>NC_141341.1:19110000-19320000 GCF_037954235.1 Aulostomus chinensis | reverse complement strand
ATCGCTCCAACCAGGATGACAAAGTGCTCCAAAACCATAATAGACTTAGTATTCTCTAACAAACCGGAGAGAATTATAAACTCTCATAACTTTTTAACTGGGTTATCAGATCACAACGCAATTGTCTTTACGAGAAAACTCGCCAAAAAAAAACGGTTTTACACCACATTCTCTAACCCTGTTAAGGACCCCTCTGACCAATGTTTTATCCCCCAAAATTTATAACAAAATCTGTCTGAAGCTCTGGCAGGCCAGGACTGGGCTGGAATTACCTCCTGTGATGAAGTGAATGTAAGCTGTGCTAATTTCTACTCACTATTAAAAACAGTTATAACACCATTTATGCGGAAGGGTGACCGCAGGAAAAAGGGTACTCCCTGCCCTGGATTAATAGTGAGTGTGGAAACCTTATGGCACAAAGGGACCAGCTATTAAAAAAGTCACTCATGTCAGGCCTGACCACAGACAGGCAAAATTTCACATCAATGAGAAACAAAGTGACACAGTCGCTATGCCTAGCCAAGGCGAATTTCTTTATGGCAGTGATCGAAAATGCCAAGGGAAATGGTAAACTGGTCTGGGAAAGCATAAATAAACTCACAGGTAGACATAAAAATAATCATGACAACAAACAAATAGAAATTAAATTTGGTGAAAAGCTGGTGTCCGAACCGTCACACTTGCTACCAAATTAAATAAATACTTCCTAGACTCAGTCCTTGAGATTTCTAATGCCTTCCAATCACAACCTGTTGCAATTAGGCAGCGATATCCAGATAATTCTGCAATCCTTCATATCAATGAAGTGACTGAGTCTGAAGTAATCAATATAAATACAGACTTAAAAAACTCAAAAGCCAAGGATGATTACGGCCTCGACACCAGCTTCCTAAAATCCCACAAGCGTTCCTTAGCTCAATCAATCACACATGTGGTTCATGCATCCATCAACCAGGCGACTGTCCCATCGATGTGGAAAGCGTCAACGATAACCCCTGCCTTAAAATCTGGCGACAAAACTGACCCTGCAAACTACAGACCTACAAGCATCCTCCCAGTGGTCTCTAAGGTTACTGAAAATTGGATTGCGAGTTCCATCAAAGGGCATCTCGACATGCACGGCCCACCACTTCACCCCATGCAGTTTGGGTTTCGTGAACGCCACTCGACTGAGACAGTCGTCTGTGCTTTTGTTGAAAAGGTCAAACATTACCGGGATAGGAACTCTTGTGTTGGTGCAGTTTTCATCGATTTCAAAAAGGCCTTCGACACCGTTAATCATGAGGTCCTCCTCTCTAGACTCTCTGGTTTTAATTATTCTGACAGTGTCACGACCAGATTTAAATCTTATTTATTACACAGAAAGAACTGTGTAAGAATCAACAGGCATAAATCTCCTTGCTTACGTTGCCCCATGGGGGGTCCCTCAGGGGTCCATTTTAGGTCCGTTATTATTTTCCCTGTATGTTAATAATTTGCCTAATGTCTGTCCCAACGTTGATACCATTATGTACGCTGATGACACGGTAATATTTACGCCTGCTAAAACCCCTCAAGACGCAGCTCTAAAATTAACAGCTGCATGAGCTAAAATCCAGGAGTGGCTGACGAACTCGTGCCTCTTAATTAACGCTAAAAAAAAAGGACCGCATGACATTTAGCAAATCACACAGGTCTCCTTTTAAAGTTTATTTGAGGGGTGAAGGCAAGGCAGTTTTCTTTGTAGCCCGTTTCCACCACCAGTTTGTCTCCAGGCTTCATGGCATCATAACAACATCCTCTGCCCTCAGAGCCTCACATCGACTGAGGAGAAACTCCATAGAAAACCTTTAACAGGGAAAAATCTGAGAAACCTCAGGGTGAGGAGGGGAGGAGGATCCCTCACCAGGAGGGACAGACATGCAGGAGATGTTGGTACAGAGAAGAAAACAGTTTATAACACAGAATGAGCAAGCCAGCTTGATGGGGGACTGGATGGTAGACTGGTTCATGGGAGGGGAGGCAGGGGGAGCAAGCCAGCTTGATGGGGGACTGGATGGTAGACTGGTTCATGGGAGGGGAGGCAGGGAGAGCAAGCCAGCTTGATGGGGGACTGGATGGTAGACTGGTTCATGGGAGGGGAGGCAGGGGGAGCAAGCCAGCTTGATGGGGGACTGGATGGTAGACTGGTTCATGGAAGGGGAGGCAGGGAGAGCGAGCCAGCTTGATGGGGGACTGGATGGTAGACTGGTTCATGGGAGGGGAGGCAGGGAGAGCGAGCCAGCTTGATGGGGGACTGGATGGTAGACTGGTTCATGGAAGGGGAGGCAGGGAGAGCAAGCCAGCTTGATGGGGTACTGGATGGTAGACTGGTTCATGGAAGGGGAGGCAGGGAGAGCAAGCCAGCTTGATGGGGGACTGGATGGTAGACTGGTTCATGGGAGAGGGCTCCATGTAACCTGATGTGTCCCCCAGCAGTCTAAGCCTGTAGCAGCATAGCTATCAATGGTTCAGAGCTACCTGAACCAGTCCTAACTGAAGGCTCTGTCATAAAGGAAAGTCTTCAGCCTGGACTTAAACGTAGTCAGAGTGTCTGCCTCTCCGACCCATGGAGAGATGCTGGTTCCACAGTAGAGGAACCGGTACCTGAAGGCTCTACCTCCCTGAAGCGCTCCAGAATGTTCGTGAATTTAAATATCTTGGTGTCATCTTGGACCCAACTCTATCATTTAAGAGCCATATAAAAAAATGTTGTAAAAATTGTTAACTTCAACGTTTAAAACTTTGATATTACGATTTTTATGTGGCCCTTCCCAAAGAAGGAGAAAATGATCCAACACCGTATTTAGTTGTTCAATGTACTTCTTTAATGTTAGAAACGGATCCGGGATCTCCTGCTCGTGCATCCCAGGCAAATCAATGGCATCGCTGCACGTAACCTTATTTAAACTTCTGAACATCAGGAAGTAGTTACAGGTGTTTTACAAGGGGGCCTCACAGCTCTTCCTGAGTAATCAGACTAATTGGGGCCACTTCCACAACAAAGAGATACTCACATATGATCAGGATTATATAGAAACACATTCCAAGAATATTTTTCTTTAGATCCACGTAACCCTATATCATATATATGCTTGACTTATACGTGAGTTCAAAGTATTATTAAAAGATAACATATAAGACAACAGAAAAACACTTAATATCCAACCCAGTCTCATGTCAAAAGGTGAACAGGCTCCGTTTGTCCACAGGTCAAAACGTATCAGTTCTATGATGAAGGCCTAAAAATCGTGAAATGTGTACGTTTTTCCCCCTATTCTTTTCTATTGGAACGCTGGTAGGTCATGTGACTCTTTCATGCGGGCCTCTCCAAACAAAAACATGGCGGCCGCTCCTGTCATGTTCGGAGGAAAGTGCCTTATTCCAAGATAGTTTTGATTTAATAAAGCATTCTGATGACATTTCTAGAGAGAAATATACATTTTGTTTTCATAATCTTCGCTCAGTTCTTGTGTATAATCTTTGGTTTGTTCGTTATTACGATGAATCTTTCACCTCTCGGAAGAGAGTCGTTACAGTGTCACGTTCCTGCTGTTGCTATGGCGGTTGCTAAGGACACTACTGGCGTCATTCCAAGTTTTCTGCAGTTGTTATGGCTCAAACCACGGAAACCTAAATGGCGTTCATGTTGTTGTATTTTGTCGTTCCATTGCGTCATTATCAGAGTTGATAATATATTTGTGGGACTGTTGACTAATAAAATAATATAAAACATATTGGCCCAGGAATTACCATCAAAATATAAAATAGCTACGCTTGTTTGTTGTTGTTTGTGTGATTGTTGACTACAGCTGTTCAATAAAAATAATTCCATAAATCCGCTTCCATGGAAGTTGACCCCCGTTCTTCTGTGAGAAAATCCGGAAGTTGTTGCTCACTCCAAGGAAAAAAAAACAAACATTTTTAATACTTTATCTTTTGATTAATAAGACAATCAACAAATTAATTTAATTTCTGGATGTTTATTCTACCTACAAAGTACATTTGTAACCATTACAGATCGGCCAATCAGCATTAAGAATATAAACAATGATTCAAACTAATGGCGCCGTCTGCTGACGTCACATCCGTCACAGAGGCTAATTCCTGCACTCAGAGGTGGCCTTTTAGTTCCACCATTTCACGCTACATTTACAGATTTATTATTGAGGGGAACAAACCACACTGATGTCTGGGTTCATCAAGGATATCATTAAAGAAATCCAAACTATTTGGCCAGTTAAATTTATCCTAACTGTTCTTCATATATTGTGCTGGTAATGTCATGTCATTTCTTTTCCAATGTAACTTTTGTCGTTCTGATGTGTGTATTTTTACTGCTCCAACAAAGCTGTTCCTCTTCTGGGGGAAATCAATCATTCAGGCAATCAATAACTGAATGTCTCTGATGCTGTACTGTAGTATTGCAGTACAACAACACTCTGATCCTTCCTTTTCAAATGTTTTTATTGTGTTTCTCTTATCAAGTGTTCAAAATGATTACAATAAAAATCAATAATTGATATTCAGCTTTGTTTCAACAATAATAACTGATCAGAAATGAGGCCTGATGGCTGAAATAGCAGCTTTGTGCTGTTCAGTGACACCTGCTATAAAAAGGAGTCAAGGCCGTCTTCAAGATGTGAAAATGTTCCAAAGATCCTTCTTCATGTTTGTCCTGAACAAGATTGTTGTCAGGCCTTTTTTCAAAGGAGCTCCAAAAGGCTCACTTAACCTTTTGAGGCCTGGCTGAGACATGAGGCCTGTTGACCTTTGACCCTGTTGCTCTTTTGCTCTCATTTGGCCTCTACAGTGGATACAGACCTGAAACTGGAACTGTGAGGCCTCTCAAATTTATAAAATCATAATCTGGTGGAATAATTCTAGAACCCCCTCCCAAACAGGAAGTAGCTTCAGGAAGGAGGTGGGGCTTCAAAGTTTTAAATGTTGGTTTCTGGCAGAGGTGTGAACTCCTCCCAGAAATCTCATCTCATTTGGAGCAACTTTGACCAGTTATGATGCTTCATTGATAGACTTTACTGGACTTTGCCACGCCCTTTACGGACAGCAGAAAGGACTTAGGGGGGTCAAACCACCACAGATGTGATCCTTATGGAGGACAGAACAACATACTGAAATTTCAACTTCCTAGGTTCAAAGAGAAAAAAACTATCCCCTTGTGAAACTGGGCAAAGTCAGGGTCTGGGACTGCTGCACTCCGAGAGCCTTTTGGAGCAGAATTGAATTGACTTACTTCTGGCAATGCGAACCAGACTCTCGCTCCTCCGGGGAATGACTGAATGACCCTTTGTAAGGGGCCATCCACCCCATACTCTTGGAGTACCCCCCACAGGGTGCTCCTGGGAACACAGTCATAAGCCTTCTCCAGATCCACAAAGCACATGTGGACTGGTTTGGCAAACTCCCATGCCCCCTCCAGCATCCTAGAGAGGGTAGAAAGCTGGTCCATGGCTCCACGGCCGGGAGAAAAACTACACTGCTCCTCCTCAATCTGAGGTTAGACTATCAACTTGACCCTCCTCTCCAGCACCCTGAGATAGACCTTTCCAGGGAGGCTGAGGAGTGTGATCCCCCGATAGTTGGAACACACCCTCTGGTCCCCTTTCTTAAAGATGGGAACCACCACCCCACCCACCACTCCAAAGGCACCACCCCCGATGTCCACGCAATGTTGCAGAGACGTGTCAACCAAGACAGCCCCACAACATCCAGAACCTTGAGATACCCAGGGAGGATCTCATCTACCCCTGGAGCTCTGCCACCATGAAGTTGTTTCACTACCTTGGCAACTTCTGCCCCAAAGAGGAGCAGAGGACCCCCCCCTCCCCCAGTCCTCCCAAGCTTCGTTTCCTCCATGGAACACTCCTCAAAGTACTCCTTCCACTGTCCAATTATCTCCCCAGTTGATGTCAGCAGCCTCCCGTCCCCACTGTGAACAGTGTGGGCAAGTTGCTGCCTTCACCCCCTGAGGTGACGGACGGTTTGCCAGAACCTTTTAGAAGCAGACCAATAGCCATCCTCCAACTACTCACACGCCAGAGTTCTTGCCTCAGCAACCGCCATGGCTGCACAACACTTGGCCTGCCGGTACTGGTCAGCTGCCTCTGGAGACCCACAGACCAGCCATGCCCTGTAGGCCTCCTTCTTCAGACCCCTACAGCTCCCCTCACCTCTGGTGTCCACCAGCTAGTTCAGGGATTACCACCATGAATGGCCCCAGCAGCTTTACGGCCCCATCGAACAACAGCCGCCTCAACAATGGCAGAGCAGAACAGGGTCCATTCAGACTCAATGTCCCCCACTGCCCCCAGGATACGGTCGAAACTCTGCTGGAGGTGGGAGTTGAAGATCATCTTGACAGGTTCTTCCACCAGCCATTCCCAGCAAACCCTCACTACTCTGGGGGGGGGGGGGGGGGGTGCATGTGTTTGTCCTCCCTGATGAATGAGTGGCACCATCCCTAACGTGATTCAGTGAGGAGCTGGACTCTGCTGGGTTGTACTCCACCTTCAGCCTTATGTTAGAGTAAAAGAGTAGAACCAGAGCCGTACACAGAGAGAGTTTGGCCAACTCAAATCATGGGTGCCATGTTTGCTGCCAACGCCTGACGATTCTACAGCGTAACTATATGGGCAGATATGCTATGTTGATATAAATCGCCACTCTTCTCCATTAATAAGTCTATAAATGTCACTGTCAGCATCTGTCATGATGTAAAAGGCCTCGCTTCAATAAGCCAGCGTGTGTTTAGCTTAAACATCTGAAATGAGCCTGGAAATGAGTTGTAGTCCAATCGCTCAATTAACCATGAAGCTGTCGAACCTCTCCTTAGTCTCCCGAGTTCATCCATCACAGAAAAAAGGTTGAAATTCCTGTAAACCATTATAACGATCAGATGTAGTTAGAACTAACCCAGTCTTAGTCCTCCTGTCACTTCTTGTTAGTGTTGTCATTAGCATTATCACTATTAACTCACATAAACCCTTCCCAAGACGATATGTGATTCTGGTCAAAAAGACATCTACGTAGGCTAAGAATCCCAAGAAAACCATGCAGTTTTGTCAAAAGACAACGTGTTCAAACTGGTAAGTTCAAGACAGTGCAGGCTGCGATTGTTTTGCAGGGGAAAAGTGCAATGATCCTCTCAGCCAGTGTGATACACACACAGATCAAGAGTTTTTATAGCCGTATTATAGCCTGCTCACCCGTGGAGATCAGTCATTCAAACAACAACCTCTGACATCCAGTGAAATATAAAAACAGCCCCCAAATAAATGATGACATGACTTCACTCTTCTGATGTCAATTCTTCACAAAGTCAAAGAGAGAAACTGACATGAACCTCCCATAACAGGGAGGAACCAGTTGGTGTCCAGCGTTTCTCCAACCTTCAGCTCCCATGACCTCCTCTGTTTGGTGTCACGGGGAAAACCACGTGTTTGTTTCGCCCCGCTCCTGCTGGGCAGCCACGAGCTGCTCAGTTTGGCATTGCTGATTCTTTGTGGAAGTTGATTGTTGATAATTCATTGAAGTTGAAATCTGATCTCTGATATTTGCTTTGCTGCGTGTATCACTGGGTAAATATTGGTTCATGGTAGCGAGCATGGCGCCCATAAAACACGTGACTGCCTCTGAACCAATCCCATGACAGAATTGTTCGGAATGTTCAAACCGGCCGAACTCTCTCAGTGTACGGCTCTGAGTAGAACTCTCACACCAGGCCAAAAATGTCACGTGACTATATTTTCATAATATACAGACTCAGCTCCAAGCACCTTTCACAGCCTCTATTTTACTTCTGCATGCTGAGCAAACTGCAGAAAAACAGGAACTGCTGAATGGACCCTGATTTTGTGCCCTGTTACTTTCATATTCATTTATTACTGTATTTATTTTCTGCTTGCGCGTCAGCAGCAGTATTATCTCTCTCGCTGGGATCTAAGCTGGGCCCTGATATTCCCCGACAGGCACTGCAAGCGTGCGATGTGGACATGAATAGTCGTCTGGAGTGAGCAGAGCCTGGACAGTCCTCGCTGTACATCTGATTGTGTTTGACTCAACTTAATGAGGCAATGTCTTTCACATTCCTCTGTCTCTGCCATTCCTCTCACCGTGGTTTGCAATGAAAGCCACACAACCCTTGTAAGCACAACTGGAGCTCACAGTGTGCTCAGCTGGTGAGAGGCTGAGGGTACTGCTGAGGCTCTGTGGGTACTGAGGGTCCCCCAGTAGAGCTCAAAAATCAGAGGCACCACACTTCGATATGGCCACTCTCTGACACCAGGCAGACACCGAGGATGTCTGGCAGTATTTTTAGCTCCTACAACACCAGATTAAAATGTAACAGCAGCAACAACACCAGCAATATCTCCACTCCTCTCCGACTCACATAATCTCCTCCACTTTCCTTCGAGTGATGCTAAGCCACATGTGTCTCATCCTCTTTCTTTCTTCCTTCGTTGTTTCGCTGGCGGAGAGACGGGAACTAAAAGGGGAGCTAAATCCTGCAAGCCCATCTGAGAGAAAGAAAGACATGCAGCGTGCAGAACATGACAGGCAGAGCAAATGCTCCTCAAACTACTTCAACTAATGAAAGAGGCAGGAGGGTTCTTCACACTTCATGGTGTCTTTGATGGTAGAGACAGCGGCCACATACAGCTGGATTAACAGAGCATTTCTACATACATTCAGTGAACAGCTTGAGCCACTCAGGGAAGCTTAAAGAAGAGGAGAAGCCAGTACTCCTTTCTCCCTTCATCCTCACCTTCTTTCTTACATTCTTCATTTCAGTCAAACTCATTAAAACTCATTCAACTGAAACCTGAGTGACTGTGGGAGACATCAGACTGAATCCACCAGAAATAGAGGCAGGTGAGTGCCACATCTACAGTGAGTTTACATGCACAGCCGCAGGTGAGCTGTAGTTTTAGCTGGGTTAGGAGTTTTAATTGCAGTTCCAACAGTGAGCACGCTCAGAACTGACGCTTTCATTTGGGTGACAAGATACAAAAGTTTCAATCAAACCAGCACAAACTAGAATGAGGGTCAGGTGACCTTTCCTGATTGTGAGTAATGACCTGCTCAGTAGAAGAAGATTTTGGATACTGGTTTGTCTGCCATTGTTCCAGATACATGAATGGGGAAGAATGTGATTTACTCACCAAGTGTAATAACAATGTAGGTGGCGCTGTGTCCCCTCACAGCTGGTTGTAATCAGACTTTTTTCCAGTTCTGTGGTGCGTCCATCATGAGTCTTGGACTGGTCCAGCAGAGAGGATCTGTGCTCACGTGCCAGTCATCACTCTCTTGTTGGTAGATGGAGGACTGAGTGTCGGCTGAAGAGGGTCTGCTATCATCAGCTGTGGGAGGAGAAGAATCCCTCAAACTAAAGCAGTCAGGTAGCACAACCACGATACATGAACGAGCATCTGTTCAAGTAATGTCTCTCCAGTTTGGACTGAGCTTCCTGCCCCCCTGAGGCGGCAGGGCCAAGCACCCTCACAGTACCTATAGGGTTCCTGCATGTGTTTGTGGGTTCAACTCCCATCACTGAAGAATGAGTCTGGAGGAGGTGTAACCCTGGGCAGGCGTCTGTCCTCCCTAAAGCCAACACATACAGAATTATCCTCATCCTGAGCCAAAAGAAACCCAGGAGAAAACAATAAAACCCGGACAGGACTGCTGCATCCAGGCGAGGACCTTCCTGCTGGGAGACAGCTGTATGGACCTCTGCACCAGCCTGGATGTCAGAATTCAGAAAGAAAAGGAAGAAAAAACACGCAGCTTTCTCATCTGAGTCTGTGCCAAAATCTTTTCTGGCACAGACTCAGATGAAAGCTGACATGAAGGTTTGGGGAGAAAACAGCAGCACAACAATCTATCAGGAGGGCACTGTTTCACGTCTAATTGAGTGCTGTGCAACTGCCGCGGGGTTGGAGCAGCGGGCCTGGACCTGATGAAAGTCATTGAATGATTTTGCAATGCAGCGAGAGGAGCAGCTTCCCCACGGGGGGGCAGATGAGAGGAGACTCTTCCTCGCTCCCCTCAGAAACAACCCCATGTTGCTGCTACGACTGCAGAGGCTGTGGCAGAGAAGCCGCACTGCTCTCGTCGCACAACTGTACATCCAGACACGATTCAGGGGAAGATTCATTCCACGTCTGCTCAGACTGCAAACTTTCCTTTCATACATAACACAGCAGTAGCTACAGGCTCTCTGAGAGTGAATCTGCTGCAGTACTCTGACTGCAGTACTCTGACTGCAGTACACGCAGATTTGCGTTCAGACCACATGTTGATGTTGCTGCTGTCAGAAATGTAACAGCAGAATCCAGAGTCAAAACAAGTCAGCCAGTGGTCTTTGTGAGGAGGCGGGGACTAAGCAGCCTGTCATGTAGCTGTGAAGGCGAGATGAGTCAGAGGGGCGGAGCCACAGGCGGCATCTTCCTCTGAGCTGTGACAGCACGCGGCAGCGTCATGAGACCAGCAGAGGGGCGGAGGAGTTAGCGACCACAAGCCAACATTGTAGCTTTTTCATGTGTGTCTCACATGCAGGATGCAAAACTACGTCCTCCACAGGTTGTTCAGTAGTACTACTGCAAACAGTACCCAGGAGCCGCTGGGCCTCTGGGCAGGAGAGAACAGAACTGGACCTGATGCCCACCCCCATCAAGGCATCCTGCTGGACCAGCTCCGAGATCTCACCCCTCTCTCACTATCTCCCCTCCCTCCCCCTCTCACTTTTCCCTTCTCACCACTCTCTCCCTTCCCATCTCACTCTCTCCCTCCTTCACTCTCCCCCTGTCCCTCTATCCCCTCCCCTTCTCCACTTACCCCTCTCTCACTCACTCTCCCCTTCCCACCACTCTCTCCCCTCACCCCTCTCGCTCTCTCCCCTCCCCTTCTCACTCCCCTCGCTCCCCTCTCACTCTCTCCCCTCTCTCACTCTCTCTGCTCCCCCTCTCTCACTCACTCCCCCCTTCACTAGCCCCCTCTCAACACCCCCCGCCCCCCACCTCTATAAGAACTCAGTGTGTGTCCGGTACTAGTGATACTTGGGTGTGTTCTGATGTTAGTGCCTGTGCGGACGGTCAAACTGTTCATCTGCGTCTCCTGGATGGGGGCTGGCACGTCGGAGCTCATCAGAGACGGTGCCTGACAACTCAGTCAGACTGAGTGGAGGCTTTGAGGTTAGTCAGGGACTCGGTTGTGTTTACGGATGCTTCTGGCTCCAGACGCCTGTTTCCATGCTTGTATTTATGTTTGTGGACCAGCGACTCCACTGAGCCTTCGCATCTCTCACATTTATAAACACTCAACATAGTTGGGAACGTGTCACTTAGAAGGCATTCAAACAAAAAGTGGTTTGTACAACTGACAAATGCAATCATGCGTATATCAGTGATAAATGTACTGCAGTTGATGTGCATGCTCTGTTTTCTGATCTTTTCCAGAAGGTTAAGGTGATTGTACTTTGGTTTGAAAGCTGATAGTTGGAGTCGGGATTCCCACGGCCCAGTGCAGTGTTGTTCTCAGTATGAGCAGCGTTTGTATCCATGGCGCCTTCACCCCGGGTCCACACCGACCTCTGACCTCAGACCGTGGTACACCCTCTCTATATCTTATACCTGCTCCTCCATCCCTTGCTGCTGGGAGAATGTCTGGAAAATAGTAATTTAGTGTTAAGTACTGATACACTGTATTTTTGGATGTACTTATATAAGAGTGCTAAAGAATACTGCTCTCACCCTTCTATGTGAGTTTGACCTTGCTGGTGTATGTTTGTGTAGAAGCCAAACAGAATTAAATACTTGAGGAATATAAACTGCTTAATCCCAGCAGGGACTCAGTCGCTGAGCTGGCCAGTTAACCCTCGAGTGCCTGTGAGCTGCAGGACAGTCGAACCACAGGACAGAACAGACGGCTCCCAACATACATGTTACCATGAGTCATACACAACGCACACCTGTGAAAACGACAAGTGGTACTGTTGAGTCACTGTGTGTGTGTGTGTGTGTGTGTGTGTGTGTGTGTGTGTGTGTGTGTGTGTTTTGGTAACGCATTGAAACCCATTTGAGGCTTAAGCAGTTTAATTAATCTGCTTATTAAAGAGGAGATTTCCTACAGCTGACAGCTGTACTTGAACACATCACAGAAAATACGTCATAGAATCAAAGTGGCTGCTGGTGGAATTGATCCGGCCACAGTGATTCGTTTCAGAATGTGTCTTAAACTTCGTGGGATTGTGTAATACGAGAACTCTCCAGAGCAGCGTAGGATCATGGAAATCCTTGTCCTCAGTAGGACTTCAGCTTCCAGCTCCCGAATCATGAACGCACACTGCAGCATCACAGCCGTCCTCATGGCATCACTGCTCTCAAGCCCAGAAACCAGCCTGAGCCCAGAGAGACGCTACGAGGCTGCGACAGAGAGAACAGCCTGGGGGGGTTCTGAGAGTCACGGCCGCATGAAAGATTAGACACACACACACACACACACACACACACACACACACACACACACACACACACACAAACTCACATTACTAAGCACACAAAAACACACACGCTCACAGTATAATGCAAACACACACGCTGTCATGTAAACACTCATATTAACACAGTCACATTAACACACACACACACGCACACACACACACACAAACTCACATTACTAAGCACACAAAAACACACACGCTCACAGTATAATGCAAACACACACACACTGTCATGTAAACACACATATTAACACAGTCACATTAACACACACACACACGCACACACACACACACAAACTCACATTACTAAGCACACAAAAACACACACGCTCACAGTATAATGCAAACACACACACACTGTCATGTAAACACACATTAACAGTCACATTAACACACACACACACACACACACACACACACACACACACACACACACACACACACTCCTGTGAAGTCAAGTGACTTCAAGTGACCGCCCCTCTGACCAGCTCTCAGTGGCGGGGGGCAGCATGACGTCACCGTCCTCAACACAGAAGCTCAGAAGTAACCAATGAAAGTCTGCCTTCCAAATGCTAGCAGTCAGACGGACGGTAATGAGGTCCAGAAGGTGACTGTGTCAGAAAACTGGTTGTAAGAGGTCATTGAGTCACGTGATGTTGGAGGTCATTACATCACCTGAGGTGATTAAGGGGTGAACTGAGGATCTTTGGAATCACCAGTGGTGAATCGTCCGGCGGAATGTTTGGGCGTATATTCAGAACAATACGGTAAGTAGACGGCCACAGATGTTGCCTTGTGCTGGATCAAATGAAACCAAAGTAGTTCCAGTCTTGTTTGCCTCCTTGGTTCACCAACCCCAAGGACCTCATTGAGTCTCTGGTACCTCCCTTTAAAATCGGATCCTCGGCAGATTTAATGTGGTGCACACAGACAGGCGCGGTCCTCACCTGATCACCTGATCACCTGTGTCTGCACTGAGATGCAGCAGCTGGAGTCTTGATTTCCCATCATTCATTTCTGGCGTCGTCCCCGGCTACGTGGCTCACAGGGGCAGCGACCGTGTCATCACAGTCTTTCTCTTTCTAGACCAGAGTCTAACGCACATTGCAGCATTGCATGACCGTGTTTCCAACATTTCAGTTATTGCCCTCCCATTTCCTCGTGCATTGGTCACTTCCTGTCTCTGTCTGTTTCCTGCCTCTTTTGAAAGCTTCACCTGGGTCTTGTAGGCTCATTGGTCCTGGTCCATCTCAGTCCCGCTGCTGGCGTCTCCCCTCCCTTCTTCCTGCCTCCGTTCTGTGTTTGCATCCTGCCTCACATGGCATTGTCAAACATGTGGTTGATGTATTCCAAGTCACTTCACTCTCCAAATATGGTGAAACATGTGAACTTGTTATCTAAGTTGTAAATGGAGACTGACAGCTTCCTCCAGGGAGTGGGCGGAGCTCCAGCAGAGCGGCAGAGCAGGTCAACCAGAAAGGTTGTGGCTCATTTACAAACTGCTGTCAATGAATAAATTTACTGAGCACCTAAATGGTTTTATTCACTTGAAAAAAAAATCAAAACTTACAAAAGTGAGATATTTATAGCATAAACTGCAAATTTAATCATCCCAGCTTGGTTCAAAGCGCCCAGCACACTAATTTGCACAGTGAAGAGCCTCTTTGATTGGCTACTTAGAAGATGTTATTGAGAATGAGCTCACAAGCAGCAGCCAATCAGATTGGTGCTTTCACCCAAAGACGAATGTCCGGTGGGTTCAACTGAATAATTGATTTATGTTTGTTAATCAATGATACATTCAAATGTTTTGCTTCTCTTGGTCATTTATTCATCCACATTTGTTCATTTTAAAACTAGGCTCTATTAAGCAACACCACACTGATCCTGAACATTACAAACAAGTATTACCAGCAGCAGTCACGGTACAAATACATTGATACACTGAGCTGTTGTTAAAAGTGCAGTATTTGTAATTTGGGGGGAACAATTCCACCCCCCAGCTTTGCAAAGGGGGTTAAGAATTCATGAGAAGACTCCAGACGGCTGATAGAGGTGCATGTGACTGACAAATGGCTCCAAGCCCAGAGAAGCGATTCTCCATCGGTCTTCATCTGAGCGGGAGATTGTACTCTAGGAGGACTTGGCCTGAGGTTGGGGTGTGCATGCTTCTCATATGGAGCAGGGACCAGCTCAAGATTTACTGAAGGGGGCACAAAAAGAACAGAGCAGCTGAAGAAGATACGTGATAAGAATGGAATTGGTTTTGTGAAACTAGGACACAACAGTAGATGTTCTGCAAGGAGGCAGCGAGACTCAGATTGCCAGGATTTCTTGACACTTTGCTGATGCTGGAGACAAAGACAGAGAATGGAGGAAGACAGAGAGACAGACGGAAAGAGAGGGACAGAGATAAAAAGGGAGAGAAAGGAGGAGAGACTGATGGACAGAGACAAAGACAGAGAATGGAGGAGGACAGAGATAAAGAGGAAGAGAAAGGAGGAGAGACTGATGGACAGAGACAAAGACAGAGAATGGAGGAGGACAGAGAGACAGAAGGAAAGAGAGGGACAGAGATAAAGAGAGAGAGAAAGGAGGAGAGACTGATGGACAGAGACAAAGACAGAGAATAGAGGAGGACAGAGAGACAGAAGGAAAGAGAGAGACAGATATAAAGAGGGAGAGAAAGGAGGAGAGACTGATGGACAGACAGGGACGTGAGAAGGTGGAGCTACAGGTGGCAGCTGGAGCCTCTTCAGGTCTGGAGCCTCCTCCAGCAGCACCAGGATCTGGGATGAGGGGAGAAGAAGAGGAGTTAGTAACACGTATGAGGACAGGAGGAGGAGAGAGAAGCCCAGTGCATCATGGGAGATCCCAGCAGTCTGAGCCTATAGCAGCAGATCTAAGGGCCAGCCTAAGCAGTCCTGACTATAAGCCTGATCAAAAAGGAGGTCTCCACCTTCACCTTCAGAAATTCTCTGACGACTCTGCAGTAGTTGGATGCATCAGGAAGGGGGATGAGACTGAATACAGGACTGTGCTGGAGAACTTTGTCACATGGTGTGAGAAGAACCATCTCCTGCTCAATGTGACAAAGACAAAGGAACTGATTGTGGACCCCAGAAGGACAAAGACACCAGTGACCCCTGTTTCCATCCAGGGGGTCAGTGTGGACATTGTTGAGGACTACAAGTACCTGGGGGTGTACTTGGACAACAAACTGGACTTCTCTAAGAACTCTGAAGCGGTCTACAAGAAGGGCCTCAGCCGTCTCCACTTCCTCAGGAGGCTTAGGTCCTTTAGCGTCTGCAGGACCGTGCTGAGGATGTTCTCTGAGTCTGTGGTGCCATCCTGTTTGCTGTTGTGTGCTGGGGCAGCAGACTGAAGGTAGCAGATGCCAACAGACTAAACAAACTCATCCGGAAGGCCGGTGACATTGTAGGAGTAAAGCTGGACTCTCTGACGGAGGTGAGAGAGAGGAGGATGTTGTCTAAACTCCACACAATCCTGGACAGCATCCACCACCCCTCCATCAAGTCCTGGTTCAACACAGGAGCACATTCAGTGCTGGACTCATCCCACCTAAATGCACCACAGAGCGCCACAGGAAGTCATTCTTACCTGTGGCCATCAAACTCTTTAACTCCTCCTTCTGAGTGATTTCAGAACTTAACTGTTGCAATACCTCAACTGTGCAGTACTCTTTTAACTGTGCAATACTCTTGTCATAACTACTGTGCTTTGTAAATAGTTTAAACTTATTCTTATTTTATTCTTACTCTTATACTTTATCTTTATTCTTATCTTAAAGACTGCACTTTCTAATTATTGTAATTGTAACTTTATACTTTACTTTATAGTGCTTCAAGAGCTTAATAACTGTAACAACAGAATTTCCCCCCGGGATTAATAAAGTATTCTGATTCTGATTCTGATTAAGTCTGCTCTTAAACCTAGAGAGGGGGTCTGGGTCCTGGACTGAAACTGGGAGATGGTTCCACAGGAGGGGAGCCTGATAGCTGAAGGCTCTGGCTCCATTCTACTGTTAGAACTCTAGGAACCAGCAGGAACCCTGCATCCTGGGAGTGAAGGGTTCTAGCTGGATCATAGGGGACTAGGAGCTCTGTCAGGGATGAAGGTGCATAGCTTGTTGGTGTTCTTCGTCATGCTGCTGAGAAATGTACGTTTGTTAACTTGTTTTCTTGCAAAATCTGAACCACTGAGGTTTTGGAGCACCGTCATTCCCTGAGACTAGCAGTTGATTGTTCAGTACACAAAACTAAATGGGTTTGCCATGTTTTTATGCTTTTGGTAACACAATGTAGGTTTTTAGTCAAACCTGAATAACAACAAGCATACACATACGTGGAGCTACCACACAAACCCTCTAACACTATGAAGTCGCCAGAGGAACTTGGAGGCGATGCCATCAGAAAATTAGGATTCTTTCATGGTGGACACATTCATGAAAGGCTTTCATGTAAACTTGCTCCTATACACAAGTACATCTAAGCAAAAAAATTCAAGTCAATCTTTTGTTCAGGAAGTAAAACCTGTTGACCCTGATAACTCCTCTTGCTGATTATGTAACTATCATTCACCCAGACTGGCTAAAAAGGTTCAGGTGTCAGCAGGTTCACGACAGGAGATACAAACAGCCACCAGGCTTTGCTTCCTGTCTGAAAGGCTACACTCAGGATTTAAAACTGTGAGTGTCATCAACAAATTGTGAGTAAGTATTTCATGACTGAAGCCCACTGCACTGCTTCAACAGTGGCAGCTCCTGATGATAATATTGTCAGTTTTATTGACATTTGAAATAACTGACTGACCACAGCGGCTGCACGGTGGTGCAGTGGTCAGCACTGTGGCCTCACAGCAAGAAGGTTCCGGGTTTGAGTCCCGGCGCGGGATCTTTCTGTGTGAGTCTCCATGTTCTCCCTGTTCCTGTGTGGGTTCTCTCTGGTACTCCAGCTTCCTCCCACAGTCCAAAGACATCAAGAGGGGACGAGGCTGATTGATACTCTAAATTGACTGTAGGTGTGACTGTGAGTGTGAATGTTTGTTTGTCTCTGTATGTTGGCCCTGCGATGGACTGGCGACCTGTCCAGGGTGAACCCCGCCTCTCGCCCGTAGATGCTGGGATAGGCTCCACCCCCCCGCGACCCTTACTGGTAAGGAATAAGATGAAGACGACGATGGATGGACTGACCACAGCTTCTAAAAATGAAGTGACAATCACATTTATATGCTGGCAAGTAAGTCTCCTTCAGTCCTTTCTGTCACTGCGTCAGTGAGAGCAGCTTCTTCCAGATCATCTGTATAGATCAATGTGTAGAGCAGCTGCACCCACACAGCCTCACTGCTGTTTGTACAGGCAGATGTGGAGTGACAAGTTGAATTCACCTAGTTGGAGAAAACTATCCACAGGGCCTGAAATTCATACTGACATTTACTCACAATAAAAAGGGTTAACAACAGATATGAGAAGTTCCGGTTAATCAGCGTTTGCTGCTGAAAGCAATGAAGACACCCAGAAGTTGTGAGCTGTCATGGAGCAGTGAGTCATTTCCATCAGAACTCTCCCGGATGAACATGAAAGAGCGACTCGCTAGCAGTGAAGCCAAATTGGAGAATGATGAGCAGGGTAAAAGAAAGCCTAAAAGTGAAGAAACACAGAGAGAGAATGACAAGCACACAGCAAGAGAGAGAAACACTAAATGATCCGTGACAGCTGAGAGATGTTGGCTGGAAGAAGGTAAAGTGGCACTGGAATATATAAGAAGCGGTTGGCAGGAGAAGCAGGAACCATCAGGACAATAATTCTAATAAAAGGGTTTTCCACAGAGGTGCTGAGAGCCAGCAGGACCTGCTGATCTTTGCCACACATCAGCAAATCCAAGGGACAGACCAAAGATACAAATCACAGCTCCCCTCCCACTGGAGCTGAATCACAGCTTTGGACAGAAATCTGAAGATTTTATGCGAGTGCAGTTGGAATAATTCCAACCGTCTCTCACAGACGGGGCTGTCTGCATGTGAAAATGTTAGTATTGTGATGTCAGACCTGTGTGTGTGTGTGTGTGTGTGTGTGTGTGTGTGTGTGTGTGTGTGTGTGTGTGTGTGTGTGTGTGTGTGTTTGTGTTCTTGCAATTACTGCGTAATCATAGTGGTCATAGTCAGTACTGGCAGGGGGGCAAAGCTAATGGGGTTATTTATTTCTCCTAAGATACCAGGAGCAATTGCTGCACCTCTCAAACCTGAATTTCAGAATAGGACAGGAACTGACAGAATATTTGACCCTAAGAAGAAGCAAACCACAGACACCAAGGAACACAAGGAACAGCAGGAGGATGGAACCCGACTGAGTCCACATGCCCTCGTTTCTCTCTCCATCTTTCTGCTGGACTTCACAATGAACTTGAGCTTCTTCTTGGCAGCTGTTTCATTGGCATGTCTGACAATCTTTCAAACACACACACACACACACACACACACACACACACACACGTGATTAATTCAGGCGTATCCATTCATGGATACAGATGAGAGCAGAAAACAGGCTTGTGGACATGCAATTTCACGAAGATGGAGATTTATAAAAGAGGAGCACGCAGATGCACAGCTCTTGCTCTGATCAAAACAACGCATTTGCTCTTTTATGCCTTTGAGTTTTAGTTGCAGTTTTAGTCATACAGCAAATTACACAACATAAACAGGTTATATTTGGGTTGTGAGGAGAAGCTGCAGGTCAGGCACCACGAGTGACAGACTTGACTTGACTGACCAATCCTCACCTCGACCCAGAGGAAACCCATCTCGGTCAGGCTCAGTCAAACTGTCCTTCGATTCTTTTTATCCTCAGAATTCCATCACTTCCTCGTACAGCCTTGCAGTGACATGACAGCAGGAAACCTCATGTAACTCTGGTGTTGAACTCACTTCTGCCAAAGAGGAAACTTCCTGCCTGCCACTCAAATACCGACACAGTTGTGCAGTCAGCCGTCACCCAGGTCAACAGAGGATTCACACTGCCAAAGGAAGGAGGCTGGTGGAGGGTGGTGGAGGATGATGGACACCAGTGGAGGGCGGTGGAGTACGATGGACACCAGGGGAGGGTGGTGGAGGATGATGGAGACCAGGGAGGGTGGTGGAGGATGATGGAGGCTAGTGAAGTGTGGTGGAGGACGATGGACACCAGGGAGGATGGTGGAGGACGATGGAGGCCAGTGGAGGGTGGTGGAGGATGATGGACACTAGGGGAGGGTGGTGGAGGATGATGGAGACCAGGGGAGGGTGATGACGGAAGATGGAGACCAGGGAGGGTGGTGGAGGACGATGGAGACCAGGGGAGGGTGGTGGAGGATGATGGAGACCAGTGGAGGGTAGTGGAGGACGATGGACACCAGGGGAGGGTGGTGGAGGATGATGGAGGCTAGTGAAGTGTGGTGGAGGACGACGGACACCAGAGGAGGGCAGTGGAGGACAATGGAGGCTGGTGGAGGATGATGGAGGCCAGTGGAGGGCGGTGGAGGACAATGGACACCAGAGGAGGGCGGTGGAGGACATTGGAGGCTGGTAGAGGACAATGGACGCCAGGGGAGGATAGTGAAGTACGATGGAGGCCTGTGGAGGGTGGTGGAGGAGGATGGACACCAGGGAGGATGGTGGAGACCGACGGAGGCCAGTGGAGGGTGGTGGAGGAGGATGGACACCAGGGGAGGGTGGTGGAGGACAATGGAGACCAGGGGAGGGTGATGACGGACGATGGACACCAGGGAGGGTGGTGGAGGACGATGGAGACCAGGGGAGGGTGGTGGAGGATGATGGATGCCAGGGGAAGTGTCCAGGATGAGCCATGCAGTGCCACATCATGTGATTTTATAGTTATTTTAAAAGTGTAGTTGACAGAACATATTGGTTGTTTAACTACAGTTCACGCTTGCTGACGCACACTGGGCAGGTGGGGGTGGTAGGGGGTAAAATAAGGAGGGTGGGGTTTCTTCTGTCTAGTTTATCTGCTCCACCAGCTGCACTTCTATAAAGCTGTTGTGGGTTTCATCCCACCTATCAATCTTCTCTTCTCAAATGCATTTCGACCCCGAAGGAAAGGAAACACAACAGAGATCCATGAGATGGTCACACATGTGCTCTGCAGCGCTAACATGGTGGGTGTAGCTGCTCCAACCGTTACGGCGACTGACAGCAGCGGTGGTTGCGAGGCTGATTGTTGCATCACACACAGGCGTGCTTCAGCCTGGAGGCTTTGCTGGAATGGTCTCTGAAGGGTCTCTGGAGAGACCATACATTGCAAACTAGAACCCTACTGCACGCTCATATATGGTCGGCTTGTATAAACAACTCAGTGGGATGTAAACATTACGGTGCTCATTATCAGCAGTGGAACAAGCATCTACTTCCTTTACTTGAGTAAAATTAGAAAACCCAGATAAAACAGGCCTCAGATTGAAGTAAAATTCTACCTTGCAAACAGAAAAGTATTTGATGTTGAGCTGATACAAGTATCAAAAGTACACTCCCAGCCATGCCTACGGTCAATTTAGAGTCTGGATTAACCTGGTCCCCTCTTGATGTCTTTGGACTGTGGAGGAAGTTGGAGTACCAGAGAGAACCCACGCAGGAACAGGGAGAACATGGAGACTCACACAGAAAGATCCCGCGCTGGGACTCAAACCTGGAACCTTCTTGCTGTGAGGCCACAGTGCTGACCACTGCACCACCGTGCAGCCGCTGTGGTCAGTCAGTTATTTCAAATGTCAATAAAACTGACAATATTATCATCAGGAGCTGCCACTGTTGAAGCAGTGCACTTATATGCAACAATATAAACATGTCTGTATTCCAGTTGTTCCTCTTCCTCCTAAAACAGCAAGAGGTGTTGCCTGGTCTTATTAACTTGAGGAAATTTTGTTGATTTGATCAATTTCTCTTGATTTCTGTGTTTCTGTCACGTGCAGAACGTGATTAGTCCTTTTCTCTCTGTCTATGTGACCAGGAGTTAGGGCGTGGTGTTTTATTTTGAAAAACTCATTCCTATGGGGACTTCCTATCTGAGTCCCATCCAACCCAAGTTGGGGGAGAACTCATCAGCCCACCTTCAAACAAAGTTTAAAAATTCAAATGCAGAGTAACTGATGGCCCCCCCCCCCCCCCCTTGCTGGAACTGCACCAGCTGTTGTGGCTGGTGTCCCACTCAAATATCGAGTGGGATCCAATCAGTGGAAAAGTAGAACTTGGTGGTGCTGGTACAACACCCTCCTTGTAACTGTGCGCCGCAGTTTGGGAGTCAAATGGTGGAACTGTCAAGCTCACATTGATGAAGTCCTCACCTCTTCAAAGTGACACTGTGTGTGTTTCAAATGGAACAATTTGGAAGGAAGAAGAGGATTTCACGCTCCATATGATCACTGAATAAATGAATGACCAGACATCTTCCTGAAAGCTGAGTGGAGCCAGAAGAGCGAGTCATCGAGGCTTTAAAGACATCAAAGGCTGATTTTCTCTCTCACGCCTGGAAAACCGGACTGACCTGATAATGTATCACACAGTGAGCTGAGCCGCACGTGAACTGGTGAGAGGAACATAACACAGTTTACAATGCAGATGTTGGCCTCCAGGCCATGCTGCTTCCCTCCAGGCCTGCTGCAGGAGGAGCATCTGTCCCAGCATCTATCAAGCTACACCTGTAGGCCAACATGCTGTAGTTAGATGGGGGTCTTTGCAGAGCCAATTAAGTGTGAGCAAGGAGAGCAGGAGACGCATGAATCAGCATACTGCCAGAGACAGCCTTACATAACTCAGGCTGACAGGGAGGAAGATGCAAATTGTTGTAACTAGTAAGCTCATCGTGCTCCGCAGCAAGCAGGCCCAAGAGAACATCAGGGATGACCTGAACTCCACTTTGATTCATCCCAGCAAGACTGACCAGGTCCCCTGAGTTGACCTGGCTGACCCCCACAATGACAACTATGGGCATGTGACTGGGCATAACAACAAGAGTAACAACTGTCTGTTACTGGGGAGCATCGGCAATTACCAGGCATTGCTAACAGATTGATGCACGATAGATCCAGACACGAACCAGCAATACTGATTTTAATGATGGAACACTGTAAAGATTGTAGGTTTGTATTCCTCCATGAAAAACTCTGAACTGCCCACATTTATGTGTTTTGGTATATTTTTCAAAGGTAGGGTACTTCTCGTACCTCATCAGTGACGAGTGGTGGAGTAGTTAGCTTCCGCTCCATGTTACAAACAGCTGGCTTCTTTAGCATTTGAGTAATTATTGAATAAGCTGTAAAGTTCATCTGGCAGATGATTCACGCTGTGTTTGTCCAGCTGCTGATTTATGAGTGTCAGACAAATAAGTTAGAATGGGCTACATGATTTATGTAAGCTAATAGTTCATCAATGGATAATTGATGAACTATTAGAGAAGCGCTTGGGGCCAGGGTCCTGACCTGGCTTCAGGGCTCCATCCAGGCACAACTCCAGGACTAAGATAGCATTTAGAATTTTCCCTCCAAACCTCTGCAGCTTCTGATCAGGCAGCCACAGCTTGAACAGAACCCACATGTTAGCACGGATCCAGAACTCTACCAGTACTGAGAGGACAGAGGGAGTACCAGTTGTGAGAGGACATTAGGAGTACCAGTACTGAGGGGACAGAGGGTGTACCAGTACTGAGGGGACAGAGGGCGTACAAGTACTGAGGGGACAGAGGGAGTACCAGTACTGAGGGGACAGAGGGTGTACCAGTATTGAGGGGACAGAGGGAGTACCAGTACTGAGGGGACAGAGGGAGTACCAGTACTGAGGGGACAGAGGGCGTACCAGTACTGAGGGGACAGGTACCATCTACAGGACCACACATGTGTGACACTGAACCAGGCTGAACATGTGATTGATAGCTGAAATCAACAGACAGGTCATGACTCCTGCAGACAAGTAGAGACAACACCCTCCCGCCACCAAACTGGACCCCTCCACCACCCGGTTGCACCGAGAAATTCTGTCCATAAAAGTTATGAACAGAACCGGTGACAAAGGGCAGCCTTAGTGGAGTCCAACCCTCACTGGGAACAATTCTGACGCAAACCAGATTCTCATTCCTCCAGTAGAGAGACTGAAAGGCCCTTTGTAAGGGGCTATCCACCCCATACTCCCGGAGTACCCCCACCTGGGAACACGATCATAAGTCTTCTCCAGATCCACAAAACACATGTCGACTGGTTGGGCAAACTCCCAACTAGCGAGGGTAAAGAGCTGATCCACGGTTACACGACCGCAGCAAAAACCACACTGTTCCTCCTCGATCTGAGATTGGCCTATCGCCCTGACCCTCCTCTCCAGTACACTGGAGAACACACCCATGAACATCACCCATGAAACATAAAACAAAATGAATGCATGTTCTCTTCCTTCATAGTTTGAAATTTTAAAATACACGATTTATAAAACTATATTCACAGTTTACTGCTTTACTCCTAGTGTGAAAACCCTTTCTACTGGTCTGCTCCTGGGTCACAGGTCACACACTCAATGTCCACCTATCCGTTCTTCAGTTCCACTTGATCTTGAGAGTTTTGCAGGAATTGCTTGCTTTAGCAAGAGATGTATAATGTTTAGCTAGTTGATGTTGTGGTTGGTTTGGAGAGCTGATCAAAAATAGCTTATAGTTTCATTCTAAAAAGTCTCTTTCTTGTGTCTGTTGTCTGTGTTCACTGAGAAGTGATTACGTCTACATTCAGAACGGTTCTCAAATAGTCACCACGTCTGCTCTGGCTTCTGCAGCTTGCCTCTACCCACGCTGAGCTCCTGCCAGCAGCAGTGTTGACTGAAGTCAGAGGGATGGTGGCCATTTGATGTCATTATAGATGTCTGCAAACATGCTGGTGGCTTTGGTTTGCTTCCATCTCACTTACTCCCTGTCTCAAATACACACAGCACAAGCATCTTTCATTTTGGCAGCTAATTCCCAGTCTGCACCTGTCTGCTCAGTGGGTGATGCCACATTTTTCCAGAGTGGAGGAAACAAGAGAAAGTTAGGGTTAATATTGGTCCAGTGTGTTACAGGAAGAGCTCTGTCACTGGTGCATTTTATATCCTGACACCCCCCCCCCCCACACACACACTTTCCAGTCTCATTTAGGTAAATCAGAACCATGTAGGGAACGTCACGCGTGGCCCTGCAGCTGAAGGTCCGTGGGAACTGAGACACCTTCCACCTTCAGATGACTTCAAGCACACCCGAGTCGAACCTTGCGTGCAAGCCTCCAGTGGCTATTTAATTATTGCGTGTATGCCTTTCCAGTTCTTGTGTGGGTGGACTGGATAAACAGTGTGTGTGTGTGTGTGTGTGTGTGTGTGTGTGTGTGTGTGTGTGTGTGTGTGTGTGTGTGTGTGTGTGCCGCCTGGTGTTTTATTTCCTCTCTGCCCATTGGCAGTGCAGCGGAACAGATTGTCAGCGTTGCATCCCCACTTTGATAACGCAGCATTTGTGGTATGTATTTTTATCAGTAGCAGAACAGACTCTGGCTCTTCAGACCTTCTGATGCAAGCAGAGCCTGACAGGGAGCCAGTGAATCATGTTCATGAAGTCAGAAAATACTCAGAATTCTAAGTAGAGATGGTATATCTTGCTTAGCTGGGACATACAGTGCATATGGGATTCCAGTGTGCCATATTAGTGAAGGTCCTGGCCAAAAAAGCTTCAAGAATCACTGGAATGGAAACATTCTGCCCAGCACTTGTAACAGATATCTACTGGGAAGGAGTCTCCTGGTGCTCCAGCCCCACCATGGTCTCTGCATCCTCAGCTGCTGTCCGAATCTTCTCTGTGCTGCAAGGTGGAGCTGAGAGAGGTGATGGTGGAGGTGACGGTGGAGGTGAAGGAGGCTGGTCAGTGTGACACCAGAGACGAGGATGGATGAGGGAGGATGAAGACGACCAGTACTCATCTCTTCCTCCTACAGCCCTGTTCAGACTACACAACTTTTTTTTGTTGGCGACACGCCCTGCTGTTCACACCACCTGACGCTAAATCGGGCTGCTGCTCACACTACAAGATTTGTCGGCGGACGGGAGTGTTCAGACTACATGATTTTCCCCGTCAGTAGGCGCGGCCGACTGCCCAGCTGGCCAGGAAACTCTTGAACGCAGTGCACGCCCCTTTCATTGTAAACATGGACACAGAGCGGAACGCAGCCCTCCAGGTCGTTTGTGCGCTACTATGTAGCGAAAAAAATCCTGTGTCCACAGATATCGCGAACCCTTTGAAGAAACCATGCCTCTCGTTGTTGTTGTTGTTGTTGTTGTTGTTGTTGTTCGCTATGCACTGCTTTCATTGGCTGCAAGGCCGTTTATGTCACTGTGACAAGTCCTGGATATCTAACAGTGCTAGATGTCCACTTTTTGTTGTCGACGTTGCATGCGACCTCCAGTCCACTGTCTTTGAGCTCTTCACACCTCATTACATTTGTCGCAGCGGGCGTCAGTGCCTCACCCCGATTTGGGGGAGGGAAGTCGCCGAAGTCGCAGACGCCTAAAATCGTGTCGTGTGAACTGGGCTTAACATGAACTGGCGTGTTCTCGCATACGTGATACTATCACAATGGAAGGATTCTGACCTCTTCAGTCTCAGCCAGGTGAAAAGGTTCTGTGGGTTCTTTGTAGAGCAGGTGTATAGAATAGTTTATATAGATGGCGGCTACTACGTAGTGATAGTAGTTCCTAGTAATGGTGATGGTAGTTCCAAGTGATGGAGATAGTAGTTCCTAGTGATGGTGATGGTAGTTCCTCGTGATGATGGAAAAAGTATTTCCTCGTGATGGTGATAGTAGTTCCTAGTGATGGTGATGGTAGTTCCTCGTGATGATGGAAAAAGTATTCCTAGTGATGGTGATGGTAGTTCCTAGTGATGGTGGTGGTAGTTCCTAGTGATGGAGAAGGTAGTTCCTACTGATGGAGAAGGTAGTTCCTACTGATGATGGAGATGGTAGTTCCTTGTGATGATGGAGATGGTAGTTCCTAGTGATGGAGATGGTAGTTCCTTGAGATGATGAAGATGATAGTTCCTACTGATGATGGAGATGGTAGTTCCTTGTGATGATGGAGATGGTACTTCCTTGTGATGATGGAGATGGTAATTCCGAGTGATGGAGATAGTAGTTCCTTGTGATGGAGATAGTAGTTCCTCATGATGGTGACAGTAGTTCTTCGTGATGGAGATGGTAGTTCCTAGTGATGGTGATGGGAGTTCCTAGTGATGGTGGTCGTGGTTCCTAGTGATGGAGATGGAAGTTCCTTGTGATGGAGATAGTAGTTCCGAGTGATGGTGATGGTGGTTCCTCGTGATGGTGGTCATAGTAGTTCCTAGTGATAGAGATAGTAGTTCCTAGTGATTGTGATAGTAGTTCCTAGTGATTGTGATAGTAGTTCCTTGTGATGGAGATGGTAGTTCCTAGTGATGGAGATAGTAGTTCCTTGTGATGGAGATAGTAGTTCCTCATGATGGTGATGGTGGTTTCTAGTGATGGAGATAGTAGTTTCTTGTGATGATGAAGATAGTATTTCATTGTCAAGTCAAGTCAATTTCATTTATACAGTGCCAAATAACAACAAAAGTTATCTCATGACACTTAACAGGTAGAGCAGGTCTAGTACCACACTCAATGAACCTCCACCCAACAATTCTCCATCAGCAAGCACATCCTGCAACAGCAGCCACCAGAACCTTCCTTTACCTGCAGGAAGGTGGCGCAGATCCAGGATCAGTGGGGACGGAGAGAGAGCAGGAGAGCAGGACAGAGACAAAGACAGAGAATGGAGGAAGACAGAGAGACAGAAGGAAAGAGAGGGACAGAGATAAAGACGGAGAGAAAGGAGGAGAGACTGATGGACAGAGACAAAGACAGAGAATGGAGGAAGACAGAGAGACAGAAGGAAAGAGAGGGAGACAGGAGGAGAGACTGATGGACAGAGACAAAGACAGAATGGAGGAGGACAGAGAGACAGAAGGAGAGAGAGGGACAGATAAAGAGAGAGAAAGGAGGAGAGACTGATGGACAGAGACAAAGACAAAATGGAGGAGGACAGAGACAGAAGGAGAGAGAGGGACAGAGATAAAGAGAGAGAAAGGAAGAGAGACTGATGGACAGACAGGGACGTGAGCAGGTGGAGCTACGGGTGGCAGCTGGAGCCTCTTCAGGTCTGGAGCCTCCTCCAGCAGCACCAGGATCTGGGATGAGGGGAGAAGAAGAGGAGTTAGTAACACGTATGAGGACAGGAGAAGGAGAGAGAAGCCCTGTGCATCATGGGAGATCCCAGCAGTCTGAGCCTATAGCAGCAGATCTAAGGGCCAGCCTAAGCTGCCTGATAGCTGAAGGCTCTGGCTCCCAGTCTACTTTTAGAAACTCTAGGAACCACCAGTAACCCTGCATCCTGAGAGCGAAGGGTTCTAGCTGGATCATAGGGGACTAGGAGCTCTGTCAGGGATGAAGGTGCCTGATGGTTGAGGACTTTGATGGTAGAAGAAGAATTTATATTCTATTCTGAATCTGACAGGGAGCCATGCAGAGAAGCCAGTACAGGAGAGAAATGGTCTCTTCTACTAGTTCTCGTCAACACGTGGCAGCAGCGTTCTGGACCAGCTGGAGAGTCTTTAGGGACTTTAGTCCATTAGTCCAGCCTGGTAGGAGGGAATTGCAGTAATGGAAGCTCCTAGTGATGGTGATGGTGATGGTAGTTCCCATTGATGGAGATAGTAGTTCCTAGTGATGATGATGGTAGTTCCTCGTGATGGTGTTAGTATTTCCTGGTGATGGCGGTGATAGTATTTCCAAGTGATGGAGATAGAAGTTCCTAGTGATGGTGATGGTAGTTCCTGGTGATGGTAGTATTTCCTAGTGATGGTGATGGTAGTTCCTCGTGATGATGGAGATAGTATTCCTAGTGATGGTGATGGCAGTTCCTCGTGATGATGGAGATAGTATTTCTAGTGATGGAGATGGTAGTTCCTAGTGATGGTAATAGTAATTCTTGGTGATGGAGATGGTAGTTCCAATTTATGGTAATCGTAGTTCCTAGTGATGTGATGGTAGTTCCCATTGATGGAGATAGTAGTTCCTAGTTATGTTGATGGTAGTTCCTAGTCATGGTGTTAGTAGTTCCTTGTGATGATGGAGATAGTAGTTCCTAGTTTTGGAGATGGAAGTTCATAGTGATGGTGATGGTAGTTCCTCTTGATGGTAATGGTAGTTCCTAGTTATGGTCATGGTAGTTCCTAGTTATGGTGATGGTAGTTCCTAGTGATGGTGTTAGTGGTTCCTGGTGATGGTGGTGATAGTATTTCATAGTGATGGAGATAGAAGTTCCTAGTGATGGTGATGGTAGTCCCTGGTGATGGTGATGGTGATGGTAGTTCCTGGTGATGGTGGTGATAGTATTTCATAGTGATGGAGATAGAAGTTCCTAGTGATGGTGATGGTAGTCTCTGGTGATGGTGATGGTAGTTCCTGGTGATGGTGGTGATAGTATTTCATAGTGATGGTGATGGCAGTTCCTAGTGACGGTGTTAGTAGTTCCTGGTGATGGAGATGGTAGTTCCCATTGATGGAGATAGTAGTTCCTAGTGATGATCATGGTAGCTCCTAGTGATGGTGTTAGTAGTTCCTTGTGATGATGGAGATAGTAGTTCCTAGTGATGGAGATGGTAGTTCCAAGTGATGTTGATGGTATTTCCTAGTGATGGTGATGGTACTTCCTAGTGATGGTGATGGTACTTCCTCGTGATGATGGAGATAGTATTTCCTAGTGATGGTGATGGTAGTTCCATGTGATGGAGATAGTAGTTACTCGTGATGATGATGGTAGTTCCTAGTGATG
Organism: Aulostomus chinensis; assembly: GCF_037954235.1. Lineage (NCBI taxonomy): Eukaryota > Metazoa > Chordata > Actinopteri > Syngnathiformes > Aulostomidae > Aulostomus > Aulostomus chinensis. The sequence goes on along the minus strand of NC_141341.1, from coordinate 19,290,557 downwards.
GTGATCGTAGTTCCTCATGATGATGGAGATAGTATTCCTAGGGACGGTAATGGTAGTTCCTAGTGATGGTGATCGTAGTTCCTCATGATGATGGAGATAGTATTCCTAGGGACGGTAATGGTAGTTCCTAGTGATGGTAATGGTAGTTCCTAGTGATGGTGATGGTAGTTCTTAGTGATGGTAATGGTAGTTCCTTGTGATGGTGATGTTATTTCCTAGTGATGGAGATGGTATTTCCTAGTTATGGTAATGGTAGTTCCTAGTGATAGTGATGGTAGTTCCTCGTGATGATGGAGATAGTAGTTCCTAGTGATGGTAATGGTATTTCCTAGTGATGGTTATAATAGTTCTGAGTGATGGTGATAGTAGTTCCCAGTGATGGTAATGGTAGTTCCTATATATGGTATTGGTAGTTCCTTGTGATGGAGATAGTAGTTCCCAGTGATGGTGATAGTAGTTCCTAGTGATGGAGATGGTAGTTCCTTGTGCGTCCGCTAGCTAGAACATCAGTCGTCTGAATGTGGACTGCAAAAAGACTGGAAAGTCTGGCTTCATTTTAATTTGAAGAGGACGAAGTCGCACTGAGCAACATCTGAAAAAACAACTTCTGCCAAAGGAGGATCACCTCAAACATGACGAACACCTCGGCCTGCCTGGTGTAACAATTAGCGAGTGGACTGAGTTCAACTGGTGGGTCGCTCTCCTGCTCCCGCCACTTCTTCCACTTCGGATGGTCAACCTTCACCATCAGCCAGCAGCTCCTCGTTGCTGCCAGAATCCGGTTGGTGACAATGATGGTTGTCTCCTTCTGAACAAACCAGCTTCAGTCATAGACGACCAGCTCTTCAGACTGGGTCTGTTTACAGTCGGTGAACGCTCCCTAATTGATGCTAACCTTAGCAGTCACAACCTGCTGCTGCTACGTGAAGCAGCCACGCCCCCAGCCAGCAGGGTCCACCTCCATCATATCCATGTACATCCGTCTGGGCTGTCGAGCTTTGATTGGCTAAACTGGCCGTGTGGAGGAATAACCTGGCCTGTGTGAAGTCTTCTCAAACAGAAAGATTCTCCTGATGAAGAGGCAGTGACCTGCTGACTTCCATCTCAAAGAACCGGAATCGAGGACCGTTTCGAACAGGAATCGATACTTAGAATCGGAATCTAGAATCGTTTAGAACAGGAATCGATGTGAGAATCGGAATCTAGAATCGTTTAGAACAGGAATCGATACTGAGAATCGGAATCTAGAATCGTTTACAAGAGGAATCGATACTGAGAATCGGAATCAGACTCAGGACTGGTAAAATACAAACGATACACAACCCTAGTCAGGACAAATTAGCAGCAATCAGCACCTGTCAGCTCCAATCAGGACTATCAGGACCAGACAGCACAAGGTTTCAGGTCATTTGCAGCACAGGACACAAGAACGTGTGAGCCACTACACAACATTTATTACCATATTTACCACCGAAACAAAAAGTATCATGAATGTGCATCATTCTATGAAGGAGGTGGGACGAGGGGAGATGTGTGGTTCAGAACCATGGCGTGTGGCTGTTGTGTTGAAGGATGTCAGTTGCTGAGAGTCATGTCGACTGCGGCGGCAGCCGCTCAATCACTCAGACAAGCAGCGTCACTGCAGGGAGCTTGTCAGTCCCCATCACAGAGCTCAGGACAGCAGTGGCCAGCAGGAAGGGGACGGAGCGTGGGGGGGCAAGGACACAAACAGGGCAGCAGTGACTGTTACATCCTGGTACTGAAATGTCCTCTGTGGTGACTCATGCATGTGGGAAGTTCTTTTACAGGAAGCAGCGCAGACAGGGTTCCTGTTTATAGTTGAGTGTCCTGCCTGATGCTGACACTCCACCACTGAGACGAGCAACCAGACAAGGGCAGCTGGAACCAACAGTAACAGGACATTTTAAAACAATCAAAGATATTGTGATTGTGATTGCGTAGGGAATTGCAGCATTAGCTTAGCACACCTGGCAGCAGGAAGCAGTTCTTCCTCTCTGACCTGGAAACTGATGAAACCAACTGATGTGGTCTGAATACTTCTAGAGGTCTGAACATGAAAACATGAAAGAAGTTGCATCAAACCGGATAGGATAAACAAAACAATCAAGCCATTGTTGGATTGATTTTTCTTTCTATTTTCTCATGAAGAGGATTAAATTAAAGTTTTTCTCATGTGAACATTCAATCTGGATTATAATCCAACTCTTACAGGTGTATTTAAACGACCATTCTACGACATGCAGAGATGGATGGGGCATTTCGCTCCTGTGAGGGACCCTAACTCAGCCTGACTCCTTCAGATTCATTTAAGTATTTAAAGAGTACATGACGTATACAGTATATAAAGGGTACGTGTACTCAGTGAGGTGTGTGTGTGTTTGTGTGTGTGTGTGGGGGGGGGGGGTAGTGACGCGACATTGAGCAGGAGGTGATGAATCACCAGATGGCTGGTTAAATATGCATCCATGTCCCTCCCGAGGACCTTCCTCCTTGGAGAGCAGGTGGAGAACCTCCCTCCTAGTAGAGCAGGGGTAGAACCTCCCTCCTAATAGAGCAGGTGTAGAACCTCCCTCCCAGTACAGCAGGTGTAGAACCTCCCTCCTAGTACAGCAGGAGGAGAACCTCCCTCCCAATAGAGAAGGTGTAGAACCTCCCTCCTAGTAGAGCAGTGGTAGAACCTCTCTCCTAGTAGAGCAGAAGTAGAACCTCCCTCCTGGTAGAGCAGGTGTAGAACCTCCCTCCTAGTACAACAGGAGTAGAACCTCCCTCCTAGTACAGCAGGGGAAGAACCTCTCTCCTAGCAGAGCAGAAGTAGAACCTCCCTCCTGGTAGAGCAGGTGTAGAACCTCCCTCCAAGTACAGCAGGAGTAGAACCTCCCGCCTAGTACAGCAGGAGTAGAACCTCCCTCCCAATAGAGCAGGTGTACAAACCTCCCTCCCAATAAAGCAGGAGTAGAACCTCCCTCCCAATAGAGCAGGTGTAGAACCTTCCTCCTAGTCGAGCAGGTGTAGAACCTCCCTCCCAATAGAGCATGAGTAGAACCTCCCTCCCAATAGAGCAGGTGTAGAACCTCCCTCCTAGAAGAGCAAATGTAGAACCTCCCTCCCAATAGAGCAGGAGTAGAACCTCCCTCCTAGTAGAGCAGGTGGAGAACCTCCCTCCTAGTAGAGCAGGTGGAGAACCTCCCTCCTTCTATGAATCAGCACATCTGAGACAGCAGAGATGAAAACCTTCCTTTACCAAACAGAATGATGATGCTGATGCTAATACAGTATTGCGAATACTGATATAAATACTACTAGTACTAATATTAATACTGGTGCTAACGGTGGCAGCTTGAGCCTCTTCAGGTCTGCAGCAGCAGCAGTCAAGGATCTGGTAAGTGGGGCAGCCCAAAGGCTGCAGTATAGCAGTATCGTCTCTCTCCTCCTTTTTCTCTCTCTTTATCTCTGTCCCTCTCTTTCCTTCTGTCTCTCTGTCTTCCTCCATTCTCTGTCTTTGTCTCTGTCCTGCTCTCCTGCTCTCTCTCCGTCCCCACTGATCCTGGATCTGCTCCACCTTCCTGCTGGTAAAGGAAGGTTCTGGTGGCTGCTGTTGCAGGATGTGCTTGCTGATGGAGAATTGTTGGGTGGAGGTTCATTGTAGGAGGGAGGTGCTGGACCTGCTCTACTTGGAAAGAGTCAGGACAGAACTTTGGTTGGGGTTTGGTGCCACACAAATAAACCTGACTTGGTCCCTCCTCTCAGAGTGAGTCATTCCTGACTTGACGAGTGGTGTGGTAGAAAAGCACTACAGTAGTATGTCAGGATTGCAGTATATATATATATATATATATATATATATATATATATATATATATATATATATATATATATATATATATATATATATATATATACACACACATACATACATACATACATACACACACACACACACACACACACACACATATATACATATGTGTGTGTGTGTGTGTGTGTGTGTGTAAGTGAACGATTAGTGGATCAAACAGACCCGTGTGTGTATTCACCTTAATGACAATAATGCATATTTGTGTTTGTATCAGACGGTCTCGCCATTTGTTCAGTGCTATGCAGCCATGTAGGGAGCGTCACGCATGGCAGGTGGAGTGGAAGGTCGGTGATACCTTCAGACGCCCAGCACACCAGGGAGCAGTGCAGCATTCCAGTCCTTGTGTTGGCGGACTGGTTAAACAGTGTGTGTGTGTGTGTGTGTGTGTGTGTGTGTGTGTGTGTGTGTGTGTGTGTGTGTGTGTGTGTGTGTGTGTGTGTGTGTGTATGTACTGATGGATTAATCATTAGTGAATCTCCCCAGTGAGACAGCATGACACAGTCTTTGTGGAAGGGGAGGGCAGAACAACTCATTACACCAGTGTTACAGTCAAAATGGGCCCAGTTGGGACCTTGTGCCTCAGGCTGCTCTGCTGAACTGTGACACCAGCTAATATTTGCACTCTGCATCTGCTATCATGCAGCTGTTGGTGACATTGTTGCTATGATGCTAACCTGCATGAACAGAGCAAGTTCATATGACCTCATTTAAATATCATCCATCCATCCACCCCTCCATCCATCCATCCATTCCTCCATCCATCCATCCACCCCTCCATCCATCCATCCACCCCACCATCCATCCCTCCACCCGTCCATCCATCCACCCACCCATCCATCCATCATCCCTCCCTCCATCCATCCCTCCATCTTCTCCATCTTCTCCTGTTCAGGGTGGTGGGGGTGCCTTCCCAGCAGCCTTCCCCCTGGACAGGTCACCAGTCCATGGCAGGGCCAACACAGAGATACAGACAACCATTGGCTCTCCCAGCCACGCCTACGGTCAATTTAGAGTCTAGATTAACCTGGTCCCCTCTTGATGTCTTTGGACTGTGGAGGAAGCTGGAGTACCAGAGAGAACCCAGCAGGAACAGGGAGAACATGGAGACTCATCCAGAAAGACCCCGTGCTCCAGCCAGGGCTCCACCCACAACCCTCTTGCTGGGGGGCCACAGTGAGGACCACTGCTTGTAAGGGAAATTCTCCTTGTAGATCATTGAGAGTTGCTAATTGTCTGAAGAATCACAGACTCGGTGTGATGAATAAAGTCTCTTTAATACATGCAGCATGGAGAGAAGACTGCTAAATGCTCTCTGCTGATCCTTACAATGTCTCAACCTTTATACCATCAACAACAAATGGCAGATGGTTTCCCCATCACAGCAACGACTGTATCACCTGTTCATCAGCTGCTTCTCACCTCCCCCCTTCATCCTGTCTGCTACTGTTGTCCATTTGTTCCTTGAGGTCAGGAGATGGTCACAGAAACTCTTGTGATTGACAAAAGGCTTCCTGAGACAAATACTCCTTATCCACAGTATCTGTTAATTTAATTCCTACATGCTCCACCGTGCTGACCTCATTTAAATACATTGATAGACTGTTCGTCCAGGAGTTTTTTTGTGATTGTTGCGGGCAAAAATCCTTGATTATGTTAAACATTTTCTTTAAAAAATGCGACAGAATATGCAGGATATTTATGCAATTTTATGCGATGAAATTGTGGGAATTTGTAAAAATTACGGTTTGATGAATAAGAAAACAAAAAGTGATTCTTCTTGTGAAGAGTCGTTTCTAATGACTTCCTATGACAAGCGAGCGCACCAAGTCACAGGAAGTGCTGGGAATCATTAGGTTCACATCTGGTTTTGTTTCAGACCTCAATAAACACACAGCTCAAACTCACAGAACCTTGATGAGTCACATGAGCTCCAAGCTTGTTTTTGTTGGTAAATGAGACGGATTGGTGGACTTCATCATGTCTCCTTCACAGGGTTTGCAGCTTTCCGATGATGTCACTTCACAACGTTCCCAAGGCAACAGGAGGAAAATGGCTGCTCTTGTGTGAAGTAAACACATTTTTCAACTTTCTGCAAAGATATGTATGACTTTTTTGCAACGAAATTGCAGGAATTAAGAAATCATGCAAGCCCCACATAAATAACGCAAAATGCGTAGAAATTAGCATCTTTGAAAAAATGAGGCCCCCGCATAAATGTGCAGACTTTGGCTGAGTATGTGTTGGATTATGCGATTGCATGGTTGTGTTTTTCTGGGTAGCAGCAGAGTGCTGAGGTGCTGTTTTCTTGGACATATTTAATAAGCATCATAGTCACACAATCAGTTTGTGAATTCAACCCACGGCAGCGCTGGATTTCCCCCTGGAGAGGCTCTCGGGGTGGAGGTGCGTCTCCCACACTGACACCACTTCTGTCCACATTAGGGTACATGTCCAGAAACATTAGAGAGCCAATGAAATATGACTCTGCATGAGCTCAGAAACTTATAGAGGAAGAAACTGAAACATTTCAGATTCAGTGACACACTCCAAGCCAGCATGCTTGACATGTGCACTGCCATGTGTAACATGGACTCATCCTGTTTGATTCATCATCCCAACCAGGATGTGAGGCGATGGTGGGCTGGTGGGTCCCGTCCTCCATCTGTGTGACAGAGATGTACCTGTTCCCGGCAAAAGTCACAGCCAGACGCAAAGATGGAGGAGTAAACAAAACTATCACTGTACCCTTGAGCGTGAATCTGCAGGTCCAGATTATGACCTGATACGAACGGAGACCTTTACAGTTGACCTTGATTTTGTCAGCTGCTCTTTGAATTCCAGAAGGTGTGTAATAACCCTTCACTTGGGCAGTAACGGTGCAGACCAGCACTGCTCCAGATGTTTTGACTCTGTTGGGGGTGTCAAGCTATCGGGGGTCTGATGTCACTGTCTCGACTCTTGTCCAACTGCCGAGTGAGTTAACAAGTCCGCCCTATCAAGGTCTAAGGAGATTCACTGTTGCCACTTCTCATAGGCGAAGTCTGGATTATTCACTACTGATGAATATGTGGACATTTAGAGAGCCCCCCCCCCCCACACACACACACACACACACACTCACACACACATTTGGATACAGGATATTTAATTCTATTTAGGAGTGCTGATGTTGTGTGAACTGTGGTTTCCTGATATTTCAGGGGACTAAGTTTTGCAGTCATCAAGGCAAGGCAAGGCAAGGCAATTTTATTTGTAGAGCCCGTTTCCACCACCAGTTTGTCTCAAAGGGCTTCACATGGCATCATAACAATATCCTCTGCCCTCAGAGCCTCACATCGACTGAGGAAAAACTCCATAGAAAACCCTTTTAACAGGGAAAAATCTGAGAAACCTCAGGGTGAGCAACAGAGGAGGGATCCCTCACCCAGGACGGACAGACGTGCAGGAGATGTTGTTACAGAGAAGAAAACAGTTTACAATACAAAATGTGGGAAACACGGAAATGTTAATAACAGTTGAAGAAGGAAGCTTCTGGTAGGGGAGGCAGGGAGGGCAAGCCAGCTTGATGGGGGACTGGATGGTAGACTGGTTCATGGGAGGGGAGCGCAGGCCGGTGTGACAGTAGGGAATAAGAGGGGGGGGGGGGGGTGGGGGGGCGATGCAGGCGGCAGTTGGGGCTCTGGTGGATCTGTGGAAACACAGAGAGACTGTGAGACACCAAGGCCAAACTACAAAGTGCAACAAGTAGTGGTAATGACAGTTCCAAAAATGTGCAGGGAGGAGAGGAGGAGAGAGGAGAGGAGAGGAGAGGAGAGGAGGGAAGGGCTCCATGTAACCTGATGTGTCCCCCAGCAGTCTAAGCCTATAGCAGCATAGCTATCAATGGTTCAGAGCTACCTGAACCAGTCCTAACTGAAGGCTCTGTCATAAAGGAAAGTCTTAAGCCTGGACTTAAACGTAGTCAGAGTGTCTGCCTCTCCGACCCATGGAGAGATGCTGGTTCCACAGTAGAGGAACCCGGTAACTAAAGGCTCTACTTCCCAGTCTGTTTTAGAGATACTGGGAGTCACTAACAGACCTGCATTCTGGGAGCGGAGTGCTCTGGTAGGACAGTAGGGACTAATGAGCTCTTTCAAATAGGATGGGGCTTCATCATTGAGAGCCTGATGAGTCAGCAGAACGATTTTGAAGTGGATTCTAGATCCTACAGGAAGGAGAGAAGCTAAAGTGGAGAGATGTGTTCTCTCTTCTTAACTCCCGTCAAAACCCTCGCTGCAGCGTTCTGGACCAGCTGGAGACTCTTTAGAGAGTATTTAGGACATCCTGACAAGAGAGAGTTGCAGTGGTCCAGCCTAGAAGTGATAAATGCATGCACCAGTTTCTCAGCATCACTCTGGGAAAGGATGTTCCTAATCTTAGCGATACTTCGCAGATGGAAGAAGGCGGTCCTAGTCACATTCTTTATGTGGGAGCTGAAGGAAAGGTCCTGGTCAAAAAATGACCCCAAGGTTCCTTGCAGTTGTACTCGGAGTTAGGGTGATGCCATCTAGAGTAGTGATCCGATTCAAGAGTGTGTCCCTGTGGTGTTTAGGTCCAAACACGATGACCTCAGTTTTATCTGAATTTAGCATTAAGAAGTTAGAAGACATCCAGGATTTAATGTCTTTCAGGCAGTCTTGCAGATGAGTAAGCTGGCTTGTGTCGTCTGGCTCCATCGACAAGTAAAGTTGTGTGTCATCTGCATAACAGTGGAAGTTGATCGAGTGCTTCCAGATTATGTCACCTAATGGGAGCATGTAAAGAGTGAAGAGAATCGGTCCTAAAACTGAACCCTGTGGTACACCATATGTAACTCTGCTATACTCTGAATAGACATCATTAACATGAACAAACTGAAACCTGTCAGATAAGTAGGACTTAGGGCAGATCCTTTAATCCCAGTTTCATGGTCTAGTCTCTGTAGCAGGATGCTGTGGTCGATGGTGTCAAATGCAGCACTGAGGTCCAAAAGGACAAGCACAGAGACAAGACCTCTGTCTGAAGCTATAAGCAGATCATTAGAGACTCTGACCAGTGCTGTTTCAGTGCTATGGTGTTCTCTGAATCCAGACTGGAAGGCTTCAAAGAGCTCGTTGCTGTGCAGATGTTCATGTAGCTGCTCCAGGACAACCTTCTCAAGACTCTTGGAGATGTAGGGAGGTTGGATATTGGCCTATAGTTGGCTAACACATCTGGGTCAAGAGAAGGTTTTTTTGAGTAAAGGGTTGAAGACAGCCACCTTAAAGGCCTGTGGCACATAACCTGTGACTAAGGAAAGATTAATTTGATTTAATATAGAAGTGTTGACTAGAGGGAAGGCATCCTTAAGGAGGCTTGTTGGGATGGGATCCAGCAGACAAGTGGCTGACTTGGAGGAAGTGACTGCAGAAGTTAATTCTGACAGGTCGATGGGGGAGAAGCTGTCCAAGTGAGCACCAAGTCTGGGAGGTGCTTCTGTGGGGACTGTAGTCTGTCCTCCATTACTGGCAATCTTTGTTCTAATATTCACAATCTTTTCAGTGAAGAAAGATAGGAAGTCGTTACTGCTGAGAGTTGGGGGATGCATGGCTATGCACTATGGTTCTTGGTGAGCCTGCCCACTGTGCTGAAGAGGAACCTGAGGTTGTTCTTATTCTTTTCTATCAGGGACAAGTAGTAAGCACTTCTAGCATTATGGAGTTCTTTTTTATATATTAATAAACTCTCCTTCCAGGCTTGGCGGACTTCCTCGTGCTGGCTGGAATGTGTCTTCCTTTCCAGTTGTCTGGTCTTCTGTTTTAAGGCACGCAGCACTGGGCTGTACCAGGGAACTATTCTTTTTTGGTTGATAACCTTCTTCTTCAGGGGAGCTACGGCATCAAGTGTCCCAAGGAGTGCTGCTGCAGTGCTGTCCACAAGATAGTCTACCTGCGAGGGGGTGAAATCAGCATAACTGCCCATTATATCACTACAAGGTGTGGCAGCAAGCTCTGCTGGAATAAGCTCCTTAAATCTAGAAACAGCAGTGTCAGATAGACATCTACTGAAGCGGGACTTTTTCCCAGGTAGGATATAATTTGTTAAAGTAAATTCAAATGTAATTAAGGAGTGATCAGACAAGACAGGGCTCTGAGGAAGAACTGTGATGAGGTCAGCTTCTATTCCATAAGTGAGTACTAAATCAAGGATGTGATTAAAAGTGTGAGTGGGTTTATTTACCCTCTGACAGAAGCCAACAGAATCAAGAAGCGACTTAAACGCAGTGGCCAGAGAATCATCAGCGACGTCCACATGGATGTTAAAGTCACCCACTATAATGACTTTGTCTGAGTTCAATGCCAAGTTAGACAGAAAGTCAGGGAGTTCTTCTAAGAACTCAGAATAAGGTGCAGGAGGACGGTACACCACAGCAAGTAAGAGTGGTTTCTCTGCTTTCCAGTCTGGGTGGGAAAAGCTGACAATAAGGCTCTAAAATGAGTTAAATGAACTGTTAGGTCGAGGGTTAAGCACCAAATTTGACTGATAGATTGCAGCTACTCCTCCTCCTCTGCCAGTGGTGCGAGGTACATGGTAGTTAATGTAACCAGGAGGGGAAGATTCATTTAAACTAACATACTCATCTTGCTGCAACCAGGTTTCAGTAAGCGCTAATACACCAGTCTGATAATTAGTAATTAAATCGTTCACTAGGAGAGACGTGGATGCGAGAGATCGAATATGAAGCAAACCACATTTAATAGTTGTATTGGGTTGATTTGCTGGAGCAGTGGTTTTAATTTTAACTAAGTTGCCATAAATTACTCCTCCAGATTTGGGTGCAGGCTTATAAAGCCTCGGGGCAGACACAGTTTCTATAGGTTGGGTGGGTGACAACACAAAGGAACCAGCAGAGGGGCGTGCTAACCTGCAGCTCTGCCTGCTGGTCTGAACTCTGGGTGCTTGTCAGGGATTAGTATGGCTAATAAACTGGCCTATGTTCCTAGATAAGAGAGATGCACCATCCAAAGTAGGATGGACGCCATCTCTCCGAATCAGACCAGGCTTTCCCCAGAAGGAGCTCCAATTGTCTATATAAGCCACATTGTTATCTAAGCACCACCTGGACATCCAGCGATGGAATGAACACATGCGGCTAAACATGTCGTCACTCGCTAAATCGGGCATCAGTAACCTATAAAACCATAACAAGTCATTTTCGTCCCAACTTAGTTTTGATCAAAGTATTTTTGCTATAAATTCTTGCAGATGATGCCAAATTACAGCCTGCAGAAGTTCAGTGTCAGCTGGACTCGTATCAAGAACCTTAAATGTCGCTTTTTTAAAATAATGGTCCGAGTCCCTTTTTCAAGTTTTTCAGAAAACATAAGAAAAATGGAGACAAAATGTCATAAGGAGTTTATTTAGGCAAAAAAAATGTCAAAGAATGACTTATTATTTTAAGAAGGTGACAAAATGAGGAAATGAGATGTAATCCTGACATGAAAGTGCCACTGGGGAAAAACAGTTCTTGCGTATGAATATTTCATTATCGAGTTCATCTTTCTCTTCCTTTCATAGTTGAACGCAACAGGCAAAACGGGTGCAGAATGAGAATTCTATGGGAGCATTTAAAAAGTTCTGCTCTCTGCAACTGAAATCCTGCAGCTGAGCTCAGAAAAATCAGTGAAGACAGCAAAGTCTCCCAGGAGAAGCTGCTTCTCCTCAAGCAGGGCTTTCAAGTCCACCGCAGAGAAGTGCACGTGAAACCGCTTCAACATGCACGGCAGCTGCTCCCTCTCATCGTGCACCCTCACTGTATACCACTGCTACTCTTTGTTGTGGGATTTTCCCCCAAATCACAACCCTTTGGTTAATTGCTTGTGTTGCCCTCCTTAAAAGGCATTAAGAGTTTATACAAAAGAAACACTGTTCAGTCTTCAGTTGTCAGAGGGGAGAACGTGTCTGTGGAGTCCAAGGCCTCCTGCACCGGCACAAGCCTCCTCATCCCCACAAGCCGGAGGAGATCCACAGCTCAGCGCCGTTTGGGATCAGTTATTTTGTGGTTAATTTTGCAGCAGGTTTCCTCAGAAGGTTTGATGCAATTTGCAACATTTCTTTTTCATTTTTGTGTTTTATCTGTAACTGGCCAAAAATTGCAAGTTGAAAAAAAAGAGATGGTGTTCTTGATTAAGCCAGATTGTTAGCAATGGTTATAATACTTTATCAGAAAATGCATTTATCCACAAAAGAGATCATGGATTGATTGATTGATTGATTCTTCAATGACCACACAGCCAGACTGGTGGAATTTGTTTTCAGTTCAGCTCCTTGGTACAGGTTCTGACATGAAGCATTCAACATATGTATGTACACATTCATGCATAGGGCCGTGCTTAATCCTCAGTGTTCAGAGTTCAGAATGTTTATTGCAAAGAGAATGAAACTGTTTTTGAAGAAGATTGTTTTGGGGGCAATTGTCCTGTGGCGCCTCCCAGAGGGCAGCACCTGGAAGGCACAGTGCTGGGTGAGTGGGGTCAGAGATCTTGTGGGCTCTGCACAGTGTCCGTTTGCGGTGGAGTGACTCAATGGGTGGTCGGATGAGCCAGTGATTTTGGATGCTCTGTTGATGATGCACTGTAATTTCTTCCAGGAGTGTGTTGAGATTGCCAAACCAGACTGGAATGGATGACGTGAGGATGCTTTCGACAATGGCTGTGTAGAAGCGGAGCAGGAGATGAAACCAAACTCTGAACTTCTTGAGCTGTCAGAGATGGAAGCGTCTTTGCTGGGCTTTTTTATAGATGAGGTCTCATTGATCAATGAGTCACAATGGCGAACTGCTGCATACGTCACAGACTTCCCTTGAGTAGGAATGAGTTCTGCTGAAGGGAACCTGGCCCTCATTTGGGCCAGGTAAGATTAATATTCAGGCTGGTGCTACTGCACAGCTGGGAGGCTGCAGGGAGAATGTTTTCTGGCTATTTCATCTACTAATGACCCACAACACCCAACGAACAAATGTAGTCTTCAAAGAAACCAGCAGGGGGCAGAGCACCATAACCTGAGAAATCCATCCAGCAGGTAAAGGGACAAAGATACTTAAGATGCTGGACTTTTTAGAGGCTAAAAGACGTATTTGTGCTGGTACTGGTACCACAGCAGAACCTTCCTCTGCTGATTCTCTGCACCGAGGACCAGCTGACATCGTCTACTGGCGGTGAGACACTGACCAGGCACCAGTGTATCATGCAATCCCACATCAAAATAGCAGAACCATCCCTTTGATGGGCACATGAAGCACGTCTGATCTGTTTAGCACGGGAAGTTCATTCCGGAACTGGGTATAAAATGGCCAAGAGCTAACATATACAAAGAGAATAGGAGAGGGCCTAGAAGTACCTCCTGTGGTACTCCGTACTTCACCTGAGAGGATGATTTGTGCACTTCAATAACTCAGAGCAGGAACAAAAGAGTGGGCTTGGTTTCTGCCCTGTTCCAGTTCCATACATTGACATCACTGCTGTGCTGTGCACCACTCGCACACAAGCACTCTAATGTTCCATCGGTGAGGCTGGTGTGCAAACACCTACAACCCGGTTGTATCAAAATGTAAAATGTTGAATAAAACATTTTGAGCATCTTGAGTTTTTCTCAAAATCCTGGCAGATGAGTTCAGTTGTTTTCATGAGTTTGACGCCTGCTGATGCGTTTCCTGTTGGTGTTGCAGAGACGACAGCAGACACAAACATGTCTCGAGCTTGAATTGCATTTTGAATCCACTGGTCTGATTTCAGTGAGCTCGTAGCTACTGACAGCAATCTCACGAATGTTCCAACTACCCTGGTGGATCTGCAGACCGAACCTGATAAGTTTGTTTTTCTCTCTGAAGGCTTTGAAACCTCTGGGATGCAGCGTAATGAGGCTCATTCTCATCCTGGGACCGCGAATACTGACGCTGCTGCTGCCCGTAGGCTCTTACACTGATGCACCAGGACGCACGCAGCAGGTGGTCAATTAACTCCAGCAATAAGACACTAATATGAGCTGCTGTGAATGCATGACCTTGTCTGAAGATGCTCTCATGTATTGAAGTACTTCTCATATTAGTGTGAATGTTTTTCCCTTGAGTTCGTAGAGTCTGCTATATCTCACACACATACCAGAAAATGTCTTATCTAATGTTGCACTGTAAGAAAAGAATAATGGAGAGTATTAAAAAATTTAAAGCAACCTTATACAGTAATAACTATGAGTTCTCTCAAAGATTTGCCATTTGATTGTCCATCCATTGCCATCTTCCGCTTATTCCTACACATTAAGGGTCGCGGGGGGGCTGGAGCCTATCCCAGCGTCAACGGGCGAGAGGCGGGGTTCACCCTGGACAGGTCGCCAGTCCAACAACCATTCACACTCACATTCATACCTACGGTCAATTTAGAGTATCAATCGGCCTCGTCCCCAATTGCATGTTTTTGGATGTTGGGAAGAAGCCGGAGTACCCGGAGAGAACCCACGCAGGAACGGGGCGAACATGCAAACTCCACACAGAAAGATCCCGTACCCGAGCCGGGACTCGAACCCGGAACCTTCTTGCTGTGAGGCCACTGCACCACCGTGCAGCCCCATTTGATTGTTCTAAGTTTAATTTCATTGATGTACCAATTACATGCAGTTTGTTTGGCTAATTCTCACAACTTTAAATTCTTCATTTTGCCAATGTGAATTTGCTTACTGACAGACTGGTGTTATTCACAAAACTACAGAAAGGTAATTAACCACACAGTAAATTTTAACTCTGGTCAATAATATTCACTAGCCAAAATAAGTACATCCATCCATCCATTCATCCCTCCATCCATCCCTCCATCCATCCATCCATTCGTCCCTCCATCCATCCATCCATCCCTCCATCTATCCATCCATCCATCCATCCCTCCATCCATCCATCCATTCGTCCCTCCATCCATCCATCCATCCATTCATCCCTCCATCCATCCATCCATTCGTCCCTCCATCCATCCATCCATCCCTCCATCTATCATCCATCCCTCCATCCATCCATCCATTCGTCCCTCCATCCATCCATTCGTCCCTCCATCCATCCCTCCATTCGTCCCTCCATCCATCCATCTATCCATCTATCCATCCATCCATCCATCCCTCCATGTTCCCCCTCTTCTCCTGTTCAGGGTGGTGGGGGTGGAGCCTATCCCAGCAGCCTTCCCCCTGGACAGGTCACCAGTCAACGGCAGGGCCAACACATAGAGACAGACAACCATTGGCTCTCCCAGCCACGCCTACGGTCAATTTAGAGTCTGGATTAACCTGGTCCCTCTTGATGTCTTTGGACTGTGGAGGAAGCTGGAGTACCAGAGAGAACCCAGCAGGAACAGGGAGAACATGGAGACTCACCCAGAAAGACCTCGTGCTGCAGCCGGGGCTCCACCCACAACCTTCTTGATGGGGGGCCACAGTGAGGACCACTGCTCCACCGGGCCGCCCAAAATAAGTGCATGATTTGGAAACCCTGTAGACCAAGCTGCACTGCACATGTGCTACATCTACTCTTTCAACTTAGTTATACCGACATCCAATTTCAAATCCAATTTATTTAATAATACATGTTTATTCACAATAGGGGTTTGTTAACTTTGTTGACATTGTTGGTCTGACATATATTTTCTCGTTGATACTGATCTATTTATGTTTTCATGTCTGAACAATCAGTCATAGAAACTCCTCTGAATAGATTGTAGTTTTCTTTTTATGGTGTGGGTGTTGAGGCTTCATCAAACCATGTCCTTGTTCTCCACTGTCAAAGATACAGCTGGGCTACATTTTTATTTTGAACTTGTAGTTGTCTATGAACACAGTACTACTTTACAGTTGATTTTCTATATTCAGACACCTGATCCTGAATATCCTATCAACCTCACACATGCTTCACACCTGCTACGATGGAAACCAATGTGTAGTGAGACAGAACTGAACACTTAACTAGACTGTCAGTATCAAGATAACATTGGAAGAACAAACAAAGACATACAAATGGATGTTATTCTATAAGAATCTTGACTTGCAGGACTGCAGCTCTCCCACACCTGGGATGCAGTCCTGCAAAAGCACCCCCCACGGCCCGGTGGACCACCGAGTGGTAAGGGGTGCCCACCCCCTTCCCCAAGAGTAACTCGGGGGAACTTGTCATCCCAGTCATGGGATGGCACCTATAACTCACCTGACAGATGACGTCGCTAACCAACACCTGGTGATTCTTCGGATGATAATGGAAGAAGCAGTCAGCGAAACTACCAAGGTGCATTCATGAAAACTAGCCTGTTTAGAAGGAATAGTAAATTAATACAGCGCTTTTCTAACCCACAGCAGGAATGACGGAGAAATGTCACTTCCTTCTCCACACCTCCATTACTGCTTTTACTGCCTGCACTCAGGTCCTCAGCTAAACATTTGAATTCCTCTACAATCAAGCTGATTGTCTGTCAGAGGCAGCGACTCACTGTGAGTGATTTACACCCCAACACACTCCGTCAGGCCACTCTGCAGTATTGCATTTCTCACTGACGTGCAAACGAAACGTGGTTTTTAAGCCTGAGGAAAAGAGCTGAGAATTGACTTGTATGATTTACTGTCCCAGTGCATAGAGCACAAGACAATGCTTTGAGTCCCCAAACTAGGCCAATAATTGCACTGAATACATTTGAGGAATGAAGGAATGTCACCACCTCTGTTAAGTAGTTCACCTCATTAGGGAGCAGCACTTCAGGAGGTCAGTCTCTGGCACGCCACAGCGTCAATATTACCAACACATTATGACCTTCACCACCTCTGCAGGCTCCTCTACACTCTTGTTAGCAACCCAGGTTTTTAAGATTCCACCACTCCAACATCCACCAGGCTGGTGTTTACTGGTGGATCTGATGTAGAACTGAACCGCCATCGTAGCTCTGCATGGTTTGATAACAGGCCCTCAAAGCTCCTGTGTGCTGGTAGGAACCATCCTTCTGTGTGGTACCAGAGAGTCAAACCACTGATGGGGTGGTGGGTTTGGGGAGGACTGTGTCTCGTCCTCTGTATTTGTAGGAGCTCTACTGTGGTGCTCTACCTCCATCTGTCGTTCTGAATCCAGCTGTTTATTTTTCCTATGTTTGTATGTGACATGTTTGAGTAACCAGTGTACAGCAGCACTTAAACGGTGCCTCTATGGGAGGGTTAGCAGCATTCCACATGCATTCAGCAATGTTAAGAATCATGAACACATCACGACTGAACACCTCTGACATACACTAACAGTTTTATCTTGACAGGAGATCTTCCTTGACTCAGCGTGCTGGGAGCTCATCTCCTCCACAGCTGGAGACAGGAACTGGAACATGCAGGCCAAAGCATTCTGGGGAAGATTCAGGCCCAGTCCCGAGGAGCTGGCTCCAGAACTTTGCAACTTGAGGTGAACTTGTGGGGAAGCCTACAAAAACATCATGGCTGTGAGCCTCGAGAGAAAGAAACCTCTTTAAGCTTTTACTTGGAGGCATGGAATTTAGAGTTGCCTTTCTACTTTGATGAGTGTCTGTTAAACTCCTCCCACACCTGTTCAGGTGACAACAACCAATGAGAATTTTGTCACCTGAAGAAAAGAGAGGTCCTCACATGTCCAGTCTGGACACTCATGAGGTTCTCCAAGATTGAGCCACACAATGTGGATATTTGGACATTCTGAAGGGGCTGAACAGCATCCAGATCCCCAAAAAACACTTGAAGTGCTTAAACAAATCCCAGTTTTATCCCAAAAGTATGACCCCCCCAGGCTGCTGGGATAGGCTCCACCCCCACCACCCTGAACAGGAGGAGAGCGGGAACATGGAGGGAGGGATGGATGGAAACGTAAACCAGGCTCAGAGTTGAATTCTTCGCTGCACCGAGGAGGGAAGAGTGAACTTAAACACAACTACAGAACAACTGAAACAGCAGTGGAAGCTTTTTACTGATAGAACCAAGCAGGAGACACAGAAGATGATAAAATACATGAGATTTTATTTCTGTGCATGGTGCTCGTACATGTCTTCCTGTGATGATGATGATGATGATGACGATGATGGTGGCGTTAAGATGTGATGATGATGATGATGATGACGATGATGGTGGCGTTAAGAATTACAGTCAGCTAAGAAATGTAAGTGACGGTTTTCTTGATTTCACCAAGAACAGCACGATGAGGACAACCGAAACACGGCTTCATAAAGCAACACAAACTACAAGAACGTGTTGGTTCTATGGAGGATGCTGACTCTGGGTTCTACTCTTCATTTTTAATAAATGATGAATTTGAAAGTTCAGTGCGTTTGCATGCACACGACGCTCCAGGGATGAGAGTTTGCAGGTTAGCTTGATGGTTTGGGTGGGTTACCGTGCGGTTGTAGCTGCAGGGTTAGAAATAACCAACATTCTCAGTGATATGAACAATAAGCGCGTTACTTTTTATTGATCTATGGAACACATTCAGCACAGCTGACCTGCTGTTCTCTTCCTGCATGATAGGGAAATCCTGTAGGGTTACAGTGGTTGAGCTGAGACTGATCTACATGAAGAGGGCCCTGAGAGAACTTCTGCTAGTACAAATACCACAGACTCGTGTATTTTTTGTGTAAACTCCTCTTGCTTCAGGTGCCGGATCATTTACTTCAGTTGCACCATCATTAGAACGTCACAAATATTTAGCTTGTAAAGAGAAATGTGTACTTGAAAAAATGAAGAACGAAGATATCAATGTACATCAAAAGTTAGTAGGTATCTTACAAAAATATTACTTTAGAATTCTTAAAGTCTATGTACCTTACCTGATAATCATATACAGGTGTAGTGACACATGTGGACATCAATAATGATCTTTATGGAGTTGAAATATGGGGTTTTGCCTCCTAACCAAGCTCCTGGGAGAATGTCACCAGTTTGAGGTGCGTTGTGTATTTTTCAGATTAGAGATGAATGATTGGGTCATGTGGGTAAACTGCTGGCCTCCGGGATCATGTGACTGGAGTTACCCTTGAGGCTGCACTCTTATTCTAGTGTTGTAACTAATTTAACCAGATAATTAACTACATGAACCAGATAAACTTAGTCACGTGACAGCTCAGTAACTGGAGTGGGGCTCAGGCAGCTCATCCTGCTAGCAGTGTGCATGTAAAGGCTCTGACCGAGCGAGTCGGAGGCTGACATAAGTCCACGCCAGACGTCTGACCGGGTCAGAACATAGTCCAACTGGATCTGGTGACTGAAATGTTCGTGGTTCAAAACCGTGAAGCTACATGGATGAGTGGTGAGCGGATCTCCAACACAAAACACACAAAGAGAAGACGGAGAGAAATAAATAGAAGTGAATAAATAAGAGCTGGGAACATTGCCTTGGTCCGGTTCTAGAGACACAAGCACTACAACAACAATAACTACTAAAACAATCAAAACTGCACTGAACAAATGGTTCTATCATAAATAAGGTGAAAGAAAGATCCTTTTTTACACATTACTGAAAAAATAGTTTTCACATTGAGAGGGAAAATAAAGTATATACTGTACAAGAAATGACACCAAACTGGGAGGAATCCCCATGAGTACAATCACCCACAATCCCTACGTCAGTGCTGTTTGGGTCATTAAAAAACTCTTGAGCTCCAAGTTATTGATAACCAATTCTGATGGTAAGAAAAGCTGTAGAAAAATAAAGTACCAGTAATCTCAAGATTAAAAGACCAAATGCCCTTGAAAATTTTCGTAAAATCTCCAGACAAATCGGAGAGGAATAACTTCACAAATGCAGTACTTTATTCGCTTATTTTCTTTAAAAAAGTGTTGTTTTTTTCTCCTCATCAGTCCAGCAGTTGATCTTTTGGCAGTAGGTGGAACACGAGGGGGATTGTGGGTAGAAGTGGGAGGGTTCTGGGGCGTTTCCTGTCTTCCTCAGGCCAAACTCCATGGTGATGGAGGTGCAAGTTCATAGTTCAGCGTTGACACTCGTCCTGTGTGATGTGGTCTGGTGTTGGAGAGGTGGGGGTGGGGGCAGCTGGGGGGGTCGAGGCGAAAGAAAGAAAGAAAGAAAGAAAGAAAGAAAGAAAGAAAGAAAGTAAGAAAGGCTTGATTGAGATCTGACATGAATCAGCACCACTTTGTAAGAGAATCAGGAGAGAAAGAGAGTCTTAAATATGAACTCCACTACACTGGCGTCTTCTGTTCTACACTGAGATACAATGAGATACAACGAGATACAACGAGATACGAGATACGAGATACACAGGGATACAACGAAATACAACGAAATACAACGAGATACAACGAGATACACAGAGATACAACGAGATACACAGAGATACAACGAGATACACAGAGATACAACGAGATACAACGAGATACACAGAGATACAACGAGATACACAGAGATACAACGAGATACACAGAGATACAACGAAATACAACGAGATACACAGAGATACAACGAGATACACAGAGATACAACGAAATACAACGGGATACACAGAGATACAACGAGATACACAGAGACATGCGATACACCGAGAACCTGGGAAAGTATTTGTGCCATTTAAAAAAACTTCCCAGTTATGATGAACCCAAAGTGGCCAAAAGACCTTAAGTGACTCTTAGTTTTGTTTGTTCTTCTATGGTTCTTCAACCTGGTTCTTTTTGTTCTGTTGTGACTTAAACAATTGTGGAGAAGAACTCCAATAGCCGACATGGTTTTGTGTGTGTTTGTGTGTGTGTGTGTGTGTGTGTGTGTGTGTGGGTGGGGGGGGGGGTCAGAGATGGTTTAACAAAGAGAGAGGACAGGAGAGAGAGGGGGGGGAAGAGAGAGAGAGGGAGGGAGAGAGAGATGGAGAGAGAGAAAAAGAGGTAGGGAGAGAAGGGGAGAGAGAGAAAGAGGGAGGGAGAGAAAGGAAGAGAAGGGGAGTGAGAGGGAGAGAGGGAGGGAGAGAGTAAGAAAGGGAGAGAGAGAGGGAGCGGGAGGGAGAAAGAAGAAGTGGGAGGGAGAGAGGGAGGGAGAGAGAGCGAGAGAATGAGAGGGAGGGAGGGAGAGGGAGAGAGAGAGGAAGAGGTAGGGACAGAAGGGGAGAGAGAGAGGAAAAGGGAGGGAGAGAGAGGAAGAGGGAGGGAGAGAAAGGAAGTGGGAGGGAGAGAGGAAGAAAGAGAGAGGGAGAGAGGAAGAGGTAGGGAGAGAAGGGGAGAGAGAGAGAAAGAGGGAGGGAGAGAAAGGAAGAGAAGAGGAGTGAGAGGGAGAGAGGGAGGGAGAGAAAGGAAGAGAAGAGGAGTGAGAGGGAGAGAGGGAGGGAGAGAGAGAGTAAGAAAGGGAGAGCGAGGGAGAGGGAGGAAGAAAGAGGAAGCGGGAGGGAGAGAGGGAGGGAGCGAGAGCGAGAGAATGAGAGGGAGGGAGGGAGAGGGAGAGAGAGGAAGAGGTAGGGAGAGAAGGGGAGAGAGAGAGGAAGAGGGAGGGAGAGAAAGGAAGCGGGAGGGAGAGAGAGGGAGAGAGAGGAAGAAAGAGAGAGGGAGAGAGGAATAGGTAGGGAGAGAAGGGGAGAGAGAGAGAAAGAGGGAGGGAGAGAAAGGAAGAGAAGGGGAGAGAGAGGGAGGGAGAGTGGAGAGTAAGATTGGGAGAGAGAGGGAGAGGGAGGAAGAAAGGGGAAGTGGGAGGGAGAGAGGGAGAGAAAGAGAGCGAGAGAATGAGAGGGAGGGAGGGAGAGGGAGAGAGAAAGAGGGAGGAAGAAAGAGGGAAAGGGATAGAGGGAGAGAGAGAGGAGAGGGAGGAAGAAAGAGGGAGAGAGGGAGAGGGAGAGAGGGATTACTCAGAGTTACTCCATGAGTGTCATGGCTGCGCCTGCTGGCGTGAGACGTTATCTGAGGAGTGTCACGCCAGCAGGCGCAGGTTCCGCTCTGGTCTGGTGATTCACATGCAGCAGGTGCAGCTTGGAGCTGCAGCACAGTTTGCCTGCATTTCACCCTCAGCAGGATCTTTGTGGGTTCTGTCTCACTCTCACAGTTTTGGCGGTAGCTCAGGCAGCGCCGCACTGCTGTGGCCCAGCCTACCTTAGTGTTCACTTTTGTGTTTGTTTACCTTTTGTTTACCTTTGTTGGTGACATTGACGATTGACCCGAGGGTCAGTGTATTAATTGTACATCTACTGTGCAAGTCCAGACACAGACCGTGCCTGGTGTGTTCATGACTTGTGTCTACTGCCCCCCGGTGGTCACAATCTACAAGCACACACACAAATGCCCTGAGCCTGTGGGAGTGTCTGAGTGAGCCAGTCGCAGCTGCAGTTTGACCGATTCGATCAAGATTTTCTCAAAAAAATTCTTTTCAAATTTTCTCAAATTCTTCAGTTTTAAAAAGATACAGGTTCACTATGTTGGTGGATTTTACGTCTGAGTCGTCATGCTAACCCATAATCTTGGAGCAGCGGCAGGCTGTCTTGGAGCCTCACACTCACACTTCCTGTCTGTCCATAAATTATCTCCATGGCAACCAGCTGTTCCCAACGTTCCCAACTTAATATCGGTCGGACTGGTGAAATGTCCGTTCTGTGGCCGGGGATGTTAACGTGGAGGTAAGCAGGCGCACACTCACCTCGGGCGACCTCACTCCGGGGAGATCTCTGTCTCTTGGTGCACCACCACCTTGGTGACCGACATGTCCGGGTGCTGCTCTTTGGCCTCTTTGATGGCCTGAGCCAGAGCCTGAGGAGGAGACACCAGCAGTGAGGACTGACTGAGCTGAACACATTCACTTGATACGTGAGAACAACTGCTGGACAACACCAGACACCTTCAGCTTTACCTTGTCGTGGTCAATCTCAGTGTCGCCAGTGATAACAATCCTCTTCTCAATACGCGTCTCTGAGATTCCTCCTTTCACAGTCTGCAAAAGAGACAAGACAGCAATGAGGACTGGGTCAGGTGGACATGGGAGGGAGGGTCAGGAGGACATGGGAGGTCAGGTGAATCATGGGGGGGCAAAGTAGTTAAGTAATACAGTATATGAGCAACAAGAGCTCTCCTGGAACAGCCATGGTATCATACAAAATGTGCTACTCTAAGGTAGCGTGACATCACCATGGTGACATGGTGATATTTCCTTAATATTGTTTTATGACCTGGTTATGTAAGGAGGTAGGAGGTGAGGTGAGGAGGTGGGAGGTTGATGAGGAGGTGAAGGAGGAGGTAGGGAAGGAGGTAGGAGGTGGGGAGGATGTAAGAGAAGAAGTGGAGAAAGCAGAGTGGGGAGGAGTTAGGAGAGGAGAAAGGAGGGAGGAGAGGAGGCGGGAGGAAGGAGAGGAGGTGGGAGGTCGGAGAGGAGGCGGGAGGTAGGAGAGGAGGCGGGAGGTAGGAGAGGAGGTAGGAGAGGAGGTGGGAAGTAGAAGAGGAGGTAGGAAAGGAGGTTGGAGTGGAGGTAGGAGAGGAGGCACGAGGTAGGAGAGGAGGTGGGAGGTAGGAGAGGAGTCAGGAGGTAGGAGAGGAGGTGGGAGGCAGGAGAGGAGGTAGGAAGGGGGGCAGGAGGTAGGAGGGGAGGTGAAAGAGGAGATGGGAGGTGGGAGAGGAGATAGGAGAGGAAGTGGGAGGTTGACGAGGAGGTGGGAGGTAGGAGAGGAGGTGGGAGAGGAGTTGGGAGGTAGGACATGAGGTGGGAGGTAGGAGAGGAGGTGGGAGGTAGGAGAGGAGGTAGGAGAGGAGGTATGAGTGGGGCGGGAGGTAGGAGGGAAGGTGAAAGAGGAGGAAGGAGGTAGGAGAGGAGGTAGGAGAGGAGGCGGGAGGTAGGAGAGGAGGTAGGAAGGGGGCAGGAGGTAGGAGGGGAAGTGAAAGAGGAGATGGCAGGTGGGAGAGGAGGTAGGAGAGGAGGCAGGAGGTAGGAGAGGAGGTGGGAGGTAGGAGACAACTTGGGAGGTAGGAGAGGAGGTAGGAGAGGAGGTGGGAAGTAGAAGAGGAGGTAGGAAAGGAGGTTGGGGAGGAGGTGGGAGAGAAGGTGGGAGGTAGGAGAGGAGGCACGATGTAGGAGTGGAGGCAGGAGGTAGGAGAGGAGGTAGGAGGGGAGGTAGGGGAGGAGGCGGGAGGTAGGAGAGGAGGTAGGAGAGGAGGCACAAGGTAGGAGAGGAGGCGGGAGATAGGAGATGAGGTGGGAGGTAGGAGAGGAGGCGGGAGGTAGGAGAGGAGGTAGGAAGGGGGGCAAGAGGTAGGAGGGGAGGTGAAAGGGGAGACGGGAGTTGGGAGAGGAGGTAGGAGAGGAGGTAGGAGTGGGGCGGGAGGTAGGAGGGGAGGTGAAAGAGGAGGTGGGAGAGGAAGTGGGAGGTAGGAGAGGAGGTGGGAGAGAAGGTGGGAGGTAGGAAGGGGGGCTGGACGTAGGAGGGGAGGTGAAAGAGGAGACGGGAGGTGTGAGAGGAGGTAGGAGTGGAGGTGGGAGGTTGACGAGGAGGTGAAGGAGGAGGTAGGGAAGGAGGTAGGAGGTGGGAAGATGTAAGAGAGGAAGTGGAGGAAGCAGAGTGGGGAGGAGTTAGGAGAGGAGGAAGGAGGGAGGAGAGGAGGCGGGAGGAGGGAGAGGAGATGGGAGAGGTGGGAGGTAGGAGAGCAGGTGGGAGTGGCAGTTCTCATCACTGAGCATGTGCAGCCTCCTGTGATCCAAACTGACACAATAACATGAAGAACAGTTGTGCCACTTTGATCGCTCGCACTCTATTGATTGGTGATTAATTGATTAATCAGTTAATCGATTAATGACAATCATCAATGATTGATTGATTGATATCCAGTTGATTGATGCTGGGACAGCAACATAAACGTAAAGGCAGGTACCAGCACCAGCTCCCGGCACCAGGAACTTGATTTAAAGGAGAACACACATGACAGACAACACGGGACAATAACCAGGTGACCTCGTGAAGGGTCTGCTAACATTAGCTTATACGTGCTGGAACCCACACAGTTCCATGATGAGATGCTCAAAATTCTCCTACAAGTCCTAGATGTTCTTTTTCCAGTGGGACTGAAAAGTTCCGTCTGGTGGCGTTTTGTTCCTGGCACTGTGGGAACTGCCTGATCACCAACCCAGCAAAGACCTGTCTGTCCAACGCTGTGTGTTTCTGCCAGAAGTGACAGTGAGCAGTGGCAGCTATGTACAGTAAACAAACCGGCCTCCTGACATGCAGCTGGCGTGGCTAAGGACACGCGGCGGCACATTTACAGTCTCGATACGGTGGAATTGATGGTGAGGCCAAGAGACCTTGGTGATCTGGGTGGTGGTGGTGGTGCTGATGGTCTCGGAGGTGACGGTCTGGGCACTCAGCAGCACTCCTGACTCCCTCTCTGCCAGGCTGTCCACCGGCTGTGGGACACACACCTTTTCACCGTTACACAAGAGAGTTCAACACACTCACACATCTGTCAGACGTAAACATGAATCGTGGGACTTGCACAGACACGTTCCTCCCACCTGGAACTGGGCCAGGACGTAAGAACCGCCTGGTGGGTTTGGAAACTTCACCTCTTTGTTTTCCCAGATTACCGATAACCTTCATAACCTCTGGAGGAGTCTGACCTGACACTGAAGTCCTTGAATACGTTCATCGTGATATGATGCAGATATACACGTGTGATGCTTCACATGCTTGTTCATGAGCACATGTATGACCTGGGAGGAGCCAGCAGGGTGGATCCAGTCTGAAGCTCAGCTTGATGTCGAGAGGCTGATGGAGGTCAGCAGAGACTACAGCTACAGCCCTGCCCTAGAGGACAGGGACCTGCTGCTGCATCCTGGAGAGGTGTTTGGGTCACCCAGGTCCCTGGAGTGTGTCTTACCTGTGCAGACTCGTAGGTGATGGTCTTGGTCTCAGTGTGGACAACAGGGACGTCCTTGTAGGCCACCGTTCCTCTGAGGGAGTTGGTAACGTCCGAGATGGTGATTGTCTGAGTCTTCAGCAGAGGAGACTGTCGAGAGAAAACACACCCTCTGAGTGTGTGTGTGTGTGTGTGTGTGTGAGTGTGAGTGTGAGAGAGAGAGTGTGTGTGTGAGAGTGTGTGAGGTAGTGTGTGTGAGTTTGTGTGAGTGTTTGCATGAGAGAGTGTGAGTGTGTGTGAGAATATGTGAGTGTGTGTGTGTGAGAAAGAGTGTGTGAGTGTGTGTGTGAGAAAGAGTGTGTGTGTGAGCGTGTGTGAGAGAGAGTTTGAGTTTCTGTGAGAGACTGTGAGAGACTGAGTTTGTGTGCGTGTGACTGTGAGAGTGTGAGTGTGTGTGAAAGAGAGGGAGTTTGTGTGTGTGTGTGAGAGAGAGAAAGTTGTGTGTGTGAGTGTGCGTGAGTGAAAGAGAGTGCTTGAGTGTGTGAGTGTGAGTGAGTGTGACAAAGTGTGAGTATACGAGAGAGTGTGTGCAAGTTTGTGTGTGTGTGAGAGAGCGATTGTTTGTGTGTGTGTGCCAGACTTTGTGTGTGTATGAGTGTGTTTGTGAGTGTAACTGTGTGTGTGTGTATGTGTGTGTTAGTGTAAGAGTGTGTGTGTGTGTGGCTGTGTGAGTGTGTGTGTGTGTGACTGTGTGATAGATTTTGTGTGTGAGTGTGAGAGAGTGTGTGACAGTGTGTTTGTGTGTGAGTGTCTGAGAGTGTGTGCATGACTCTGTTTGTGTGATTGTGTGTGTGCGTGTGTGTCTGAGACTGTGTGAGTGTGTACTGTGAGAGTGTGAGCATGACTCCATGCGTGTAAGTGTGTTTGTGTGTGAGAGTATGTGATAGAGTGAGTGTGTGTGTGTGAGACACTGTAGGTGAGCGTGTGTGTGTGTGTGTGTGTGTGTGTGTGTGTGTGCGCGCGTGCGTGTTTCTAAGACTGTGTGTGAGAGTGTGTGTGCGGGAATCTGTGTGTGTGTGTGTATTCTACCAACAGCAGCACCAAGTCACACAGACTCAAACTCCTCCCCTTCTCCCTCACAGTTTTCTTGGTAAAACAGAACCTGAGCTGCTTTTTTGACATCACAACTGTAACAATACTCTTTCACTGTGGTATTAAAAACATACTTCAACCAAAATGTGTTTTCTGCACTTCAAGTACTCAGAAACTTGTTTGAGATCACAAATGTTTTTCCTCTAGAATACAGAGGTCAGAAACCTCTTCACATCATCATCGGCCATAATCCGCATCTCCTCCATCCAGCTCTCTGCTCAATAATCCATCCATCCATCCATCCCTCAATCCATCCATCCATCCATCCACCCACCCACCCATCCATCCAACCACCTACCCACCCATCCATCCAACCACCTACCCATCCATCCATCCACCCATTCATCCACCCATTCATCCACCCATCCATCCAACCACCTACCCATCCATCCATCCACCCATTCATCCACCCATTCATCCATCCCTCCCTCCATCCCTCCATCCATCCATCTTCCCCCTCTTCTTCTGTTCAGGGTGGTGAGGGTGGAGCCTTACCCAGCAGCCTTCCCCCTGGACAGGTCACCAGTCCATGGCAGGGCCAACACATAGAGACAGACAACCATTGGCTCTCCCAGCCACACCTACGGTCAATTTAGAGTCTGGATTAACCTGGTCCCTCTTGATGTCTTTGGACTGTGGAGGAAGCTGGAGTACCAGAGAGAACCCAGCAGGAACAGGGAGAACATGGAGACTCACCCAGAAAGACCCCGTGCTGCAGCCGGGGCTCCACCCACAACCTTCTTGCTGGGGGGCCACAGTGAGGACCACTGCTCCACCGGGCCGCCTCCTCAATAACTCATCAATAATCAATATCCATCTGTCTGCTCAATAATCCACAAACTCTTGAGATCCAGCAGAAAACAAATGCAACCCTTCTGGTTCCCCTCCTGCTCATTTGCTCACTCGCGTTCTCGGCAGCGCCAGACCGGAAGCATCAGAGCTCAGCTCGTATGAACCGACCCACTGGGCTTTGATTTTGTCAGAGAAGATTCTCCTCCCTACAGAGGGTGTCGCTGACTCCGTCTCCATCTCGCCGGTTCTCTCTCCCCTCTGCCGGGCAACAGAGGAGTGTGAGAGGTGCGCATAATTGGCTCTTCGTCTTGGGTTCTCCTTCTGCCAACGCTACGAGCCTGGACCCAGTTTGCTCAGACTGCCGGGAGGATGATGCTGGTCCTGCTGGTGATGAAGACGCTGTGTCCCATTGACATGGCAAGAGGTTGAAGACCAAGAGCCAAGCCGTCCAAAACCATGTTTTACTGTGACAATGACCCCCATACGTGCATCCTGTCTGCTCGTATCCTGACATAACATGGCATTTTTGCCTTCTGCATCACAGCTGTGTTCTTTTGCCCACTGCAGCACCACAGGAACCGTCCAGCTCAGGTCTTTTCAGGTGCAGACACTCTGGGTTCAGTGGTCCGGTTTCTGTCCACACTGATTAGAACTTTCTAATAGATCTTCTCATGTTCTAGGTTTGCCACTAAGAAGGATCCTGACTGATTTACCTTGGCATTACCTCAGTGGTGCTCCCATGGAGTTCTAGAATACCTGGTCCAGCCACGACCCCGTCATCTCTTCCTGTTCTAGAAGTTTAGAGCGCATTTATTTGGACGCATCCTCATGTTGTAAGGAATGTCTTCAAATTGGGATCAACTGTCCACTGAGACTGAAGGATGACCTGAACAGATGCTAGGGTTTAAAGGTCAAGGTCAGGGAACCTCTGTAACACTGAACCCAAAGACAGCGGCCAGGCAAGAACAGGGAGCAGCCCTCTGTGTTTGGGGAGATCAATGTGAGAAGGCGCTTCAGCGAGCAGGAGAGCAACTGGAGCAGGATCAGATACCTGGCACCTTCTGCTTTGGTTTATGAGCAGGAACTCAAAACTGGCAGACTGGAGTCAGTGCAGCAGTCCATGTCCGCCGTCTGTTCCTGGGTGGGTCAGGATTGAGCACAGCTGCTTCTAGTGGAACCTGGGAGGTTCCAACTGCAGCCGTGCTACCTGACAGCTCGGTGAGCATCATGTCACGCCCAGCAGGTGCGGGACTCCTTCCCAGGTAGCGGCACCCAGAGAAGTGTCCATGACAAATCCATATTATTAGCACAAACCACGTCAAGGAAGTCAGGAGAACATGAAGGTGCTTTGCCCCCTCGCCACAGGAGCCGATTTCAACTTGCCTCCACGGTCTCATTGTTTCAGCGACAGATCAATAGATCCACAGATCAATAGATCCGCAGATCCACAGATCAATAGATCCACAGATCAATAGATCTGCAGATCCACAGATCAATAGAGCCACAGATCTACAAATCCATAGATCCACAGATCGTGATTGAGGGTCCAAGTGTGGCACGCAGTCCAGTCCAGAGTCCGGTCATTGCTGACAAACATGTTTCATGAACCTGCACCCGGGAAACTAACACTGGAGCCACGAGCAGAATCTGAACCTGCCCCAGGGAGGTCGAGGCGTGAAGTCTGTGTCTGACATATGACCCGTGTTCACGGTGCTTCGGGTCAAGACACAGAGCTTTTCAGAGGGGACCTGGTACTTCTCACCACGGTAACCAACACAATGAAGGAGAAGCTGGTTCTGGCATCACTGTTTATTCTGAGCTGTTTACCATGTGTCTGATGCAATCTATCTCACACACACACACACACACACACACACACACACACACACTGGTTACTGGTTTATTATCAGCACCAGTCTCATCCCAACACCATCCACTTTAGCCAGAGAAAAACAAACATGGTTGTGGACAGTCAGAAGCAGACATGTTGGATTTTACTCCACCTCCTGCCCCCCCGGTCAACAATCTTCACGCCCACTAACAGGGGGGTGCATACCTAGCAGACTGAACTAGTGTGACACTGTTAACTGTTCAAGGGCCTTAAGCAGAGACTCAGCAGCCTGTGTTATTAAATGTTCTGTCCACATACTGCAAAAGTCCCAGCCTCCAGGGAGGGGGTCACTCAGGGGGCTGCTGTGAGCTCCGGCGGGGCTGCGGCTGAATCACGGAGGTGATGCAGATGCGATACACCATCACAATGACCACGTATACGCAGCATGCAGACTTTATTGGAATCTTTAGATCAATAGCAGTGTTGTAAAAGTAGTAAAGACAGATTACAGGAGATCAGGTAAACATTGTACTGGTCCAGAGTCAGTCCAGGAACGGTTCTGAGCCTCATCCAGGCCACCATATAAAGCTTGACATTTCGCTGTAGATCACGGTGTAGAATTTGATATATTGATGTAAACTGAATAATATAATATGTTGATACATTCAAGCTAACATAGTTTTCATCATAACACAAACCCACAAAAATTTTGTGTGTAGTTCCACAGGAAATACGATTAAATCTAGTGGATAGAACAAAACAGAACGTCTCCAAATGTCCCTCTGTGAATCAAATCAAAGGTTTCACTCTTTCCCTCTGGCGAGTGAGCTGGTGTGTGTGTGGCATTTGGACACACACACACACACACAAACACACACACACACATACACACACACACACACACTTCAGGCTAAATATGCAACTTTTCACACTGAACAACACTTCAAAACTAGCAAAGTAACAGGATGAGGATCACACGCAGCACAGCAGAGCTGCTGCTGGACTCTGGGCGTTGCAGTCGTCAACACAAAAACTCAGTGCCACTTTCATTGCAGTCACTGGTGTCCAAATTCATCAGGTGATTTTGTCCCCCGGAGGAAGGAGCTGTATCAACAGGCTAACTAGCACCTGGTGGAACTGCTGTCTGGTCCAGCTGGTAGGAACTGTCCAGTATTCCCCCTCATTGCGGCTGCTTCTGTCCTCAACAGCAGCTCTTCCTCCTCAGCAGGTAGCGCCTATCCTGGGTCTGTTAGCGTTTTCTCTGTGCTAACAGCAGCTCAGGGAGCTAAGCTCCGTTTTGCAAACAGAAATCAAAAAATTGAACAAAAATGTTTTTTTAAAAAAAGACTGTGGAGCTGACTAGAACTAGCGACTGAATAAATCAACTAATCATGATGGCAATGACGGTTAACATGATTACTGTTTGGACTCTCAGGGCCAGATGCACTTTGAACAAAAATGGAGAAATGTTGACTTCGGTTCAGACAAATGTGGCCCAATCCAGGCTGGAATCTGTAAGTACAAGTGGATAAAATGTGAAGAAGAAATAACAGCTGCTTTGACTATGATACAAATGAGCAAAACTGGTGCTCGGAATTGTGGGAATTTCCCCTTTTTACACATGAATCATCCAACTCAACTTCTGCTTTTAGGAGGTAGAAAATCCCAACTGATGGCAGAAGTGTGTTGCCCTGCAGGTCTCAATCATACAACAGAAGGAAGATCAGTCTCTGCCTGCAAGTTTTTGAGAAACTAACGAGCAATTAGCAACGTATTAGTGGAAGCAGAAGCTAATGAATGGTAGTAGAAGCTTAAGAGTGCCAACTACCAACTATCTAAAGCCACTGCGGTCGAATGGCTCATGGAAGCCAATCCCAGTGTCATACGGGACAGATCTCCAAGACGTAATTCAAATCTTGATGCAGGTGAGTCCTTCACGAACTAAACACAAGCAGCTACCCAGTCCTGCCATGACTCCTCCCAACCATGCCGTCATCTGACTTAGTGAGCCTTCAGTTGTCCAGGTGCTCTGAGCCTGTCAGTTCTGTAGGATTGTAATTGTTTCTGAGTGAGTAAAATGGAATAAACTTGTTTTTTATTGATCCATTTCTATAGAAGAGACGTAGGCCAGGAATGTGGCTTATAGTGACATCAGAAAAGTTCATTTACAAATGTTGACTAATTACTTTTATGACTATAAATAATCATTTCTGGGTATACAGCAGTGCCTGGAAGTAAACCTGAGTGATTACAAAACTGAAGTTTACATGCGTGGTGACAAGTTTACCACCTTCATAGCTGACAGATCTCCTAGTCCCCTATGATCCAGCTAGAACCCTTCACTCCCAGGATGCAGGGTTCCTGCTGGTTCCTAGAGTTCTAACAGTAGAATGGAGCCAGAGCCTTCAGCTATCAGGCTCCCCTCCTGTGGAACCGTCTCCCAGTTCCGGTCCATGACCCAGACCCCCTCTCTAGGGTTAAGAGCACACTTAAGACCTCCTTGTTGATCAGGCTTATAGTCAGGACTGCTTAGGCTGGCCCTTAGATCTGCTGCTATAGGCTCAGACTGCTGGGATCTCCCATGATGCACTGGGCTTCTCTCTCCTCCTCCTGTCCTCATATGTGTTACTAACTCCTCTTCTTCTCCCCTCATCCCAGATCCTGGTGCTGCTGGAGGAGGCTGCAGACCTGAAGAGGGTCCAGCTGCCACCCGTAGCTCCATCTGCTCACGTCCCTGTCTGTCCATCAGTCTCTCCTCCTTTCTCCCTCTTTATCTCTGTCCCTCTCTTTCCTTCTGTCTCTCTGTCTTCCTCCATTCTCTGTCTTTGTCTCTGTCCATCAGTCTCTCCTCCTTTCTCTCCCTCTTTATCTCTGTCCCTCTCTTTCCTTCTGTCTCTCTGTCTTCCTCCATTCTCTGTCTTTGTCTCTGTCCTGCTCTCCTGCTCTCTCTCCGTCCCCACTGATCCTGGATCTGCTCCACCTTCCTGCTGGTAAAGGAAGGTTCTGGTGGCTGCTGTTGCAGGATGTGCTTGCTGATGGAGAATTGTTGGGTGGAGGTTCATTGTAGGAGGGAGGTGCTGGACCTGCTCTACTTGGAAAGAGTCAGGAGAAAACTTTGGTTGGGGTTTGGTGCCACACAAATAAACCTGACTTGACTTGACTTCCTTCTTTGAGGTCTTTGGGTCACCGTTCCATCAGAAGTCTACAGTGTTGAGATGGTAACTCTGTAGTTCTCTTACACTGAGATGATTCCTAATACTTCTACTACTTCAAGCAACAAATGTTTGAGCAGGATTTGTTTGTGCCAAGGTGAAAAGTTGCATATTGTAGCTACAGACGAACAAATAAGACTTTCAATTGTCATGCAACCAGCAGCCTTTGTCTGTACGAGGAGAGGAAGGAAACACATGCGCACAGCTGGTGTTGACTTCTGCATCTCACCAAGGAGGTGGATGGAGAAGGAAGTTTCTTCATGGGTTCTGGAAATTCTCCTGATATTCAAAAGTGAATGACAAATATTTTGTTACAATGATAATAACTAATTACACCGGTCTTATTATTTGTGACCTTCAAAGGTTAAAACAGTTCAGTAATTACTCCAACTGCAAATCATCATACAAAATACTGCATATCCTTTGTAAGACAGCAGAAACTGGATCCGTCCTGACATCAAATCATCCCAGCCAGGCCGACGTGATTGATTTGGGCTTAAGTATTTATTTATTTATGTGCCACTGGGAAAGAAAGAGAACGCTGTGATGTGTTCCTGAGAAATCTCCAGTGCTGGAATCTGACGTACAATTGGTCCGATTGTCTGCTAAAACTTGGTCCAATATCAACATGGGCGGGGCTAACGCATGTCAGTCAAGCTGCACACAGACTATCAAGAGCTTTGGTCAGTAAAAAAGGATGAAAAAGTAAACCTTGACAAACAACTTAGAAAAGGACGTTTTTGTAAAAGCAAACGCTTCCTTATGAAGACAAATCAGTGCAAACACAAATGAAAACTTCTTGTGAATAATTCTTCTTCTTCTACATGATTGAACATGAATCTCAAATCTTTTACTGAATAACTGAAGCTGGAGTTCTTAAAGCGAGACAATGTAACTTTTGAAATAAGAAATATGCCGTTCAGTCTCTGATTACTAGAAATGTAAACCAATAAAGACTTTCACTCGACGTCTTCCCCTCAGGATGTTGTTCTTCTGTTACAGGGTCCAGGCATCACATGACCAGGTCTTACTGTATAGTAGCTCATGCAGGCCCTTCACCAGGTTAAGTCACTCATCATCATCGTCCTGACGCTCTGACGTCAGGGGCCCCACCTTATAGCCATGACATAAAAAGCTGCTGGTGCAACAACAAGGCCAATGAAAGAATCGGTGGCTGGTTCTAACGCTGAGAGGTCGGAGACGACTGCGTATTTCTCAGAACCAGCTAAAATGCATCGGTCTCTGATTCAGAACCATGTATTTAAAGAAGGTGTCACTTTATTGTCGTGTGACGTGTATCTGGGCTGATAATCTGGTTGTTGTAAGGAAACATGAGGGGGTAGAAACTAGTCCACAACTGCACGGCTGGATACTGCAGTAAATGACGACAGTGGCCTCAGCATTTAGGCCTGACATCACAATGCATCAGGGTGGTCAGTGTGTGGTCACGTGTGATTGACAGACCTGCTCTGATCAGGGACGCACCTGGACGACTACGTGTCTCACATGTAACATATAGTGAGAAGTGTGTGTGTTTGCTGGCTGGTGTGTTCATGGGTCTGACAGCCAGGCTTCATCCATGGTCCTCACAAATAAACTCCTTCAACAGTGTCCGTCTGCGATGGCCGAGGCCGACACACCAGGTGTATGTGGAAGCCAGATGAATCCAGATTGTGCCTGGTTATGAGACACCTTCTAATGGCAGCTGTGGATTTTACTGGAATTATGCTTCTGTGTAGCATTAGCATGAGGAGACATTATCCTTCACTAAACACGTCAGAGGTCAGCTGACACTTCCTGTCCTGCTCCTTAGTGGACTCTGGGGCTCAACCACAAGCCTTTTCTTTTGTCAAAGTGAAACATGCATCAGCAAATACTATTGTGAGTAGTTATCTGAAAAGGTTTATACAAGAAATACATAACAGTCAGGTCAGGATTTCCCTGTCATGTTCTACTCTGTATTGCTAACCAGCTACTCCAGTAAAACACCAGTGGGGATGCAGGTGGTTCACCTGGAGGCTAGACTAGCTTTAGCCTCAGGGTTTAGCAAGCTCAAGACTGGGAAGATTCTGGGTTTGGGACCAGTGACAGGTAAACACCTACATTACTTAGCTTACTACATCTGGCATAAAACCTGGCAGTGACACTTAGAATTTCACATGGCAAAACTGATGGTTGCTGTTAATAATGAACAGTTCATCTTCACTACCTCTGTCATTTCAAGGGAGACTCAGAATTTCCAGCTGAAAATGATGATCAGCGTAAACTGCCAGGGTCCAGGGTGGACGTAAACAGCCGAAGCATGGGTTACTACACTGTTGGCTTGGTCTCAGCCAGGGTTACATGGGCTCGCTTTATGATGTGAGGGGGCTCGATAGATTGAAAGGTGCAAATATAGAGGAAGGGTATGGACTCTGAGGTAGAGGGATGCAACCATGAAAGAAGCAGTCTCTGGGTGTGCGAGGGCACCCGGGAGGACTCGATCCTCAGTCTCTTAAATGAAAGCCAGCCATAGCATGGTGAGGGCCATCACCAGCAGGCCCGACAAGAAGAAGGACATCCGGGTGTGCTGGAGCCTGGCTGGGCTTAGCTCACAAGGGGGGTCCAAGCTCTGCCCCTCATCCGGCACACTGATAGCCACCTTCATAGTGTGACCATGAGCTTGTTCTTCCTCCTCCTCTTCATCCTCCCCCTCATCAACCCAATCTATCTCACTGTCCTCCTCATCTTCTTCCAGCAGGTAGTCATGTCTGCACAGTGGCGGCTCCCCTGGTGCTGGGGACAAACTACAGGATCTTACCTTGTGTCCAGACAGAGAATGCCTCCCTCGCTGTGCTCAGCAGTGGCAGACCGAGAGAGACAGACAACAATGAACAGACACGTGGAATATGGTCAACCGACAGGAGGAGGAGGAGGGGCAGGAGGACAGGGAGATGGAGGGAAGGTACAGCAGCAGGGATGTACAGACACTTGACCTCCTGATGCTTAGATTTCAATTGCTAGCATGGAGCAACATAACATGTCACAAGCTAGAATAACCCAGCTAAGATCATACTCCAGTCCAACAGCGGTCGTCTACTTACAGGATCACATTCTCTAGACTTTCTTAACAAATCCTGGGACCTTGGGGGGGGGGCTGCAATCAAAGGTCATCTGACCCTAGCCTGAGTTTGGATTAATACCAGGATTATCAAGGTAAACTCAAGGTTTCTTGACCCCTGATGCCTCATTCTTGTGGTTCATTCCCAACCTGGTGTGAACAATTCAATTATTACTGGTAAAAATGATGAGTTGTGAAGACACTCACCTAAGAACTAAGAAACGACATGTCAGGCTCAGGTGATTTCAATCAATCAATCTTCTCAAACTGCAGTTGCATCTTGTGTGAGTTCCCTTAGCATCCCTATGATGTATTTGCTCCTGTTGAAAGGAGTCATGGCAGAAGCCAACCATCTGGACTCTTTGGAACATGAGAGGACAGGAGCTCTAGTACTGTCGTAAAGGTACTGTGTGGCTGCACCAGCTCAGGTAGCCAACTCTTACCTCAAGATGGTTGCTCTCTATTAATAACATGAGAGTTGTCATGCCCACTGACTGCTTTGCTGAGGGATATATTCTCCATACAGACACTGGACTGCCGTACAGTAATACAGCAGCTGCAAGGCTCTGCGTCCTGGTGTGGGCCATGCCGATGAAAGCAACGCTGCAAAGGCTTAAGATGATATTCTCTCTGGCAAGTTGAGATGGATCCCAGGCTTGAGAGAAGAGCAGTGACCAAGGGTTCTAGTGACCAAACCCTAAAGCTGGTGATCGTCTGGTCAGCTAATGTAACAAGACACAGAGGGTCTGCAAGCTCTGGTTAAAGCTGTGGGCATGAAACTGTTTCTTTATTCTTGCTTTTCACAAGTCAAAAACCTTGTCACACTGGTGAAATTAGCAGGTTTTAATGTTGCTCCATGACCACAGTCAAATCTGCACTCTGGCTGCCTGCGAAGAGGCCTGGCTCTTTGGTGCTGGGACAGTGAGGACGGCTGGTACCCTGAAGTCCGGAGTTCCAGACCAGGGTGGTCTGCTACAGGGTGACTTCAGTCACGGCAGCATGGGGGACAGTGATGATGTTTCTGTTTTACGTGGAACAAATGTTGGATTGTATCAATGTGTCAATTCAGACGTTTGGGATTGTCATGCTCGGGTAACTATGGTTACCAGCGGAGGTGACAGGCTTTCACTGTCTCCATATACGTTGTTGACAGCGGAGTTCCGACCGCTCATTGTATAAGAACCTGAGACTGAAATGATCCGGGTTCTGAGCTCACATCTATTGGCACTGGAGCCAACACAGGCCTAATCTACGACGGAGTCACATGACCAGGAAGTCCACACCAATGAAAGCAGTTCTCATTGCAGAGGAAGGCCAGTGAAGGGTGAGCCAGCTGGTGACTGTGCCTACAGGTGATGCTACATCTGGTTAGGTGATGGTTTTAAGTCCCCTACACAGACGACATCACAAATGCAATGATGCCAGAATAACTGGCGCTCAGGGCTGCGCTCAGGGCTTCAGGAAAGTTTTGATAATGGAAGAAGCTTTTCAGCCTTTCCCACGTGAGGAAGTGACAATCTGTGTATGTCCACCACGACGCTGTGAAAGCCTGATAAGAACAATGTTTCTTATAATGAGATTCATTTATTATAAAGTGACTGTCGTACTCTCAACTGATCAGAGGCTATGTGATAATCAAAGCTCAGTGACTTCCACTATCAGCCATCGTGCCCTCCCCCGTATCACAGGAGTTATCACAGACAGGAATCCCAGCACATCACTGGTCATTAAACACACACAACCAATAATTAATCAGAGTATGACCTTTAGCTGAGTTACTCCCACAGCCAGACAGACAGTGAGGGATGCTGCGGTGTGAAGGACCATGGCAGGCAGGTACAGTGCAGCGGCAGCGGGGATTACAGAGGACTAATATGGTGTCTCCACTGGATGGAGATTTAGAGAAGGCAGTCTCTGTCAATGCATTTTGACAGTGCAAAGTCTCCTAAATACAGCAGAATGGGAGAAATGACAGCAATGTCATCTCCACTACTTCACACTGGTTAACAGTCTGCCAGTTATCGTGGCTTCTGAGCGAAAAGGAGGAGTTTGACACGCATCAAATCTAAAGTGACCGCTTGGCGATGACGACTTGCACGCAATGCCAGATCTCTGATTAGCCTGCAAGAACAGCTCCAATGTATCGAGGAACTTGTGTAAGGTGATGCAATGGAGACTTTTTCTACTTCTTGTCTGTCATCATAATTCCAAACACTCACCATTAATACGACAACAACAAAATAATGGAGTGTTGATCAAGAAGGAGAATGATGTTATTGTGCTGGACCTTCTGTCAGGGTGGGAGTCATGGGTAGAAGAGAGCCAGAGGGGAACACTGGCAGGCCGGAGGACTGAGATCCTCGCTGACCTTTACACTCACGGTCCAGACACACAAGAGGAGAGGAGGGTGGAGCCTGAAAGGAGGAGGGTGGGGCCTGAGAAGAGGAGGATGGAGCAGGTGAGATGTAGGAGACAGGCCTGAGCTTTAGGGTGGGAATGGACAGCAGAGATAGAGGACAGGGACACAGATAGATAGAGACAGGGGGATTAGAGGATGAGATAGAGGTGGGGAGGCAGTTTTTGGCTAGTATTCATTGATCTTTAGCTTGTTTTCCAGTTTCCTTTGGTTCTTCAGTCTTCAACCCATCAAATCAGGTAAAAGACTCGTGCAAAGAAGTCATGAGAAGAAAGTGAGCCATGCTGCTGATCGCTGATCAAGCAAGATGAGGAAGCTTGGAGCAGCCAGCCATAAAGCAAGCCAGAGGTCAGGGGTCGCGGGTACGTGATTCAAGATGGTGCACCAATAAACACATCAATATGCTTCAAACGGTGATAAAAACCCTTCAACACCAATTCTGGACACTTTGTATTCCTGAAACTGACAAAACACCGGGGTTCCCTTTGAGGAATCTCTCCAAAAGTGTGTGTTCTCATCTCAGTGTGTCAGCTGGAACCTGAGTGTTCTCGTCCCGTGGCCCCTCACGACAGCAGTCATCACCTTTGACCTCCTTCTGACAACAGCTCATTTGAACTACTTAGTTTGTAGCATACTGAATTCTTATGTCTACAGTGGAGCACAAACTGAGGTCAGAGGTCATAGCCTTTGGTAGCCCTGTTCCATCAAGATAAGCTGGGCAGTGCTGACCTCCTCTAGGCTCCTGAGTCAGAAAGCACCAGCACCAGAACTAAGGGTTCTGTAAAAAGCTACAACTGTAATCTGCATCTTACACACACACACACACACACACACACACACACACACACACACACACACACACACACACACACACACACACACAAACTCATGCTGAAGCAGCGTGGGAATGACAAAAGCCAAAAAGCCAACAGCACCACCAAGTGGATGGTTATTGCAGTACACTAATGTGGACATGGGTCAAGTTGTACTATATACTGTACATGCTTAACGTAGTACATGTGTGGGTTTTTACCACTCATGTGTATTTATCATTTAAAACCCTTGAAATGCTGTGAATGTCTGAAGTCTAATATCTGGTCAGTACAAAGTACAAATGTTTCAAGACCATTCTTTTGTGTCAGTATTATTCTTTGTAATTCATGTGGTAATACACAAAAAAAAAAACTACATCCCATGGAAGGACCCTGTCTGAGCCTGCTGAACCTCTGAAAATCTCGGTGGTGTTTCTAAGCTAATACATATCACTAATATTTGTAGCAACTGTGAGTTAATTCATCTGACGGATGGTGCCAGCTGCTCAGGGGGCAGCAGCTGAGGACAGCCGACTGAGCTCTGTCTGTGTGGGCCAGCTGGTTTTATCCTCCACTGAAATGTGGAATTCACGTGGGGGCATCTTTGCCCCTTTGCTCTTGTGATATTTGGCTGAAGCTTTCGATGCTCACCAGTGTCGAACTACAGCAAAACTGATAGTTGGGGGAAAAATTGCTGTAACCAACTATTAACCCTTTGGCTGTGACCCTAACCTACCGGTAGATTTCCAATGGGGGACCCGGTGCAGAGCACCCATCCAGTACCTGCTGCTGTGTGCATCTGCTGTGTCTGCCCCAGTTTTTGCTGGGTTCCCACCCCTCCCATTCTGTGTGTGTGTTGTCTGTCATCGCCTGTGGGGGGTGGGCATGGCTTCTGATTCACTTCTCCAAAATACTTTTACTTTTTGGAGAAATAGTGTTCATATTTAACAGTTTTGTTCAGGTCTTACAGTTTGGTACGCACTCAAAACTGAATCATCCAAGTTGTTAAATTTATAAAACTGAAAAATTGTAAGTCTTGTTTCCTCAGGATATGTAGAAATGGACACATTTATAGTGCAGATGCTGTGTAGTTTTTCTCAACTACGGAGTTCTTCTACTTACAACCAAGGGGGTTTTAGCTCTAGTTTAGTTGCTGAGCATCGTTTCTAGTTTCTAAAGGTATTTTTCCACCACAGGAACTCTGGACACTGGCGGTGCAAACATTTACCAAAGTGACCCCCTAATTTATGCAGTGGTCAAACATAGAATGAGTCCAGTTAGGGCCATGCTGGCACAGCTCAGAAGAACTTGGCCCCCAGGAGTCAGACATTTCTCCCCCAACACAGCTGTGAAAGAAATTCAACTGTGGTCACGACCTGCTCCAAGGCCCCGGAGTCTCTGTAGTGGAAAAGACCAGAGCTGGGTCATACATGTGCGGTAAAGCATCCACCCAAACAGGTGCAAGCCAGCGGGGGAGGTGTCAGGCACAGTTTGTAGTCGTAAATGTCCAGCAAAGCTTGTAGCATGCAACAGAAATGAAAACGCCAGTGTGGGAAGCATTTGAAGGTGAACTGGCAAATGTCTGCTCAGTAACGACCGCTGTTGGAGCCTCGCGACGTGGGCACTACTCACCGCTGGCTGCAGCTGGCCGTTGATGCTCGCTGTGCGGAAGGGCGAGTTGGTGGACAGACGCTTGTCCCACTCACTGGGTCGAGGGTCTGGGACCGACTCCATAAAGCTCCTCTTCAGCTCACTGATGCTCGTGTGGTGGCGCATGATCTCAGTCTGGGTCTTATCCACGTCCTTCAACCACAGAAGAACAGTCGAGTCAGGTGACCACCAGGTGGATAAGATGGGACAGAGCGATGGAGTGAGATGGAATGAGAGTGAGACGGCCACCTGGCGGAAGGGGTTGCCAGCCAGGGAGTCCAACTACAGCTCATGTCTTGGTGTTTGGCTGTTTGCACACTGACACTGTGGGGACTCGCCCTCCTTATGGGGACATAATGCAAATTATAGTGTGACGCCTTGGATTCGAGTAAAATTAAAGTGGGGATTAAGCTACAGTTAGGATTAAATTCAAATTAGGTTAGGGTTAAAGTTAGGATGAGGTTGTTAAATTGAGGATAAGACAAAAGTTGGGATCAGGTTAAAGTTAGGATTTGTTGAGAGTGTTCTGGGTGAGGTTAGGGTTCGTCTCTGGGAAATAAATGTAAATCAGTGTGAACCCCCCGCCTGAAACAGAACCATCACATGACCCCTTCAGTTAATTTTGGACAAGAAATCTCTATAATCATATTTACACTGCTGACTATGCGCGTGCATGTAGTACCTGTATTCTCTTGAGGTATTTGGTGTGACCTGCTTTGATGGTATGAATTTATTACTGTGGCATCAACAAATACAAAATATAGTAAATTAATCACCAGATGGTTTCAAATAAGTTGATGTCCAGTTACATGTGTGTATCTCTATCTATCCATCTATCTATCTATCTATCTATCATCTATCTATCTATCATCCATCCATCTATCTATCTATCTATCTATCTATCTATCTATCTATCCATCTATCTATCTATCTATCTATCTATCTATCTATCTATCTATCTATCTGTCTATGGAGGGATGGAGGGTTGGGGGAATGGATGATGGATAGAGGGATGGAGAGTTTGATGGATGGAGGGAGGGATGGACGCAGGAATGGGGGGATGGAGAGATGGATGGAGGGATGAAAGGCAGGAGGGATGGATTGATGGAGGGATGTAGGAAGGGATGGAGGGAGGGATAGAGGATGGATTGAGGAATGGATGGATGGATGGATGGAGGATGGAAGGAGGGATGAGAGATGGAAGGCGGGAGGGATGGATTGATGGAGGGATGGAGGAATGGATGGAGGGAGGGATGGAGGGAGGGATGGAGGGAGGATGGAGGGAGGGATCGAGGAATGGATGGAGGGAGGGATGAGGGAGTGAGGGATGGAGGGAGGGATGGAGGGAGTGAGGGATGGAGGGAGGGATGGAGGGAGTGAGGGATGGAGGGAGGGATGGAGGGAGGGATGGAGGTACCCCAGTAACAGGGAGGAGTCTCTAAGCACTGCTACGTTGGACACAGGGACCATGGAGGAGAGAGAACATGACACTGAGACATTCATGAAACGTTCTCATGCACAAGTGTTGTCATGTCATGTTGAATGTTCTCAAGTGAAATGTTAGATGTGAATGTCTTTGCCATCCTGAGTGATTGACTGTTACCATGGATACATCATAGATGTCTGGGGGAGGAGTTACAAGTAACCATCAGGCTTTGCTTCCTGTCTGCTCATTCCCAGAGTCGAAGTTGAGGGACAACTGCTTGTGCTTGAGAAGATTCATGAGCGCCGGCAGGTGAGAGCGAACTGTGACGAACACGACTGGGAACCAGTGGCGAGCTGGGAGCAGCAGCTGGTGAGGCCTCGACTAGCTGACAGAGCCATGAAAGATGTCCTGTCTTTCACCAGCATCTCTCCTAATGCTGGTGAGAACTCGCTGGCGACTGTGGACTAAGACGCTGCTCTAGATCACCTGGGATGATGTCATGGTTTGAGCAGGTCACTCTGATCTCATCAGATCAACTCTTTGTTTTCCATGAAACAACAGAAAAAGTCAAGCTCATGTTTTTGCAACAATTTGTTCATGTAACAACTATTTTCTTATCTTTTGTAACAGTTCAGGCTAAAAGTCCATTTCCAACACTTCTAAAACTGACTTTGATGTCTGGGTGTCATCTGGCGACCCCCCCCTCGGGGTCGCTGGGACGCCCCCTGCTCTGCTGAGCGTCTCTACAAAGTTCATGCACCTGATGTTTGGAGAACTACCAAGCACGACTTCAAGAGCTGCAGGCCCAGTTCACCACTCGAGCAGGGAACATTCACACATTCACCAGATGAAAACGTAGAAGTGAAACTACTTGCATGAGAATCAGAGAGGAAAATAGTGCATGCCAAGCCTTGGGGGCGGAGCTGGAATCAAGGCAGTAAATGGAGAAACA
This sequence comes from Aulostomus chinensis, assembly GCF_037954235.1. Lineage (NCBI taxonomy): Eukaryota > Metazoa > Chordata > Actinopteri > Syngnathiformes > Aulostomidae > Aulostomus > Aulostomus chinensis. The sequence continues at coordinate 19,247,503 of NC_141341.1, read as the reverse complement.
CACAAGAGTCAAAATAAACACAGCAGCCACAGAAATTCCCAGCAGGCAGAGAAACATGACGGACGGACGGACGGACGGACGCGTGACGACTGAAGATACAAACCTCCAGCATCAAATTGCTATGTCTGATATAAATAGTCTCCCCCTCCAGTTTCTTTGCTCTTTTCTGTGGAGAACGGAGGGAAAGGAACAGCAGGTTGGAATCAAACAGAATCAAATCGAACGGCTGAATCTCTGACATGTCACTGAGCAGCTGCAACCATGGCGACAGCATCATCCACAAAACAAAGGAGCATGAAGACAGGTGAGGATCCAGGTGAACCCCCAACACACACACACACACACGCGCACACACACACACACACACACACACACACACACACACACACACACACACACACACACACACACACACACACACACACACACGGGTGCCATGCTGCATGCTGCAGTGGAGGAGACAGGAGTCTGTTTGTCTTGACTGTGCCTGCAGCAGCAACTTCCAACATTTACATATCCAGAAATAATTCACATTCATTTATCACGATTTTCATGTCTCATCCCTGCTGGGGAAAATTATATTCAGGAATATCAAAATTAGATTCAATTTGAATTTAAAAAATTATCCAAGTATGAAACCTCAAATCAATGTACACATAAAGGACAAGATCCTACTTTGTTTTAGAAATTCACTGTGAAAAATGGGGATATTTTCTGAGTCTGAGATGAAACCAGACTGCATGCATGGATCAACAGCTCATTATTACTTCGTTACACCGGCTTTGCCTCTGAAATATTTATACTTCATGTGGACACAATGTTAGTTATTCATGCTTTTATTCAATATTCCCACAATGTTCCCATGATTTTACTCCAACATTCCCATGATATTCCCATGACGTTCCCAAGCCTCTGAGGTCAATTCTCAGGACAACAGGCAGAACCACACACTGACTCGGTGCCAACACGATCCACAGCACACGTTCTTGTTCTCTCTTATGCTGCTTCTTATTTATATTTAGAGAACGTGTCCAGGGGGAGTTAAATATCAACTTTTCCACTAAACTGGAAAATGTCAGGAAACATTTCATATTCATGAGCAAATTCAGGAGCTATAAAATGTGTGATTAGATTTTGAAACACCGCTGCATCTGGAACAACTGGATCCATTCCTTCTATCTGGTATAAACAGCGAAGACTACAAACTACATGGCAGAAGCTTATGAGGCAATAAACAAGACAAACAGGAAGTGATGTCATCAGAAGCCTCTCCGGCTGTTTTTTCATACATTCACATCTGGAAGTATATGAACTATGAAAAAAAGGTTTTCTGAATGAAGAACAAAGCTGCAGCGGGTGACTTCCTCCGAATGACAATTATCAAGGCGTGAGTGGTGTCCGAGCCACGAGCACGCACGGAACGCCTCGCATCTCTGCCAGACAACAGGGAGGAAATGAGGGGGCTGAGGGCGTGCAGCAGGGGCAGTACAGGCAGTGACTCAGCAAAGCATGCTAACCTTCCTCACTCGCATCGTCTCCGTCTTTCCTTTGTCCTGAGGAGAGTTCTGCGCCGCCACAGGAGAGAAGCACGAGGTTTGAGTTATGCTGCTGCCTCCAGCCGACCCAAACAAAGCACACGTGCATGAAAAACTGTCATGTGACCTCAAGTCTCAACTTCATGAAAAAACTTTGCCTGGATATGAAAACTTCATGTGACCCAGTAACGATCAGTCAATGACAAAGGCTAGGCTGGAGAATTACTACAGTACTTCTACGCACTCACCGCTGTGTACTTTCTAACCATAGTTTCATTCATCGGATACTTGCTGACTCACTACAGTTCACGACGGCACCAAGAATATTTCACTATCAGTGAACTTCTAATTTGAGGTAGTTGAAAGTGTTACTTCTCCCAAATACTGCATATCAATAATAATAATAATAATAATAATAATAATAATAATAATGATAATAATAATAATAATAATAATAATACAACTAATTGTAGTGTTCAGCTCACTTAAATGATTTTCTAGCTTGAAGCTAACAGAGATTGAGGGCCAAACCAGAGGAGTTCTACTTAGTTCTAATCTTCCCAGCTTGATGGGGGACTGGATGGTAGACTGGTTCATGGGAGGGGAGGCAGGGAGTGCGAGCCAGCTTGATGGGGGACTGGATGGTAGACTGGTTCATGGGAGGGGAGGCAGGGAGTGCGAGCCAGCTTGATGGGGGACTGGATGGTAGACTGGTTCATGGGAGGGGAGGCAGGGAGAGCGAGCCAGCTTGATGGGGGACTGGATGGTAGACTGGTTCATGGGAGGGGAGGCAGGGAGAGCGAGCCAGCTTGATGGGGGACTGGATGGTAGACTGGTTCATGGGAGGGGAGGCAGGGAGTGCGAGCCAGCTTGATGGGGGACTGGATGGTAGACTGGTTCATGGGAGGGGAGGCAGGGAGAGCGAGCCAGCTTGATGGGGGACTGGATGGTAGACTGGTTCATGGGAGGGGAGGCAGGGAGAGCGAGCCAGCTTGATGGGGGACTGGATGGTAGACTGGTTCATGGAAGGGGAGGCAGGGAGAGCGAGCCAGCTTGATGGGGGACTGGATGGTAGACTGGTTCATGGGAGGGGAGGCAGGGAGAGCGAGCCAGCTTGATGGGGGACTGGATGATCATCTGTCTGGATTAAGAAGCCCTGGATTATACCAGATGGTGTTTATAAACAAATGTTTTGTTTTGTTTTTTTACAGTTTAGCTGTAGTTAGCCATCAGTCTCTGTTAGCTTCAAGGTAAATATATGTGGCTGGTTGTTCCCGCATACTTCAAGTAGTGAGTGCTTGAGAGGTGAAATACACTTTTCAAAAGAAGTACTGCTTTAACAGCAGTACAAAGTACTGCAGAGGAGACAGCAAAAAGAACCACAGCGTGTATGGATTGTGATTGTTCCTCCTCATCATGCATCGCAGAACAAACCTGGATCTTTTTTTCTCGTTCCCCATTGGTGGTGGTCACAGAGGGGGAATGCCTCCGCTCTCTCCTGGACAATGTCTGCTAGCACAGACACAGCTCATAAATCACCAGTAGATGCATGCACAACCAGACCAGCCCCCCCCCCCCCCATTCCCTTCTTAGACCTAAACTCTGTGGTCCCATTGACCTCAGTGCTCCATGTCCACGACTCTACTGATCATGGCTCCTGCTGGAATCTATTGACTGTCAGTGATTTGATTTGATTTGATTTGTGATTGTAATTTTTGTCAAATCAATTTATTTGTCTCATCATCCAGAATTTAACTATGTAATAAATTAACCATTAAAACTAATAGTTACTAGATACAGCTGCTCTGGGCGCCCATCCCTCTACCCATCCATCCACCCATCCATCCATCCACACCTCCATCCATCCATCCATCCACACCTCCATCCATCCATCCATCCATCCACACCTCCATCCATCCATCCATCCACACCTCCATCCATCCATCCATCCATCCCTCCATCCATCCATCTACCCATCCATCCATCCATCCATCCACCCATCCATCCATCCATCCATCCATCCATCCACACCTCCATCCATCCATCCATCCATCCATCCACCCCTCCATCCATCCATCTATCCATCCATCCATCCATCCACCCACCCATCCATCCAGCCATCCATCCACCCCTTAATCCATCCATCCACACATCCATCCATCCATCCACCATCCATCCATCCACCCATCCCTCCATCCACCCACCCCTCCATTCATCCATCCATCCATCCATCATCCACCCCTCCATCCATCCATCCACCCCTCCACCCCTCTATCCATCCATCCATCCATCCATCCAGCCCTCATCCATCCATCCCTCCATCCATCCACCCCTCCATCCATCCATCCACCCATCCACCCCTCCATCCATCCATCCATCCACCCCCTCCATCCATCCATCCACCCATCCACCCCTCCATCCATCATCCATCCACCCCTGCATCCATCCATCCACCCATTCATCCATCCACCCCTCCACCCCTCTATCCATCCATCCATCCATCCACCCCTCCATCTATCCATCCATCTATCCATCCACCCATCCATCCATCCACCCATCCACCCACCCCTCCATCCATCCATCCATCCACCATCCACCCCTCCATCCATCATCCATCCACCCCTCCATTCATCCATCCATCCATCCATCCATCTATCCATCCATCCATCCATCCATCCATCCATCCATCCATCCATCTATCCATCCATCCATCCATCCATCCATCCATCTTCTCCCTCTCCTCCTGTTCAGGGTGGTGGGGGTGGAGCCTATCCCAGCAGCCTTCCCCCTGGACAGGTCACCAGTCCATCACAGGGCCAACACATAGAGACAGACAACCATTGGCTCTCCCAGCCACACCTACGGTCAATTTAGAGTATCAATCAGCCTCGTCCCCTCTTGATGTCTTTGGACTGTGGAGGAAGCTGGAGTACCAGAGAGAACCCACGCAGGAACAGGGAGAACATGGAGACTCACCCAGACAGACCCCATGCTCCAGCCGGGGCTCCACCCACAACCTTCTTGCTGGGGGGCCACCATAAAGACCACTGCTCCAGCGGGCTGCCCTGCTCTGGGTGCACCACACTCAAATGGCTATTTTTGAGATTCATAATACATTTAGCATATTCTCTCTTTCTTTCTGAGTTCTTCTGGCAGGTTCTAAAACTCTGCTCTACTGACACTTTCCCAGCGTTCCTGAGGACATTCACCAGCCTGAGCTAAAACACTCAGCTGAACAGAGATCTTAACATTTTCACTGTTTACTACACATTAGCAAAGCTAGCGCATAGCTTCAGCTCCCCAGCTGTGTACATTCCTCCAAGTGCAGTGGGATCGACCTGCTCACACACTGGAACATCAGCGCGTGTTGGACTGTGTCGGCTGGTTCAAGGGCTCAAAAATGCCGGACAATCCATCAAACTTTCCCCTGGTCGGCTGACGTGACATGTTCAGAACCCCTTTGCTATTTTTCTTTCCCTGACGCATCTTATGTGATATGTAACAGAAGTGGACACATTTAGCTGCTGCACAAAAGTGGAGATGTGTTTGGGGTGCCTTCAGTACCTTGATTTCTGGAGTGGACTCTGGCCTGGGGCTCTGGCTTTTGGTGGACTCGGCAGGACGATGCTCTGGCTTCACTTCTGGTCTCCTGTCAGCTGATCGATGGCCCCTGGCTGTGGAGCTGTCATGGCGGTTGGTGCGATAAAGGGTGCGTAGCAGCGGGGACGGTGTAACCTCCCCGGGAGACACTGGTGACATCACGGGAGCACTGACCGGACGAGTGGATTTGTTGTCCGGTGTGGATGCCATGGCTGGAGCACACACGCACGCACGCACGCGCGCACACACACACACACACACACACACACACACACACACACACACGTTTAGAAACTCTTGATGAATTTATCCCCAGCTTTGTAACATTTGCTCACTGATCTCATTTAGTTTGATTCCCCTACAACATCAGAACCATTCTTGGAAGTCTAAGTGCAGTCAAGTGTTGCCTCTATTTCTGCTCGAGGCTCAGCTCTCAACTCCCCACCTGTCCTTTATTTCTCCCCATCCCACACCAGAGTGGGCAGGCTGGGCGCCTAGTGGGGCGACGCCCAGGTAAACTTTTGAAGTGATTTACCTGGAGAAGAAGGCAGCCCAGTGGCAGGAGGATGGGACTGAGCTCCTGCCGTGAGCCGTGGGCCTCGCGTCACTCGCTCGCAGGAGCCATTCACCTCTTCATTGACTATTCAGGATTTTCTCTTTGGTTTGATTTACATCTACGAGTGGTGACGTGCAAGCACCCGCCTCTCAAAAGCAACACGACTTTTGCTCTTGATTTGTGTCCTATACATGAATGTGATGAGAATCTGACTACATCAACTACACTTTCGTATTATTAATCACAGTGACATCATCAAGGTTAGGTTTGGTAAGCTGATGAATCACCGCCAACTGTCACAGTAATAACAAGATGACAAACACAGATATGAATGCAAGTAACAAGTTATTATAAAAACAAGGCAACCTTCATCAGACACATTGTGTCCTCATGAAGACTGTAGATACTTCCTTCAAGTGGAAGTAAGGAGTAAAGGCTGCTTTACGGAGAGTGACCCTTAACTTAAGATCCTGATGAGGTGGTTTTAGAGGTCGTAGTGCAGAACAAATACTGAGCGTCTGGCTCGTGTGCTACTGTGGTGCCAAGTTAAGCCTGCTGAGATTTGCGTGCATCCCTCGAGAGCACGCACAGCGCAGGAGATGCATGCATTATTCAGCAAAACTGAATCGGCAGGACGATGAGATTTGCATGCATCCTTTTTTAAGCCAGGAAGTCACACACAGGAAATTCTCTGTGTTTGGTCAGAAGAGTCCAAAATATGAGCTGGAAAAGCTTTTCACCCGAGAACAGAACTGGACCAAGGCACAAGTGAACTAAGGGCCTGCTCAGGACCACCAGGGGGCCCCCTAGAACATTTGAGTTATTTTTCTTTTTTGCTGGTGTATGTATGATAATAAATCCATTATCATCCATCTATCAATCCAAACCAAGATTATCACAACACACAGTCCTTCTGATTCCTCCAGCCTTGACTTCTTAAACATTCAGAAGTGAACATGCACTGCGTTCTTTAAACTGAAGGTTGCAGTACAATCGTGGGTGAATTGTGAGTACATGCTTGCTGCACTAAAGTAGACTGCACACAAACACTGGTTGCACAGTAACCTCATCACTTTTGTATAAACGACGCCGTCTTCTGATCGGCTTCTTCTCTCAGACTTTACTCCACCTTGAATTGTTGGCTCAGCTCTAGAGCCGTGGGCGGGGGGTCATCTGGTCCAGGGAGTGTTTGTGTGAGTGGAGAGGAAGCTGCCTGCCTGCCCTCCTCCTTGTTACGGTGGTGGGATGTGAGCCAACAGTGAGTGTGTTTTAAATATTGTTTGATGGTGAGGGAAACAGCTGGAGGGGATGGTCCTCACCAGACAGGTACCAGAGGTCAGCTGATGCTCAGAGCTTTGAGTGCCTCCTCACAGCAACTGGCTTAACAATTCTGAATGATATCAGCATTTAAGAATGAGGCAGGCAAGAAGGTGCCCATCTTCCATCAGTGCTGTGACTCTCAAAGCCAAACTGGAGCTGATTGGGAGACAGGCATATACAGCATAAGTAGAGCTGCTGCTGTACCTCCGTCCATGCTGCGAGAGTTCCTCTTGCTGGATGAGCGCTGGAACAGAGGAGCCGGTCTGTCAATCAGAGAGCTGGCCTGCTTGGTCTGGGCCTGAGTTCGACCGCTGTAGCGAAACTTGGAGCCCAACGCCAGGAACTTTCTGGGTGTGGTGGCCATCTCAGTGGAGGTCAGCCTGGGCAGAAAGGACCTCATCATCAGACTCAGCACAAAAAACACACATTCAGAAATACCAGCAATACATCAGGCTACATCACATTGTGACTGAGCGGCTTTGAAGTTTTCTGATGTCAATGACCCCTTGCCACACCCACCACCAACAGGCAGTGCAGTTGTAGTCGAGGAATTGTCAAGTAGATAGGAGAGTTACTCCTTAACTGAGTCAGATGTGTTACCTGAAAAAGGTGTGATGTTCCACACACACTTTCCACAGTTTCTTGGCTGCTTTGTAGTTAGGAAGCTTGAAGCCGATGGCGCTCTCGTACTGTTCCACCTGGAGTTAGGGTTCAGGACATCAGTTCAGATGTCAGATATACACAAGGACTCTCTGAGCAGAAGGACGTGCAGAAATGTGCTGCCATGATGTCACTGTACCTCTGAGGGTCTTATTTTGATGAAGAAGCTGCTGCGTTTGTATGAGACCTTGAGGACTTTGGGCCAGGGAAAACGGTTGATCCTCAGCTTTTCTTTGTAAACCATCAGACCACTGGAGCACACGCCCAGCATGATGTCAACACCATCCAGATCCTGACACACCCAGAGACACAAAGATCCACATTCGGGTCAACATTAGGATCCTGACCTTAAGGGCCAACAACGGCGCTCAAATAAGGATGGACACAAATACAAAAGTGTGGTTAGGTGCTCATTCATCTGGAGAGTCCAGAGTGTCAGTGAGACAGTTTGAACCTTGGGGAGGAGGTGACAGAACCCCCTCCCCCCTTGCAAGGAGGTGTTCAGTTGATCTGGATCCAGAACACCCTTGATGTACTTGAACCCAGTCCTCACAAAACACCCCCTAAATGCTGTAAATGTATCTTGGGGGTCATCAAGTCTAAAGGGCCCTCCACTATCAGACAGGCAACCAAGCCCACCCGGAATTCATGTGGTGCAGCTGATCTAGCCAGAGGTCGGTTCTGGCTAGGTCCCACCTCTCCAGGCATTGGACTCCCCTGCTCCAACTCTTCTCAGACATACATTAGCTGTTGGAGTCATAGAGGAGTACTGAGGAAATACTACACTTGAAAAATGTATTTCCAAAGTAAGAGCTGTCAAAATACTCATGCACATGTCAGCTGGGTGCAAATATTTAGGTGGATACACCACTACGCCCTCTGCACGGAGGACACATGACCCACATCTAATGAAGGTACAATTTCACTTTACTTTTAAATTAGATTGTACAACTCATTAGTTGTAAAGAGCTGAATATCTAAATCATCAAAACAAACTCATGTAGCAGAGGATGTGAAGTACAGCTGAAAACTCAAGCTTGAGGAAAAGACGAAGGCGGGACGCAACTGATAGAAGAACGACACAGAACGGAACTGAGGACAACAAGGACTGATGAACAGGTGAGACACAGCTGACTGACTCATAAAAGTATAAACAGAACAAAGACACAGGATGGAAGAGATGGAAATTAAACTGGAAGAGCAAAGAGTTTGTGATGAATAATGGCAAAGATTCCAAAACTAAGAGTCTTTAAACAAAAGTTAACCATAACCCGAATGAAGTAGAAGGTTGGAACATGACACGATGATGATGTCATTCAGAAAGGATGGTTTTTTAGACATGTAGATAAAAGACGTTTCAAATACCAAATGATGATAATGATGTGATAGTGAACCAGACAAACAGGATGAGGATCTATAGACTTGTGGGTTGTTGTCTGTGGGGGCCAGTGCCACCCTGTTTGCTGTTGTGTGCTGGGGCAGCAGACTGAAGGTAGCAGATGCCAACAGACTAAACAAACTCATCCGGAAGGCCGGTGACATTGTAGGAGTAAAGCTGGACTCTCTGACGGTGGTGAGAGAGAGGAGGATGTTGTCTAAACTCCACACAATCCTGGACAGCATCCACCACCCCTCCATCAAGTCCTGGTTCAACACAGGAGCACATTCAGTGCTGGACTCATCCCACCTAAATGCACCACAGAGCGCCACAGGAAGTCATTCTTACCTGTGGCCATCAAACTCTTTAACTCCTCCCTCTGAGTGATTTCAGAACTTAACTGTTGCAATACCTCAACTGTGCAGTACTCTTTTAACTGTGCAATGCTCTTGTCATAACTACTGTGCTTTGTAAATAGTTTAAACTTATTCTTATTTTATTCTTACTCTTATACTTTATCTTTATTCTTATCTTAAAGACTGCACTTTCTAATTATTGTAATTGTAACTTTATACTTTACTTTATAGTGCTTCAAGAGCTTAATAACTGTAACAACAGAATTTCCCCCCGGGATTAATAAAGTATTCTGATTCTGATTACCAGCAAACAGAGAAAATGCCATCTGCTCCATGTGACTGATGACTCACTAGAATGGGACGGTATCTCCAAGACTGGTATTTGAATGGTAACTGGGCCCAACTTACATCAGGGATGTGCAGTATTAATACCACAGCCTGGAGTACCTGTTGCCAGTGTCAGACAACACAGCAGCTAATAACACTTTAGAATTGTTGCACTTTGCTACACATGAAGATGAAAACATGTTATAAACACATTTTTTGTAATTCCATAAAGAAGAAAAACATGTATCCTGATTCAGTGTAACACGTCTGGCACATCTGTGGTGCATCAAACCCTTGACCTTTACCGGAGCGGTGACATGAGAATTTAGGCTCATGGGCCAGACATATTTCCTCTCTGGACACAGTGATGGTGTCAGCAATGTATGTATTAATAGATGCTTTTTATTTGGACAGATATGAGGCCTAAGACCCGTCTCCAGGACTGGAATCATCAGTGTAAGTAGAGAGGAGAGCCCAGGCCTGCAGCAGTTGTCAGATGACCTGACTGTCATGTTCTTCACACAATCAACCACACGGGGGCAGCACACTCTTTCACCTGAGATTGGTTTCGGTTAGTGTTTCGATGAGGACACAATGACCTGGTTTCTTCTGCTGACCCGTGTAAGTCACATGTCTCTGTTGTCCTGGAGTGATGTCATGCCTCTTAGGCTCCTTGTGTTTTACATCTATGTCATTAAGTTTCAGTCCAGCATTTCTTTGATTGTGATTAGGAATCATGCTGGGCAGCTGCGTGTTGCGGATGAAGGGCTCACCTTGGCCTGGTGGAGGTCCACACCGTACATGGACAGCTTCTTGGCGTTCTCCAAGAACATCATGTCGGCCTGTGCTGGACTCATCGACCTGCCACAACAGCAGAGGGTTTAACCAGCACGCTAACCTGTGATGGCCACTGTTCATGTTCATGTATACAAGGGACAGCAGCATGATAAAGGACACAAGCACCTTAAGGCAAGAGCTACAGTTTTCAGTTGTTAGGTTCAAACATCTCCAGGTAGCTCAGAGTCTGGAGGTTTTTAGCTAGCAGTATGTCACAGGGGCCAAACTGGGCAGGAATGCCCACAGTGTCCCTCCTCTCTACTGACTACAGACTGTCCCCTTCTTATTCACATTCGCTCCCCTCATGTGTTTGTGATCCAGGCATAAATCCACATCTCCTGTGTTTGGAGAAAAAGAGAAACCCTGAAAAGAAAGATGGTTACAATGGAGAACTTTTTAATAAGTTTAGTGGACCCCATGTTCGGCAGCCCGGTGGAGTAGTGGTCCTCACTGTGGCCCCCCAGCAAGAAGGTTGTGGGTGGAGCCCCGGCTGGAGCACGGGGTCTTTCTGTGTGAGTCTCCATGTTCTCCCTGTTCCTGCTGGGTTCTCTCTGGTACTCCAGCTTCCTCCACAGTCCAAAGACATCAAGAGGGACCAGGTTAATCCAGACTCTAAATTGACCGTAGGCGTGGCTGGGAGAGCCAATGGTTGTCTGTCTCTATGTGTTGGCCCTGCCATGGACTGGTGACCTGTCCAGGGGGAAGGCTGCTGGGATAGGCTCCACCCCCACCACCCTCAACAGGAGAAGAGGGAGAAGATGGAGGGATGGATGATGGAGGGAGGGATGGGTGGATGGGTGGATGGATGGATGGATGGATGGATGGACCCTATGTTCATGTCCACATACATGTGACCTGTTCAGGTACATAGAAACAGTAGCAGACATGAACATGCAAGAGGGCCTACAATTATTTTGGTATAAAATGATTGCAGTTCTATATTTTTATGAGCAGGTTTTAAAGGTGCAACAGACAACCATTCTATGAAAACAAATATTTGGAAAAAATCCACGTTTTTTTTTTAACAAGTCCAAAATTTTGCTAGTATCTAGAGGCCAAGCAGTTGAGCGTCTCTGAGGCAGCGTGAGCAGACTGGTGTCAGGTGTACCAGGCGTGGCTTTGACCAGGACCTCAGGAGCTTCAGTTGCTGATTAACCAGAGAAACATTTGAGAAACGTGGGGCTTAGTTCCGTTAGCGTCTCACATACTGTCGGACCGATAAAGCAGCAAGACGAGGGTCAGTACTGGTCCAGCAGCTCTGCGCTGGTTTGGAGGACCAGGAGGACTGAACAGCCATGCTGAGGGGGCCACTTGCTGATGCACAGCTAAGCTAACGGTTGCTAACTAAAAATAGAAATCACTCAAGTTGGCAACTTTAGCCTCTGGCAGGTTCATGTTGTTATCATTTATGTGTGACAGCATCACCATGGTGACAAGGTTGACCACATGACTTGTCTGTCTTATTACCCCTATTCCACCTCTGACCACATGTGGTTAGCTGAGTCCTGGTAACCAAGAGATGAGATTAGTGCAGCAGGAGGGAGGGAGACACCTGCTGGCCGGGAGGTGGAGGTGTTGACCACTGCGCCTGTAATTTTTTTTCTTTGGTTTAGCAGCTACAACAAATTAATAAAATTGTAGATCACATTGACATTTACATCATGAAGACAGCCCCTCTGGATGATTTCCGTGGTAATGTCTGCATAGAACTACAAGAACTACAATACTACAACACTCTTAAGAACTACAATCAGACATGGGTTGTATTGCAGTCAGTGAAGAGTTGTTTTACATTGTATTCCTGCTAATAACTGTCTCCATTAGCTGGACATGTGGGGGAGAAGCTTCTTCATCAGTTATTGACATCTGCCAGAGTCAACAGTTTTGTTTTTTTTGGTTCCCGAGGTGTTGAAATCGATCAGAGACTGAGTAAGGGTTCTCACCTGTAGGTGCGGTGCAGCTCCATCATCTTGTCCTCCAGTTCTTTGGTCTGACCGTGGACCATCTTCATATCCTTGGCATACTCGCTGCCATGCACCTCGGGGTCATACTCGCCCAGCTCTGACTGCAGGGCATAGGAGCCCAGTAGGGCCAGCGTGACGAAAGAACAGGGCAGGCGGCCCTGCAGTATGTCTTTACGTAGCTGCAGACACAAGTAGTACCTGCAATACAACAATGGGATCATATGTTCTAAGTCAGCAAAAGTCTCAGGCTTCAGACCCAGGAGGTGTTCACCTATGAAGACCATGAAATGTGGTTTAATGTTCCAAAAATGGCCAGTAATATCACAGTACTGTTGGTTTTCCGGTTTTTGTTACGGACGTCATTACCAAATACTCCTGAGCTCTGGTTTGTGTATTGCTTCATGTTGCTATCTATGTGGGGTTTTTTATCTCCAGGCAAAGGGTTGGTCGATTACTGAGCATGCAGCTGCACAAAGAAGACAAGAACCTTGAGAACTTGCACACAGATGTTTTCTGACTCCTGGAGTCACTAAGAAGTAATACCAAAGGAAAAAAAAACATATTTATGAGCTCAGGACAACTATTAGTGTGTACCTGAAAGGGAAAATACACTTTTTGGGTGAAGTAGGGCTGTAATAGTACACAGTAAAGTCATGGGTTTCTACTGTAGGACAGAAGAAGTCACAAAATCAATGGAGGTCTTATTGGTGGGACATGGGTGCACATAGCAGGGCGCCTGGTAGGGCTCGGACATCACGGGGCAGGCAGGAGCTCTACATCAGCACCAGCTGCTCTCTCCTCTGCTGATGCGGTGCAGTGATTGACCAACGAATCAGTGCAGCGCTCAGATATGACAGACCTTACCGCCCTCCTCGTTCTTCTTTTATTTGCAACGTAGACATACCCTTAATGCACACAGTCTTCCTCTACAGCAAGTGTCAGCTATTCACCCTATTTTTAATTTGGTTGCTTCCTTTTTCCAGAGATCCTCTTCCTCTGATTTACCACTGGATATGTTGTGGAGAAATGATCATCCCGGAATGGATACTGATTTTGAGTGGGGGCGGATGTGGAAGAATATCAGGGAGGCCTCCCGCAATCCGGATCACCAACAGATTCATTGTAATTATGTCCATAGAACCTATCTCACTCCACGTACATTAAATGCTATGAAACTGATCAACAATCCATCTTGCAGCCTTTGCAATTTGAACTCAACAGGTACTTTTGTTCATGTGATGTGGGAGTGTCCACCGGTTAAACAGTTTTGGACTAATGTTGTCTCTCAGCTCTCAAGCTTGACATCTGTAACTATCCCTGTTCTGTTATTGAATGATTTGTCTGGGCTGGGGCTGTCGAGGGCTGTCGAGGGCTGCGAGGCGGTTGATATTGGCTGGTATCACTGCTGCTAAGAAGCTGGTCGCGTTGCGATGGAAGCCTCCCCACTCTCTTGCCCTCAAACACTGGATTCTCACCTTTTTAGATGTCGTATTCACGGAGATGTCAACTGGTAGAATTAATGGTGCAAAGGAATCCACCTTGAACAGTTGGAGAGAGGCAGCCAACTCACTAAAGAGATTATTATAATGATTATGTTCTGATCCCGTTTAGTTGTTTTGCGTTCCCCTATGTATGTGACTGTGTAATTGTGGAGATTCCCTCTATACAACAGTGTACGACACCTGGGTTGTGGGTGGGGGGCTGGAAGGTGGCACACCTGTTTTTTTTGTTTTTGTTTTTTTGTTGTTGTTGTTTTTTCAGTTGATGTTTTGATTTGGGTTCTGGTTAATTCAGCGGCTCGTGTGGCCTCAGTAAATGCTGTAGGTCAGAGACACTGTGTCATGTATGCTTGCGATGGACTGTAAAACTGAAGATATGCTCTCGCTCCTGAGGGGAGTCGAGGGAAATACTAAGGCTGGTCCTGGCATACCTGTATGCTCCAGTAATAATATGCTTGCTTTCGGCGTATGGTGCTGAACCCAAACTTCTCTCTTTTTTTTGTAATATGTTTTTGTACTTGTTTTGGTGTTTATTTTGCTTACTGTTTGTTCTATGTAAAATATATGTTGTATATTGTTTAATCTATGTTAATCAATCAATAAAAATTTGATCACAAAAAAAAAGATATGACAGACCTCTGCAGAGGTTGGTGTTATATTCTGTCAGACCTGCCCAACACGGAGGAGTCACTCTCACCCTGGGATCCAGCCTTCAGTCCCATTTTGCAGGATTCAGTCTGGTAGTTTTGTGTAATTCTGTTGACAGTGAGGCAACTGGAGTGAGAACGTCCACCAATGTCAGTGGTGAAAAAAGTGGAGAGCCAGTGTTTCATGAATGGATTTGTCCTTTGTCCTTGGCTCCTGCTACGACCCTCTACCGAGCTGCTATATTAATCCTGTAATTTGAATCAGTTCTTGCTGGGGAAGATAAGTCCCCCATCCAGAGGTGTGGAGAAATAAAGAATAAGGATAAAGAAGAATTCTGGAGTCACTAAGATGTGATGAAGGAGGGAAAAACATGATTGTAAGGTCCAGACTCCTAGACGGTGAGTCAATGTGATGTTCTCTATGATTTATACACTGTGTAATGCTCATATTTCTCTGAAATGTGTATTTTCCTGGTCCACCTCCACGAGTCCCTACAGTAATGTTTGAAGATAAAGGAGCAGTACCTCGTGATGTCCTCGGACAGCTGGGCTGGGTCTGGTGGATAAAATTTCACATTAAAAGTGAAATTATAGTTGGCCCCTTGAGAAATAAAAGAGATGTGGTGAAACAGCATTTAATCGGTATGAAACGTGATGCAAAGACATAAGACTGTGCAGGTGCACTCACCTTGCACCTGCCTGCGTATCTCCTTGGCAAGGTCCATCCAAGTCTGTCAGAAAGACAGCAGACATAGCATGAATGAGAGCTGAGATGGGTACACTGACATGTTACCAGCTGCCTGTCAACACAGAGGATGTGATGTGAGGTCCAGCTCACCTTCATGGTGGGTGTCTCCCAGATGACCAGACCATAATAGTCTTTCTCCAGCAGATTGAGGTGGTCACATACTTTCATGAAAAGCTCCTGGCCTTTGGCATGTTTCTGGCACAAACACGCACAAAAGGGAAGATGAGCATCAGTTAGAATCCACCTGCTGTGAGCAGCCCGGGGAGTAGCACTTAGCACCGGAGCAACGTCAGCATTGATTTAATCAGTCAGTTATAGCCATTAGAACATAACTGGTACTCGGCCAAAGTCTGCCGGTTGATGTCAATTTTAACACATAATTTTCAGTAAAAAATGCTGGTAATATTGGGTTTCCTTAGAAATTATGTCCTTGTGTATCCAGTAGAGGGCGCTCCAACTCTTCTCATGTTGCGCTCCACAGCACCCCCACAGAGTGAGAGGGAAGCAGTGTCTGGTACTGAAAAGCCAACAGTGCATGGGTACTAACACTGAGCAGTTATCCTAAATGGAAGTTTATGAACTGGGTGGCCCAGTGGAGCAGTGGTCCTCACTGTGGCCCCCCAGCAAGAAGGTTGTGGGTGGAGCCCTGGCTGGAGCACGGGGTCTTTCTGGGTGAGTCTCCATGTTCTCCCTGTTCCTGCTGGGTTCTCTCTGGTACTCCAGCTTCCTCCACAGTCCAAAGACATCAAGAGGGGACCAGGTTAATCCAGACTCTAAATTGACCGTAGGTGTGGCTGGGAGAGCCAATGGTTGTCTGTCTCTATGTGTTGGCCCTGCCATGGACTGGTGACCTGTCCAGGGGGAAGGCTGCTGGGATAGGCTCCACCCCCACCACCCTGAACAGGATAAGAGGGGGAACATGGAGGGGTGGATGGATGTTGAGTTGATGATAACTAGTTTGTGAAATAAAAAAATGACTTAATAAGTTTCCTGTGACGCGTCTCATTGTATCATGTCACACTCGACTGAGTGTGACATGATATGCTAGCAAGCTAAAGAAAGTCAGGATAGCCTAGCTTAAATATCAGCTACCTTGCTAAACTGTTTAACCGAGCCAGTCAGGGCCCAATGGATGATGTAACGGTAACGTTGCAGTACCTCAAAGTAATATTACGCTCACTAGGCATCTGCATGCTACCAGACAAGATCCGACTGGACCAGTTTAGGATGATGCATGGACTGCGTTCTTAACGTGTGGCGTTGAGGAGGAAGAAGTGTTTCTGGTGGAAGCTTGAACTTCATGGAGGAAAGAAAATGTGAACGCAGGTGGAGAGGACATCCCAGAGGCACGTTTCAAATCCTG
Organism: Aulostomus chinensis; assembly: GCF_037954235.1. Taxonomy (NCBI): domain Eukaryota; kingdom Metazoa; phylum Chordata; class Actinopteri; order Syngnathiformes; family Aulostomidae; genus Aulostomus; species Aulostomus chinensis. Next base: position 19,230,713 of record NC_141341.1, on the reverse strand, counting down.
TTTTACCAGAGACGTTCCTGACACTGTGTGTCCTTCTGCCTCTCAGCTACACACTCACTGACCTCCTCATGACACACTGGGTCATGTGATACACACCAGTAACAGACCACCATCAGTTCAACTGCAGTAAATATGTTACTTTGTTAATGCTTACACTGTCAGACACGTCTTTGTGATTACTGAGAGGATAGTGGGCGTTTCTCTTCAATCTGAATCTTTGTAACAAGTTTTTGGAATGATTGTTAATCCTTCAAAAGCTGTTTTTGGGGGTTTTTTCCATGAAAAATGTACAAAAATATTGAATTGGCTGATGTATCGGTTATTGGAATATTTTATTCCCCAATATCAAAATCGGCATTGGCCCAAATAATCCATATTAGAAGGGCCCTAGTTAGTATGCAGGCACACAGGAGTTTTCTCTCATGAAACTTTACGGATCCGAAGACATGCTTCAATCATCTGTTCCTTCAGTTGTGACTCTCAGGGATGAATCAGAAGGAAGTTTAGATTCACCAGACACAATGAACCAATGCCTGATTGTTTTCTTAGTTGTGGCCGTTACAGGGCCCTTATGTCTCAAAGTGACTGGTACGTAGTAGCTAGTCAATTAGGTGTCCTGCCTTCCTCAGAGCCCACCATAATCACCATCAGCCCCTCAGGGTCACATGGACATGTCTGTAAACTCTGCAGTCACTCCAGTGTAGAAGGGGATCCAAGTCCTGATGATCACCAGGATATAGTCAGTAACCTTCGCTCTACTGGTGCCAGATGAGGGACTGGTCTCTGTGCTGGTCTGATTAGATCTAAGTGCAGCTTTGATACCATTGACCACCATATCCTTCTACAGAGACTGGAACCTGTTACTGGTATTAAAGGAACCACACTAAACTGGTCCAGGTCATATTTACGAGGTCATCTCAGTTGCTACTTGTTAATGATGGTTCCTCTGAGACCACTACAGTCAGTTCTGGTGTTCCACAAGGGTCTGTGCTTGGACCAGTCCTCTTCACCCTGTACCTGCTTCCTCTAGGTCACATGATCAGGAAACACTCCATTAATGTTCACTACTATGCAGACGACACTCAGCTGAACTCATCAATGATGCACATGGAACAAACCAGCTGACTAAACTGGAGGCCTGTCTGAAGGACAGAAAAACATGGAGGACCATCATTTCCTTTATTAGACTCTGATAAACTGAAGTTCTTGTGCTGGGCCCAAACACCTGAGGACCACCTGATCTGATGAGACAGGTACCCTGGATGGCACCACCCTGGCCCCCAGCACCACCATAAGGAACCTAGGAGTTCTCTTTGACCAGGACCCTTTAACTCCCACATTCAACAAATCTCCAGGACGCCTTCTTCCATCTACGTAACATCGCTAAGATCAGACACATCCTGGCTCAAGAAGATGCAGACAAACTAGTCACTGCTTTTGTCACTTCCAGGCTGGATTACTGCACCTCCCTCCTACCAGGCTGGACTAATAAGTCCCTAAAGACTCTCCAGCTGGTCCAGAACGCTGCTGCCGCGTGTTGACTAGAACTGGTAGCAGAGACCAGGTCTCTCCTGGACTGCTTCTCTGCATGGCTCCCTGTCAGATTCAGAACAGAATTTAAAATTCTTCTTCTACCGTCAAAGTCCTCAACAGTCAGGCTCCTTCATCCCTGACAGAGTTCCTAGTCCCCTATGATCCAGCTAGAACCCTTCACTCCCAGGATGCAGGGTTCCTGCTGGTTCCTAGAGTTCTAAAAGTAGAATGGAGCCAGAGCCTTCAGCTATCAGGCTCCCCTCCTGTGGAACCGTCTCCCAGTTTCAGTCCAGGACCCAGACCCCCTCCTATGTTTAAGAGCAGACTTAAGACCTTCCTTGTTGATCAGGCTTATAGTCAGGACTACTTAGGCTGGCCCTTAGATCTGCTGCTATAGGCTCAGACTGCTGGGATCTCCCATGATGCACTGGGCTTCTCTCTCCTCCTCCTGTCCTCATACGTGTTACTAACTCCTCTTCTTCTCCCCTCATCCCAGATCCTGGTGCTGCTGGAGGAGGCTAAAGACCTGAAGAGGCTCCAGCTGCCACCCTTAGTATCAGTACTAGTATTAGCACAAGCAGTATATATATATATATATATATATATATATATATATATATATATATATATATATATATATATATATATATATATATATATCAATAATAACATAATTGTATTGTCTCTGGAACTGTTGTATATATAAAATATAGTTTGAAAAAATGCACCAAAGGGAGTTGCACTCCAATTTCTTTGGCTGCTATAGAATGACAATAAAGGCTTTGATTCGATTTAATCAGTCTTCTCAGTACTGTATTAGCATTAGCATTGTGTTCACGACCATATAATTGCTCATATCATGCTGGAATTGATGCTTGTTTTTAACCTGTAGGTGTGATTACTGGTAGCTAGTTGTTGTTATTGTTTGACATCTTTCTCCTTCCAGCCTGCTCACGTCTGTCCATCAGTCTCTCCTCCTATCTCTCTCTCTTTGTCCCTGTCCTCTCTCTCTCTCTCTCTGTCCCTCTCTTTTCTGCCTGTGTCTCTTCTCCATCTTTGTCTCTGTCCCTGCCCTCCGTCTCTCTCTCCCTCCAGCAGGTCAAAGCAGACGTCCGTCTCCACTGATCCTGGATCTGCTCCACCTTAGTGCTGGTAAAGGAAGGTTCTCATCTCTGCTGTCTCAGATGTGCTGGTTCATGGAGGATTGTTGGGTGGAGGTTCATAGAGTTCACATATTAGTAACTTGAGGCTGAACCAATAGTAGCCAGCGTGAGTGTGCAGTGTCTCACCTCCAGCTCACACTCGTACAGAGTGTCGTCCAGCAGGGTGACTTTGATCTGCATGGTCTTGGGTCGACGGGGAGCTCTGGCAGCTTTGGCCTCCTCCTCTGGTGTCTTCTCCTCCTTCTCTCCTTTACTGCTGCCTTCAGAGCCACACTCTTTCTCCTCCTCCTCCTCCACCTCTTTCTTATTATCCTCCTCTTTCTCCAGGGTAGCCTCCTCTGCTTGCTCCTTGTCGTTCTCTTTGTCCTTTCCTTCCTCCTCGACTTCCTTCTTCTCTGCCTGCAGGGCCTGAAAAACACTTTGATGATATTATCAGAATCTTTTCTGTGTGATCAGTGTTGAATTGAAATTCTATTTGTTCAAATCCAAGTTAAGTGGGCCAGAAGTCAATTCTTCTCTCATGATTAAGATGTGGTGCAGACACAGACTGCAGAGATGCCGACAATCCAAACAGCCAGGAACCACATCAACCAGACTTTTGCAACTCAGGATCCAAATCACATTTGTATTTTGATTTGAATCAGATTTTTACAGATTTGTAAATAGATGTTATCACCACTTCCATGTATGCTAAATATACAACGGATGACGATAATTTACCACCATGTGTGCTAATAAAATGCCCTGAACCAACCTCGACCTCTACAAGTATCAGCACCTTCAGTCTATTTCCTGATAGGGTGACAAAGTCTGGACACAACAAATCAGATCTCATCACTTGCAAGTGAAGGTGTGGACAGAAATAGCTCTGATTTGAGATGATTCTGGTTTGAGAAAGAAATCTGGCCCATGTGTCCTGACCTGAGCCTCAGCGCTGCTGACTGAGTGCTGGTCCAGGGCTACCTCTCCCTCTGTCCTCAGCTCAGGTTCAGGGTCAGCGATAGGAGCCTTTGCCTCCTCTTCCTCTTTCTCCTCCTTCTCTCCTGCCTCACTCTCGCACTGTGAGCGTCTCTTCAGGAAGGAGGAGAAGAGACGGGAAAGGCCGCGGCCAGCAGAGTTGCGGTTGCGAGGCCGGAGGTGCTCCTCCTCTGGAGAGGGCGGCCTGGCGTCCTGGCCAGCCTCCTCCTGCTGCCTCGGCTTCTTCTGGTGACTCTCTGCCTCGTCTGTTGTCATGGTAACACCTGTAGGGATAAAGGACCTGGTTAAGTACAACGGGGGGAAAAAAGCGGGAAGAAGGAAAGATACTGAGACTCGTGAGGTTCTGTCATTCTCTGTCTCCTTTTTTGTTAGCATGATCTCTCAGGAACTCCTCGACTCAAACATATTTTGCGCTGTTTTAAAACTGGGTTTGTGTTTACGCTTGAGAGAAAAGGGTGGAGGGTTTCAGGTTCGTGGTTAATGTGTCTTTGCAATTGAGAAAATCTACAACATACATACATAAATCTTTTTGTCTTTGGTAACACAAAAGTACTCTAACACATCAGTTCTGGGGAGGTAACTAGTTCCTTTTAACTGAGTAAACTAAGTTCCTGGCTGTTTCCAGCGATTGAAACTGCAACTGAATGTCATTTATCATGCTGAGTCGTCGAACACTGTGGGAGATCCATTACACCTGCCCCCCAGGACCAGCTACTGGGACTCTGGCCCTGGAACTCTGGTACTGAGACTCTGGCCCTGGAACTCAGGTACTGGGACTCTGGCCCTGGAACTCTGGTACTGGGACTCTGGCCCTGGAACTCAGGTACTGGGACTCTGACCCTGGAACTTTTCTAGGCATTTTGATAAACAAGTAAACAAACCTAAAAATATACTAAAAAAATCTCCTGATGAAAGCATCCCACATTTAGGTGGGTAGGAGAGGGTTCATCTTCCCCTCCTGCACCTCCAACCTGAATCTAGATGAGTGTGGTTCAGGTCACAACGTCTAGGACAGAGAGTGAAGGACTTCCTGTCCTGGCTGATTGGCCTCATTGATGACGTCACAGGCCCAACAGCCAGAGGTGTCGACGCATCAGTATAACCACACAGCAGATGATGGACCTGCACCCCCTGTTCACTGTCACCAGAGACCCCATCTGTCCACCCCCCCCCCCCCAAATCTGTACACACACACAGAGACTGTAGACCATGAGCACAAGGATCCCACAAAACTTATTCTGCATGTCTTTGCCTGCAACTCTACAAAGTGGTCCAAGGCTCAACAGAGGTTTTAGTGAGAACAGGACCAGCCAAACACTCCACCTGACATACATATCCATATTTCTCTAAATGGGTTTCTACTTCGTCTCACAAGGAGCTTCTCCTTTATACATCACAACACATCTCAAATCATCGCATTCTGTCATTTCGCCACCAATCGATCAAACCACAATCTCGTGTCATGTTGCTTCTGCTTTGCTGACTTAAGCTTGATTTACAGTCGTGCCATCAATCAGTGGTGAGGGTTCCTGCATAGCTGTGTCGACGTCCTGGGTCAGGCTGCCTGATGTGCTTCTCCCTGGAGAAGGAGCTCTGCATCAGTGCACCAGCTAACTACCACCCTTCCTCAGAACCCGTATCCACTCCAGCGTCTCCTTTTCAGCATTACTTCAACGAAACAAGGTGGTAGTTCTGGATTTGAGCCTGCTGGCTGTCTTCCTGCATAGAGTCTGCATGTTCTCCCCGTGTCTGAGTGAGTTCTCTCTGGGTTCTCCAGCTTCCTCGCTTAATTGGGTGTAGGTGTGACTGTGAGTGTGATCGGTCACCTGTCTCCATGTTTCGGCCCTGTGATGAACAGGTGACCTGACTGGGGTGACCTTGCCCCCAATGACAGCCTGGATAAACCCCACCTCTCATGAACCTGAGCGTGATGATTAGTATGGATGATAAATTTAAGTTGGTAAATGGAACTGTTGTTCACTTATTAGCTCCCGCTCCAAAATCATTTGAATTTCAGCCTCAGTTATTGGAAGTACAGTAAAGCCTGGTGCCAGCTGGTGTTTTGGTGGTGTAACTGCAGCATTCAGCCAGACCACCACCAGTATAAGTGCTCACCAACAGCTGAGGTCACGGGTGTAGGCTTCAGCTTGGACCATCGTGCTAACACCTTATCTCAAAGCTCTGACTCCAGAGAATGCTGCAACCTGGTGGCCTTCCTGTGCTACTACACAGTTGTCTCTTGGATATGAAGGAATATTGAGACAGAAATCAAACTGTGATAGGCTGAATATAAAACACGGAGTTCAACTGGGGTTAGCTGCTTAACATTGGCTTAGCTCGTAGGAGCATGATGTAGAGAGGAGTGTTTCATCTCACTAACGGTACCAGACATCCACCTGCTGTTGCATCACCTTTCATTTCAACTTCCATGAATTTTCAACCAGTTTTTATTTCAGAATTAAAACACTGAAATTACTGTTGACTTGGTGAAACTGCAGCCTCCTTTTTCAGACAGGCACTTAGGCTGGAGCTACTTGGGAGGCGTTCAGGTATCAAGAACTAATTTGCACCCTCCTGACCCCTGCAGCTAATCAGATTCAGGTATTCACACAGATCATGGTGGGGTAGGAACTCTCTCATGCAGACGCCAGTTTGTGAAACAGAAGCAAAGTTAAATAGTCACAATGTATTTGACATCTTTAAGATCTTTTTTAGTCGCAACTACTCAAACTTTCTTCACCCTGATGACTCGACATGCCCTGTCCTTTTATAGAACAATGAGGGTGCAGCTAAAATCACAGCTCACCCTCATGCATAGCTCCAGAAACTGCTGGCAGCCGGCAGTGCTGAGTGGACGCTGGCACACACACTCAAGTGCTGACGGGGCAGAGAAAAGTGAGAATGCCGGCTTTACAGCAGCAGGTGTACACATCAACAATGGGGTAGGACAACCACGGCCTGGTGGCTCAGGGACCCTGTGGTGGCATCACCTACATCCCTCTTCCATCACAGGGAGCAAATAAATAATGTACTATTTCAGTTCATCTTTGTTGATGACCCACATAGAAAATACAGCCCTAGCGTTTTTTAGCCAACTTCACCATCCAAACCTTCATGAAATTTGATTCCTAAGATCAAAAACAAGTAAAATGATTTGATGTAGGCCACCCAGGTTTAGAGTTCTGTCAGATTCTGAGATTAGGACTGAGACTCAGGTGTGGCTCAGAGATGAATGTGAAATGCATTTGAGAAATGAAATAAATGGTAGGTTTCTGCCTGTGTGTAGCTTGTGTCAGAGTGCTGAAAGTGAGCTTAAGGACAGAAAGCGGCTTTAAAATTAATCGGGCCCTGTGTGGGATTAAAGGCTGTTGCATGCTGATGCAGAGCCCAGCCCACCCCCAGCACCACCCCGCCCGTGCAGCAATGCACTTCTGGCGTGAGCTCTGGAAAAATTCCAGAGAACAAGGATCCTGGTCCTGTTGAACAAAAAAAGGAATTACTTCTGTGCATGAAAACAGTAACTTTAGAGTCTCTGATTACCAACCTGACTGTAAATCTGAGTAGCTGATATGCTTCCACACCAGCGCTGCACTGAGTGAATGAAAGCATGACCTGGTGTGTTTGGTTCCATACGTAGGGTAGAGGTAGGGTTAGGGTAGGTTTAGGTCGTGGTTGGGTTTAGGGACAATGAATTCTGTCATGCCAAAGCCTACCAGCTATTAAAAACACTAAAAGAAATCCTTTTACTGGCTCCTGGAAATAAAATAAATAAATAAATAAATAGCTAAAAAAAAAAGGAAATTCAGCAGTGCCTTTGGTCATTTCTGTGTAATGAACTTGTAATAACCATGTATTAACTCTGTAACAAATATATATAATAAATATACAATAATACACATGATTAGAAGAAGTAGATGATTAAGATTGAATAGGAAAGGTTCAGGAAATGATAAAAAGGATACAAAGAAATAAAAATAGATCGTTCCATACAGTTCAAGTAGATAAAACGTGTTCACTCAGTGGGGCCCAACCACAAAGGACCTGGCCAAGTGCTAAGACAGAAGACGTGCTAAATACAATCAAAGTGCTCACAGAAAACAGAAGAAAACCAAACCATAACAGTAAGACGGGGCCAGGGTTTCTGTGGCCGGGGTACCAACTAAGTGAGAATCAGGAGGGTACATCAGTTATTACCATGAAGTACAGGTTAAGGGTAGGGTAGAGCTCGGGTTACAGTAGGATGAGGGTAGATTAACAGTAGGGTTAGGGTAGATTAGGGTGGGGTTAGGATAGATCAAGGCTTGGGTTGGGGTAGATTTAGGGTGGAGTTAAGGTAGATTAAGGGTAGGGTGACTGCCTTTGCCTTTCCCTGTTTTCAATCCCAGTCTTAAATTTTAATATCTCGTATATTATATTATATTAAATATCGATGGTGGGTTGGATTCACTTTGAAAACTATACAAGCATTTTTCTTTAGCATCAATGGACAGAATAAATACAAAATCTCCTCTACGAGCTCTATTTCAGAGGATTGCTCTTCATACCTTTGCTGTCTCCCCTCAGTTTCTCTGTACAAAATGAAAATAAATATCTATTTCTTTCTCTCACTTACAGAGATGTGTGCCTTTATGCTTTGTCTTGTTCATTACCAGTCTGTTGCTCTGTTGGATGTGATGAACGTGAGTGTGAGGGATAGAACAGGAGGGAGAGATAAATATAGAGAGATTAAGAGGCAGATGAGTCAGAACAGTTATCAAGAACAAGTGGCTAAACCACGCAGCCAACATCAACGAACATGGACGTTGATGGAGCACCTGCAGCGATGGAAGGAAGCCTTTGGTGGCTCTTAATCACACAACGCACACTAACACACACTAACACACACATACACACACACCTCAATAGTGAACATCTCAGTGTAGTGAACACTTGAAGATGGTGAAAACCTCAGGACTGACTACCTCAGCTTAGTGAACATCTCTGTATATTGAATAGACATATAGACTGGAGGCCCCAGTACCGTGAACACCCTCGTGAAGTAAAAAAGCCACTAAAGAGAACAACTCAGAAGCGTCTACCTATACAAGTACTACACAAGACAGCAAGGTACATCAGAACATTGAACTCATCAGAATAGTGACCAGCTTGGTATGGTGATCAACCTGGTATAGTTACCAGCCCAATATAGTAAACCAGCCCAGTATAGTTACCAGCCCAGTATAGTTACCAGCCCAATATAGTAAACCAGCCCAGTATAGTTACCAGCCCAATATAGTAAACCAGCCCAGTATAGTGACCAGCCCAATATAGTAAACCAGCCCAGTATAGTGATCAGCCCAGTATAGTGACCAGCCCAATATAGTAAACCAGCCCAGTATAGTGACCAGCCCAATATAGTAAACCAGCCCAGTATAGTGACCAGCCCAGTATAGTGAACAGCCCAGTATAGTGACCAGCCCAGTATAGTGAACAGCCCAGTACAGTGACCAGCCCAGTATTGTGAACAGCCCAGTATAGTAAACCAGCCCATGATAGTGAACAGCCCAGTATAGTGAACAGCCCAGTATAGTGATCAGCCCAGTATTGTGAACAGCCCAGTATAGTAAACCAGCCCAGTACAGTGATCAGCCCAGTATAGTGAACAGCCCAGTATAGTGAACAGCCCAGTATAGTTAACGAGCCCAGTATAGTGAACCAGCCCAGTATAGTGACCAGCTTGGTATAGTGAACAGCCCAGTATAGTGAACAGCCCAGTATAGTGAACAGCCCAGCATAGTAAACCAGCCCAGTATAGTGATCAGCCCAGGATAACAAACAGCCCAGTATAGTGAACAGCCCAGTATAGTAAACCAGCCCAGTATACTGAACAGCCCAGTATACTGAACAGCCCAGTATAGTAAACCAGCCCAGTACAGTGATCAGCCCAGTATAGTACACAGCCCAGTATAGTAAACCAGCCCAGTATAGTGAACAGCCCAGGATAGTAAACCTGCCCAGTATAGTGATCATCCCAGGATAGCAAACCAGCCCAGTATAGTGATCGTCCCAGGATAGCAAACAGCCCAGTGTCGTAAACCAGCCCAGTATAGTAAACCAGCCCAGCATAGTAAACCAGCCCAGTATAGTGATCATCCCAGGATAGCAAACAGCCCAGTATAGTGATCAGCCCAGTATAGTGAACAGCCCAGTATAGTGATCAGCCCAGTACAGTGAACAGCCCGGCACAGTGAACAGCCCAGTATAGTTAACGAGCCCAGTATAGTGAACCAGCCCAGTATAGTGACCAGCTTGGTATAGTGAACAGCCCAGTGTAGTAAACCAGCCCAGTATAGTGATCAGCCCAGGACAGTGAACAGCCCAGTATAGTGAACAGCCCAGTATAGTGAACAGCCCAGTACAGTGAACAGCCCGGCATAGTGAACAGCCCAATATAGTTAACGAGCCCAGTATAGTGAACCAGCCCAGTATAGTGACCAGCTTGGTATAGTGAACAGCCCAGTATAGTAAACTAGCCCAGTATAGTGATCAGCCCAGGATAGTGAACAGCCCAGTATAGTAAACCAGCCCAGTATAGTGAACAGCCCAGTATAGTGAACAGCCCAGTATAGTAAACCAGCCCAGTATAGTGATCAGCCCAGGATAGTGAACAGCCCAGTATAGTAAACCAGCCCAGTATAGTGAACAGCCCAGTGTAGTGAACAGCCCAGTATAGTGAACAGCCCAGTATAGTGAATTAGTGAATGAAGTGATATCTGACAGTTGTGTTGACCTGCTGAGTCTCACTGAAGCCTGGCTGGTGACGATGAGGATGCTAGTCTGAATGAATCCACTCCTCCAGTTACATGAACACTTACATTCCTCCAGGCTCTGGCCCAGGAGGTGGCGCTGCTGCCATTGTTGACACCAGTTTAGTAATAAATCCAAAACCAGAAGAAGTTTCCATTCATCTGAAAGCCTGATTCTCTGTTTGTGTCCTCCAGCCTGGAAACTCTCCAGCCTCTCTGATTGATTATTGAGGTCCGTCCTCCTGGTCCGGACTCTGGATTCTGATCTGAATTCTCAGTTTCTATCAGTTTAGTTCTAAATCAGATCAAGTCATGATTGGAGGAGACTTCAGTATTCATGAGGATGTTGATAACCACAGTCTGGTACTGCATTTCTCTCTCTTCTAGACTCAACTGGTGTCCATCAGTCTGTCCATGAACCCACTCACTGTCACAACCACACCTCCACCTCCTCCTAACATGTGGAACTGAAGCTGAACATCTGGTTGTGTTTCCACAGAACGCTTTTATCAGACCACCAATCAATCACTTTGGAATTTGGACTGATCAACTACACTCCACTCAGGAAAACTGTAGTTTCCAGATGTTTGTCTGATCAGGCCACACCTGGATTTAAGGAAGTGGTTCCATTGGTGCTAAATTCAGTGTCATGTCCCACTGTAACAGAGGGCGCTGTTGTCCACCTTAGTCCCTCCCAAACTGATCATTTTATCCATAGAGCAGGAGGCACTTTAGCAACAACTCTGGACTCTACTGGCCACTAAAGAAGAAAACTATGAATCCAAGGAAACAAGCACCTTGGTACGGTTCTGGAACCTGACAGCTTCAAAAAGAAACCCAGAAACTGGAGAGAAGACGGCGCTGCTCCAAACTGAAGGAGTCACATGTAGTCTGGCAAGATGGCCTTAGAACCTAGAAGAAAGCCCTTGGTAGAACCAGAGCAGCCGACTACTCAGCACTAATAGAGGAACACAAGAACAACCCAGGTTCCTCTTCAGTCCTGGAGCCAGACTGACAGAGAGCCACAGCCCTACTGAACCAAGTAGTCCTGTTTCCCTGGGCAGCAAAGAGTTCATGGACTTCTTTAATGACAAAATTCTCCTGATTAGAGAGAAACTTCTTCTCCTGCTGCCATCAGCTGACAACATGGCACCTAGAACCCAGAACCTTAGAGGCAGCTGGAGGACCAGACACACACTTGGATAGTTTTTCTCCCATCAGCCTTCATGAGCTCAGTTCAATAATGTCCTCCTCTAAACCTCCACCTGTCTCCTAAACCCCATCCCAACGAAGCTGCTCCAAGACTCTCTCCCCTCGTTAGTCCCTCCCTCTTCGATATGATCAATGTGTCGCTGGTATCTGGTTCCGTCCCTCAGTCCTTTAAAGTAGCAGGAATTAAACACTCCTCAAAAAACAAGCCTGGAACCAGAAGTTCTACCAACTACGGACCAACATCACATCTTCCTTTTCTCTCCAAGGTTCTGGAGAAAGCAGCTGCTAAACAGCTTTGTGACTTCTCCACAGCAACAGCTGACTGGAGGATTCAGTCAGGTTCCAGGTTCATCCAAGCACAGAAACAGAACTAGTCAAAGGTACCAGTGACCTCCTACTGGTACCAGATAGGTACTGGGCCCAAACACCTGAGGACCACCTGATCTGATGAGACAGGTACCCTGGATGGCACCACCCTGGCCCCCAGCACCACGTAAGGAACCTAGGAGTTCTCGTTGACCAGGACCCTTTAACTCCCGCATTCAACAAATCTCCAGGACGCCTTCTTCCATCTACGTAACATCGCTAAGATCAGACACATCCTGGCTCAAGAAGATGCAGACAAACTAGTCCCTGCTTTTGTCACTTCCAGGCTGGATTACTGCACCTCCCTCCTACCAGGCTGGACTAATGAGTCCCTAAAGACTCTCCAGCTGGTCCAGAACGCTGCTGCCCACGTGTTGACTAGAACTGGTAGCAGAGACCAGGTCTCTCCTGGACTGGCTTCTCTGCATGGCTCCCTGTCAAATTCGGAACAGAATTTAAAATTCTTCTTCTACCATCAAAGTCCTCAACAATCAGGCTCCTTCATCCCTGACAGAGCTCCTAGTCCCCTATGATCCAGCTAGAATCCTTCACTCCCAGGATGCAGGGTTCCTGCTGGTTCCTAGAGTTCTAACAGTAGAATGGAGCCAGAGCCTTCAGCTAACAGGCTCCCCTCCTGTGGAACCGTCTCCCAGTTCCAGTCCAGGACCCAGACCCCCTCTCTCTGTTTAAGAACAGACTTAAGACCTGCTTGTTGATCAGGCTTATAGTCAGGACTGCTTAGGCTGGCCCTTAGATCTGCTGCTATAGGCTCAGACTGCTGGGATCTCCCATGATGCACTGGGCTTCTCTCTCCTCTTCCTGTCCTCATACGTGTTACTAACTCCTCTTCTTCTCCCCTCATCCCAGATCCTGGTGCTGCTGGAGGAGGCTCCAGACCTGAAGAGGCTCCATCTGCTCAAGTCCCCGTCTGTCCATCAGTCTCTCCTCCTTTCTCTCCCTCTTTATCTCTGTCTCTCTCTTTCCTTCTGTCTCTCTGTCTTCCTCCATTCTCTGTCTTTGTCTCTGTCCTGCTCTCCTGCTCTCTCTCCATCCCCACTGATCCTGGATCTGCTCCACCTTCCTGCTGGTAAAGGAAGGTTCTGGTGGCTGCTGTTGCAGGATGTGCTTGCTGATGGAGAATTGTTGGGTGGAGGTTCATTGAAGGAGGGAGGTGCTGGACCTGCTCTACTTGGACAGAGTCAGGACAGAACTTCGGTTGGGGTTTGGTGCCAAGCAAATTAAACTGACTTGACTTGTGGTCATCAGTGTGGCACCCCAGCAAGAAGGTTGTGGGTGGAGCCCCGGCTCCAGCACAGGGTCTTTCTGAGTGAGTCTCCATGTTCTCCCTGTTCCTGCATGGGTTCTCTCTGGTCCTCCAGCTTCCTCCACAGTCCAAAGACATCAAGAGGGACCAGGTTAATCCAGACTCTAAATTGACCGTAGGCGTGGCTGGGAGAGCCAATGGTTGTCTGTCTCTATGTGTTGGCCCTGCCATGGACTGGTGACCTGTCCAGGGGAAGGCTGCTGGGATAGGCTCCACCCCCCTGCGACCCTTAATAGGAATAAGTGGAAGAAGATGGATGGATCAAATCTTGAGCTGTCAATCACATCATCATCACAGTGGAGCCTTCATGAGCCTGAAAATGAACCGCTTTCAATAAAAGACTCCATCTTGGGGAAAAAAAACACATTTGATATTTACATTGATTTTTAATACTTTGCCAAAACTAACAGAGGGTTCTGAGGTGCCTCTACCAGCCATCAGGGGGCGATCAAAGCAACTTTGCTTCACCTTTGCAGTTTCGAAGTGTGTAACGTGTCAACAGGATGTGACAGTCACCATGTTTACCCAACTGATCCACAATATCAAGCAAAGTTATGACATTATTAATAATATTTCACTGTATCAACACAAGATTCATACATATTGTGCAGAAACAAACTTTACTACAATTTACAATACAATTGAAGAGCAGGAAAGACATAGCACAGACTTGCAGTCAGTAAATGTTCATAACTAGAAACCTGAAATTAAAGATCTGTGTTTGAAAAACTTTCAATAAAAACCACAATGTGTTTCTGACATCCCATAATTGCAACTCATGAAATAGATGAATATGCAGATACTTTTGCTGAGAGTGACTGGTGGCCACTGTGTTGTTTTCCACACCAGCACTGGTTTCCGCACTATCTATGATGTCACAATGACGCTCATTGGCCCACCTATTAAACACAGCTTTAAAAATACGCACAAAAAAACTTCATAAATGTACTGAGAGACAAACTCTGCATTTCTAGCCAGCAGCACTCAAACATTCACTGAGAGAAGACATAGTTTTGACCTGAGAGTCTCATGTAGGTCAAGAGTTCCCCGAGTTACCAGAAAACCAGTGACCCGGTGACCCCAGCCGCGGTTCTGCAGCGGTTCTGCTCTTCTGAAGCTGAGTGTGTGTGACCATCACACACCTGGATTCACACCTGCTCCAAACGCTGACTGGTTCATGTGACTCACAGTGGACAAGAACAAAAGCGCCACAATTCAACAAAGTAGAGAGAAAACAGCGACGCCTGTCAGCACCACCCAACACCCCGCCTCCACCGACGCCTGTCCACCAGCCGAGAGCCGCGGCCGCCACCCAACACCCCGCCTCCACCGACGCCGCCAGCGGGAACAAATGTGCGAATGGGCCACTGTTCTCGTCACTATGGACCGTCTCAAGAATCAGAACCTCCTCTAGTGCCGCCACTTCGCTCTTTGAATTCATCAGAACCGGGTTCGCGGTGCAGGGCGGGAGGCGCACCTGTCTGCAAATGGCGCTGAGCGTGAAAAAAATGTCAACAAATTCCGTGTGAGCAGCTCAGTGAGATGATGATGATGATGATGATGATGATGGTGTTGGTGATGATAGTGATGACGAAGGTGGCGCTCCCTCACCCGCTCGGTTCCGATCATCCAGCAGAGGAAACGGTACGGAGAAGTTCGGTACTCAGCAACTACGGCTCCCTCCGAATCTCAGATCATCAAAGATGGAATTCATGCGCGGCTCCAACAATGTGTTTAGGTTGCAGGAGTAGCGCGGGCCAGTGTGCCCTCAGCGCGGTCTTGCAGGCAGCCGCATGCGCGCGGTGTCCGCAAGCAGGGCTGATTAGCGCCTGAGCCTTATTGTGCTGAACTCTGACAAAAGCTAACATCAACGCAATCAAATAAGAGGAGTCACTTTTATAGTGCAACAAATTATCCTTGTTTTATTGTGTACTATTTTCAGTCCATTCACAACGACTTTTAAAAAGTACACAAATACTACTACACTAAAGCAGGCCAACTGTCCTTAAAAACACTGTTGAACAAAAGTAGATATTTTGTTGAGAACTAGCCTTTATTTCACTAGCATAACATCAGGCTTGGATTTGGTAGTAGTACTACTAGTAGTAGTACTAGTAGTCGTACTAGTAGTACTAGTAGTCGTACTAGTAGTCATACTAGTAGTACTAGTAGTCGTACTAGTAGTAATAGTAGCAGTAATAGTAGTAGTAGCAGCCTCCACAGATAATCACTACTTACACAGAAAATTTAAAAATCGATCAAATGACTTCCAAATAAACTTCTGCTGACAGGCCCCACCATGGACTGGTGCCCCATGCAGGGCTCCACCCCCACCAGCCTTAACAGGATAAGAGCTAGAACATGGATGGAGGGATGGAGGGATGATGGATGGATGGACTTCTGCTGATTTGACAATGAAATGTTATTTCTTTGTGTTCTGAGCGTTAGAACCCCTGACGCGAGCACCCTGACTGCCTTCATTCAGTTCCTCCAGAACACCCTGCAGTGAGCCGAGGTTCTGAAAGGAACCGACACAGAGCTGCTGAGACTCCGTCAGCCATCAAGCCTGTGAGGTGAAACACTGGGCAAATGCAGCCTAACCATCTTTTGGCTTGCCTCCATAGTAGAGGAGGGTGGGGGTGGGGGCTTTGTATGTAATGAGGCAAGTGTATTTGTGGGGCAGCCAATGGGAGCAGAGCAGGGAGCAGCCTGGACCAATCACAGCTCTTCAAGCTGCTGTTCAGAGCTTCACCATCAGTAACCAAGGATACTGGAGTCCTGAGCCTCGCAAATCAATGCATCCATTTCAGCGTCGTGTGTGTGTGTGTGTGTGTGTGTGTGTGTGTCTGTATGTGTGTGTGTATGTGTGTGTCTGTATGTGTGCGTGTGTCTGTATATGTGTGTGTGTGTCTGTATGTGTGTGTGTGTGTGTGTGTGTACATGTGTTTGTGAATGTGTGTAGGCTCCAATCATTTGAATAAATTTATGAAGATGTGGCTGATTTCGTGCCGTGGCGGCGTTTGAGGCCGGTGGCTGTGAGACGCTGCAGCCCCTCACGTGTCGGCCTCTCCTCATTGCATCATGGGAGGCTTCATGGCGACAGGCTGTGCCTTCACTGATCAGAGGCACCAAGACTGAACGGCAGCCATGGTGGAGGAAGAAGGAAGGAAGATGCTGCTCCCTGCTGGTGCTTCCACTCACTTCTTCACTCTCCCTCCTCGACTGCCATTGGCTTAGCGTGGGGGGGGGGGGGGGGGCATCTATGCTGTCTGCATCAGCCAAACTTTTTATTTTCAACAATCAAAGTTCACTTCAGAGAAATGACTCCTATTGGTCTAAAGTTTCATTTTTGACCCAACAGAGACACAGAGAGTGATCAGGTTCTGCAGAGGACCCTCCAGGTTCTGTGGCCAGGCTGCCGATCTGCATGGTGGGGTCTCAAGAATATACTGCTAAGAACATATATCTTGGAACGTCAGTGAAGATTATTGATTTTTGTCTCTGATCAAATATTTTCTGACATGGTTATCGATTGTTTTCTATTTTAAAAAGTCAATTTAAACTTCATGTAAGGACATATTAATGCAATTATTGAGAAATAGCAAGAATGATGTGAAGTTGTTTTACAAATATTTACATATTATTGTAGATATAAGTGGAATCTGGGAGCTGAGTGGAACTTCAGTGGAACCTGGGAGCTGAGTGGAACTTCAGTGGAACCTGGGAGCTGTGTGGAACCTCAGTGGAACGTGAGAGCTGAGTGGAAGCTGGGAGCAGAGTGGAACCTGGGAGCTGAGTGGAACGTGAGTGGAACGTGAGTGGAACGTGAGAGCAGGGTGGAACCTGGGAGCTGAGGGGAACCTGAGTGGAACGTGAGAGCCGGTCCTGTCAAGGTCCCCACAGGCAGCCTGACTGGAATAGGCGTATCTAAGCCGTCCTCAATGTTGGGTGTCTCAGAACAACAGTCCCTCCTGCATCAGCAACCTCCGTAACCTCCCCCATCCCAGCACAATAGGGCCCCTCCCCTCCTCCTTCACTCCCTTCCTCCTTCATTCTGCTCACCCCCCCCCCCCCCCCCATGTGAAGAGCAGGTGCTGAGCCAGACTGTCTGCTGAGGTGAAGAGCCGATGGGGGTCTCCCCAGAGACCAGAGGGAGGACACCAGTGTCGACCCCCTAACCTGCTCGACACACTCTGCTACACATGTGTACTATAATACAGTACAGGAACAGAGGCTTTACACGGAGGACGCGCTGGTCCCTGCTCACACTGAGCCTGTCTGCCCCCAAGCAGAGACACCAGTCTACTGAAGACACCGGTTCACTGCAGACTGTAGTCTACGCAATACACAAGTCCACTGAAGACATCAGTTGAATAAAGATACCACTGATGGCACCAGTGTAGTGGGACACCCTGCCACTGCAGACAACAGTCTCATGAAAAAAAACAGTCCACTAAAGACACTAATCTTCTGAAGACACCAGTCCACTGCAGACACCAGTCTACTAAAGACACCTGTCCACTAAAGACACAAGTCTCATGATGAAACCAGTCCAATAAAAACACCAGTCCAATGAAGACACCAGTCAACTGAAGACACCAGTCCACTGAAGGCACCAGTCTAATGAAGACAACTGTCCCTTCAGACACCAGTCCAGTTAAGAAACCTGTCAACTGCACACGAGTCCACTGAAGAAACCAGTGCACTGAATACAACAGTCCAGTGAATAAACATGTCCACTGCAGACACCAGTTCAATGAAAAAAACCCATCCACCCAAGACAGTAGTCCACTAAAGACACCCGTCTACTTAAGAGATCAGTCAAATAAAAACACCCGTTCACTGATGACACCAGGGTAAAGAAGACACCCGCCCACTGCAGACAACAGTCTCATGAAGACAACAGTCCACTAAAGACAGGAATCTTCTGAAGACACCGTCTAATCAAGACACTAGTCCACTGCAAACACCAGTCTCCTGAAGACACCAGTCCACTTAAACAGTAGTCTACTGAAAACACCTGTCCACTGAAGTCAGGAGTCCACTGAAGAAAGCTGACTTCAGATGCCAAAGCCAATGAAGACACCAACCAATTAAAGAAACCTGACCACTGCAGACACCAGTGTACTAAAGACACCACTCTAATGATGACAGCCCTCCACTGAAGCCATCAGTCAAATGAAGACACCTGTCCACTCATGACACCAGTCCAATGATGAAACAGTCTAATAAAAACACCAGTCCACTGTATACACCAGTCAAGTGAAGACACCAGTCCACTGAGGACAGCAGTCTAATTAAGACACCAGTCCACTGAAGACAGCAGTCTAATTAAGACACAAGTCCACTGCAGACACCAGTCCACTGAAGAAAGCTGTCTACTGCACACATAAGTCCACTGAAATAACATGTCCTCTGCAGACACCTGTCTAATGAAGATACCAGTCAACTAAAGACACCTGTCCACTGAAGACAGCAGTCCACCGAAGACACCAGTGTAATGACAACACCCATCCATTATAGACACAATTCCACTGAAGACACCTGTCCACTGACAACATCCGTTGAATATAGACAACTGTCCACTGAAGACACCAGTGTAATGAAGACATCCGTCCATTACAAAAAAGTCTGATAGAGACACCAGACCACTGCAGGTACCAGTCTAATGAAGACATCAGTACAAAAGACACCAGTGTTCTGAAGACACCAGTCTAATCAAGACACCAGTCCACTGCAGACACCTGTTCCCTGAAGACACAAGTCCACTTAAACACCAGTCAACAGAAAACACCTGTCCAATGAAGACATGAGTCCACTGAAGACACCAGTCTAATGAAGACACCAGCCCAATGAAGAAACTTGTCCACTGCAGACATGAGTCCACTGTAGACACCAGTCTACTGAAGACAGCAGTCTACTGGAAACACAACACCACTGAAGAAACCAGTCTACTGCAGACATGAGTCCACTGAAGAAACCAGTCAAATAAGACAGCAGTCCACTGAAGACACCACTCTACTGAATACAACAGTCCACTGAATAAACATGTCAACTGCAGACACCAGTCAAATGAAGAAACCCATCCACTGAAGACACCTGTACACTCAAGACACCAGTCCAATGAAGACACCAGTCCACTGAAGGCACCATTCCACTGCAGGCACCAGTCCACTGAAGAAACCCGTCTACTGCACACGAGTCCACTGAAGAAACGTGTCCACTGCAGACACCAGTGTGCTCAAGACACCAGTCTAATGAAAACACCAGTCCACTGAAGACACCAGTTCACTGCAGATGCCAGTCTAATGAAGATACCAGTCCACTGAAGACACCTGTCCACCAAAGACACCAGTTTACTGAAGAAACATGTCGACCGCAGACACGTCTCCGAAAGACACCAGTCTAATGAAGACACCAGTCCACTGAAGACACCCGTCCTCTGAAGACACCACTCTACTTAATACAACAGTGCAGTGAATAAATGCAAAGACCAGTCAAATGAAGAAACCCATTCACTGAAGACACCAGTCAACTAAAGAAAACCTGTCCATTCAAGACACCAGTCCAATGATGACATCAGTCTAATAAGAACACCAGTCAACTGAAGACACCACTCCTACTGCCGTTTAGACCACTTTTAATTAGTAACTCAATTGTGAAAGACGTCTTTGAGACCAAGATTCACCCTATTGCCATCAGCGACCACGCACCAGTCACTCTGACACTCACAAAAAAACTAGAACACCACTTTCTAAACAATGGAGATTTAATACATCATTGCTCAAGGACCCCAATTTTATTAAATTCTTTGAGGAGGAATGGACAATATTCTGTGAGATAAATGACCAGCCTGATGTCTCAGCTTGTGTGCTGTGGCAGGCGGCAAAAGCAGTCATGCGGGGCAAAATAATATCTTACTCTTCATGTAAGAAAAAACAGGAGAAAGCTCTCAAAACAGAATGAAATTAAAAAATTAAAGCCTTGGAGACAACTTATGTCGCCTCCCAAGAGGAACACCTACTGAGAAACAGTAGTGTCCTACAGTGTCCTGGGCTGCCGCCACTCCCGGACAATGGGAGGATGCGGGGGGACATTAGAGGGATGGGGGCTGGCCTCCTTGATGCTGATCGGACTGGGTGCCCTGACCACGGGCTGCCGGCTGGGGGTCCCGCCATGCACGCTGGGCCTGGGCCCTCCCTGCCCTTGCACTGCGGGGTGGTGGACCCTCTGCCTGGATCTCCGGACAGTGCCCCTTGGTGCTCCAATTTGACCCCTGGACCAGGTAGGCTAGACTCCCTGTCGGCTAGTTGCGGTGGTGACGGGGTGGTCAGCAGGACCAGTCTGGAAGTTGGCCCCCTGTGGGTCTGGCCCATTCCTCAGCCCCTCTCATCATATCTCTGTCCCATCACATCACATCTCATGTGACACTAGGCCTTGAGGGGCTGGACCTCCCAATTTTAATCCCATCGTAGACATTTAGGGCTTGGGGGAGTGCATGGGGATGTACTGGGAGACTCTGCCATCTTCAACTGGCGGGGCTCCCATGCCCTGGGTGCCTCCCCCAATTTTAAATACATTCTAGTCATCCACATCATCACATCTACATTCCCACGCACAACACGAATCCTGCACCTATGTTGGGATGGGGGGGTGGCTGGGGCGGGGAGTGGGTCCATTGCTGCCCCTTTTGCTAATTGCACCAACGCGGGCCTGTGGGCTTGACCGGTGCTCTTGGGAGGGGAGGTCTCCCTCACAGCATGGTGGTTGGGCTGGGGTTGGTTGCAGGCCTTGCTGTTGTGCGATGGATCGCTTGCTGGCGGTTTTACTAGGTCTGAGGTGCCCTGGACCGTATCCGTATCTATGGAGTACTCAGCCCCTGTATGGAGGAAGATGAGGGTATGATTTTTTTTTTTGTTCGGGGGTGGTCCTGGACGCGGGTGCCTTCGACTCACCCCGGCAGGCGGGCTGGGCCTCTCGGGTGAGTGGGGGGTCCTTTTCCTTTTTTTGGGGGGGGGGGGGGGGGGTTGCTGGCTGGTAGTGCCTTATGTCCTGAAGCTTGGCCTGCTCTGGGGGGAGGGGGAGAATAGGGGATGGGTGGAGGGGATGGGGGTGGAGGGTTGTGGGGTAGCTCTGTACAGGGGCAGTGGGCCTGGTCGTTGCGCCTATGCTTTCCTGCGGGTCCTGGCATGGACTGGGCCCGTGGCTGTTTCTTGGGGGTGGGGGGGGGGGTGGCCTGGGGATCACCGTGTTCTGGGGGTTTCTGGGTGCCCTGGTGGCTTGGTCCTGACCTGCCTGCTATCCTGGACTGGGGGCGTGATGTCCTGGTCGTCCACATCAGCTACACTCAGCTACGCACAGCATCCAAGACAAATGGTAGCACACACATACACACACACATACACACGCGCATACACACGCGTACACACATGCGTATACACACATACACACATGCGATGCACAACTGATCCATAATCACACACTCAGACATTTATTCGAAAAATTATATTAAACCAAATGGTAACCCTGCACTGGAAATTCTGCAACCAATGTTTTTTTCTTTTTTTCCTCTCTGTTGTTATTGTTGTTACTATTTTTTTGTTTGTTTGTTTGTTTTTCTGCTATTGTTGTCGTTTTTGTCCCCCCCCCTTGTCTTCCCTATCCTGTCCCTGTTCTCCCTTCCTATCCACTCCTGAGCCTCAGTCCAGTAGGTTTATCAATGAACCAACACCATTCCAAATAAAATTCAAGCTGCAAGCAGCGTTGTAAGGACCTGAGCCCCTGGCCTGAATCCAAGGGTGTCTTAATCCCGTGTGGAGGCCTTGTAGTTTAGGAGTTAGAAGCCTGAGTCTGATCAGAGAGTGAGAGCAGAGCTGAGAGCTGGCCCTTTAAGAACCCCTCCCCCACTGCTCTGTCTTTGATCTGTGCTAGAGTGAGAGCAGAGCTGAGAGCTGGCCCTTTAAGAACCCCTCCCCACTGCTCCGTCTCTGATCTGTGCTAGAGTGGAGAGCAGAGCTGAGAGCTGGCCCTTTAAGAACCCCTCCCCCACTGCTCTGTCTTTGATCTGTGCTAGAGTGGAGAGCAGAGCTGAGAGCTGGCCCTTTAAGAACCCCTCCCCCACTGCTCTGTCTTTGATCTGTGCTAGAGTGAGAGCAGAGCTGAGAGCTGGCCCTTTAAGAACCCCTCCCCCACTGCTCTGTCTTTGATCTGTGCTAGAGTGAGAGCAGAGCTGAGAGCTGGCCCTTTAAGAACCCCTCCCCCACTGCTCTGTCTTTGATCTGTGCTAGAGTGAGAGCAGAGCTGAGAGCTGGCCCTTTAAGAACCCCTCCCCCACTGCTCTGTCTTTGATCTGTGCTAGAGTGAGAGCAGAGCTGAGAGCTGGCCCTTTAAGAACCCCTCCCCCACTGCTCTGTCTTTGATCTGTGCTAGAGTGAGAGCAGAGCTGAGAGCTGGCCCTTTAAGAACCCCTCCCCACTGCTCTGTCTTTGATCTGTGCTGGAGTGAGAGCAGAGCTGAGAGCTGGCCCTTTAAGAACCCCTCCCCCACTGCTCTGTCTTTGATCTGTGCTAGAGTGGAGAGAGAGGAGGAGCACCAGGATCGGAGTGTGGAAAAGTGGAATAAGTCGGCATACGTTGGTCAAGAGGGACACAGAATACCATATTTTTGTAGGGGTTTTTGTCAGGAATGCAGTGGTGTGTTTGTTAAAGCTGTGGGATGTATGGTGTAGACGTGAGAAGCGTTTGTTTGACAGTATGTACCCTGAGAGGACACCGTCTCCCCATAGACTTCAATTGTAAGGTGAAACGTGTCTCCCCCACTTTGAGGGCTTATAGAATCCAAACCGAGTAATTAATATAAACTTAGAAAAACTTTTAATCAGCACAGTTGGGAGAGTAATGTGTGAAAGTTTGGAAGTGATAGCATTAATGCCCTAGGAGGAGATAGATTTTGTTCGGGGAGTAAAAAAAGTCCTCATTTTGACAGTTTTGTCCAAATTGTGGACATTCTGTTGTAGATAGGTGAAGGGTCAGAGTGTAGGAATTTTGCGTCTTCATGAGACGAGTCCAACGTCTCATGAAGGACTCACTCAAGACACCAGTCCAATGATGAAACTAGTCTAATATAAACACTAGTCCGATGAAGACACCAGTCAACTGAAAACACCAGTCCACTTAAGACACCAGTTTAATGAAGCCACAAGTCTACTGAAGACATCAGTCTACTGCTGACACCAGTTCACTGAGGAAACCTGTCCTCACCAAACACACATCTACTGAAGACACTAGTCGACTGCAGACACCAGTCCACAGAAGACACCCGTCCACTAAAGACACCTGTCCACTCAAAACACCCCTCCAAAGAAGACACCTGTCCATTGTAGACATGCTCAACAATAATCATGCTGCCTCCACAACCTCAACTGACCATCCCTGTCTGTCCCGGCAGTCCTTGACTGCCCCAGCACTGTCTCTTCTATGTCCTTGCACCATCCCTTCACTGTCCCCTACTGTCCTAGCACTTCCTTTCCCCTTCTCCAACTGTCCTGGCACTGTCCCTGCATCATCCCTTCACTGTCCCTGACTGTCCCCAACTGTGATGGAGTTTGGGTAGGGGGTTGGGGGCCCATAAGTCCTGGTTGATGTTTATCGTGGCTGTAATTCTTGGACAGCACTGACTACAGTCAAAGCTGCTGTCCTCACTCAGGCTGCATGGGTCGCTATGAGATAACATTTTATCAACAGTTCATGTCTTAATCTGTTAGACCAGGGATTCCAAAAGTGTGTGCATGTGAGCTGCGACTAGGGTGTGTATGAGATAAAAAAAAATGTGTTGGGGGTTTGGATTGACTCCGATGAAAATTATGTTTTTCATGTTGTTCATGTTCACATGTTCATGTGGCATTTTTCTGATGCTAGAGGACGCATCCTGAGAAAATTAAGCTCATAATCGCATTTCTCAGTATTTCTGCATTCAAATTGCTGTGAACCAATGGCAGACCCTAACAGGCAGGCTCAGGAAAGACTGGCTTTCAGACGTCACAAAGCCACTGGGCGACCTCGAGCTCCAGCCCCGCTCTGCTCGTTCAGACTCTGAGGAGAAGAGAAGATGGCGGATCAACACGTATGTGCTGTAGCGGGTTGTAATTCAAAGAGGAAAGATAATGACATGAGCTTTCATAATCTACCGAAAAACTTTGCTGTGAGAGAGAGAGACGGATTCTGTTTCTTGGTCACAGCAACACAACAAACCACATTGTGGTTTGCAGTCAACACTTCACATGAGTCCGTTCACCAACTGGCAGCAAAAACAAATGGGCTTCACCTCCAAGTTCAGTTTGAAGCCAGATGCTGGTCCTTCTGTCAAGACACTATCAAGTGGACAGCCTGTATTTTTACCGGTAAGTTCTTTTTTTTTTTCTGTCAGGTGCCTATAATTCAACCAAGTCTGCCCACCGGGCCCTAGAGACCCGATCCTAACCAGGTGAACCACAATCGGAGGGCCCCCTCCGGCCCAGGTTGTCCACTGTCGCCGTTTCAGACAAACGATTCCTCTGGCACCAGTGGTTTGCCTCTGCCTGCCGGGAAGGACGCATCAGGCGACTGCCCCAGAACGAGACCAAGATGTCTCGTCCACACCAGCAGTCTTGCCGCGGAGCCCGCCAGTCCTGTCTCCGCTGCCACGTTTGTCTCGATCACACCAGGTTTGAAATCCTGGTGGGATTATCTCATACAATAAAGACGTGTAAATAAACATTTCCTTCGTGAAATTTAAAATCAAAAACTGACATATTGCTTAATAAATAAATGCAGGCCATTCAAAATGCACCTCATCTTAAGGATCTTAAGTGTAGGAGAGGTTATCGTCTATGTCCTGAATGCAGCATTGTTGCATTTTTTTTCCCAAAGGTGTGGGGAAGTGGGGGTGCGTCAACTCAGGGGGATACAGAAGGAGGTTTGGGAACCACTGTGTTAGACCAGTAAACACTGTCTAATTCAAATAGTGAAAAATCCTCAGAGCACTGGGACTGTGCATCTGGAACATTACCAGTTGGAAACTTTCTAGAAGGATCCCAGGATTGTAAACTCTGTGCTCTGAACAGCAGACGGGTTGGGTTCACGGTCAATCATGCAAACTTTTGTAATACACATTTTCCATCCATCCATCCATTTTCTTCTGCTTATTTCTGTTAAGGGTCGCGGGGGGTGGAGCCTATCCCAGCAGCCTTCCCCTGGACAGGTCACCAGTCCATGGCAGGGCCAACACAGAGAGACAGACAACCATTGGCTCTCCCAGCCATGCCTACGGTCAGTTTAGAGTCTGGATTAACCTGGTCCCTCTTGATGTCTTTGGACTGTGGAGGAAGCTGGAGTACCAGAGAGAACCCAGCAGGAACAGGGAGAACATGGAGACTCACCCAGAAAGACACCGTGCTCCAGCCAGGGCTCCACCCACAACCTTCTTCTAGGGGGCCACAGTGAGGACCACTGCACCAACGGGCCGCCTAATACACATTTTCAAAATGGCAATTTTGAATCCATCTGTTTGTGACAAGGGCTTTCATGGATTCTTTCTTAAAACAAAAAGATGAAAAATTCTCGAGCTTAACTTCCCATAGAAAGTGTCTGGCAAGTTTTCTGGAGATAAAACTACAGATTCGGCCTATGAAGTTCACATGTTTTCCAGTGGCTACACATCGTATTAATATTAAATGATTTTTCTTTTTCTACACCATGAGGACAACTCACAAGAAATGAGCCAGTGAGGACTGAGTGACAGGCGTCACACCTGCACTGCATCTGTACTTTCTTCTTGGGTCCTATCTGGCCTGCTTTCGTCCGACCAACATCTACCTGACATGAACAAATGTCCCCACATTTCCGTCGTCTTTCTGTTGAGCCAGGCTCAACTTCCTGCTGCCGTGCGCCGCCTCAGCAGCCTCGCTGTGTTTTGACCTCTACAACTATTCCACATCTGCCTGCAGGCAGCATGTGAGTAAATACTGGGCTCTCCTCTCGGCTCTCTGCCAACACTGGATCAGTCTGCTGACATTTGATGATGATAATCCATCCTGAGTCCGAGGCCACCTGTTCACCCATTTCTTCTGCTCTGCTCTCTGCTGCCACCTGATGGACACACTCAGTTAGTGCTCATCCTTAAGAGTTGAATGAATCAAACAAGGGAGAAGACAGAAAAATAGACCTGTCCACATGCTCAGTCAGTTTGGACTCCAAAACATTCTCTTCTATAAAATACACAAACTTCTCTGAAAAGGGCCCCCCCCCCCCCACGACAGCCCCCCCGGCGCTCTGCTGTACGAGTAAGTGGGCAGCATCAGCGAGTGGCTGAGCACAGACAGTGACTTTAGCAACATTTTGAAATGTTTCAACCTGCCAGCGTTGACCATGACATGAAAGTGGGAGGTCAGGTCAGCTGTCACTACTAGTGTGACTTACAGGATGTGATGTCATTCTATCTCAGGTGATCAAACATGCTCAGGGTCATGTTCAGTCACTCTCAGCTTCCACATCATATCACCAACAATTAAAGCTTGAGACGCAAATGCTTCGACCGTCAATGAGCTTCAGCTTCAAAATCCACCTTCACTTAGATCTTAACTGCACACCTGGGAATTCTCGTCACGGCATCTTGTTATCAAGGTGACATTTAGAGATATGAACTTCGGCAAAAGATATCAAAATGTGGCATCTTCTGCTGCAGTACACACGCAAACACACGCATGCATACATACGCATGCACGCACAAATCACAGCCAAAAACCAATCCCTTCTAAATGAATTTAAAAACCTTTTATTGTAATAAAACAACCTGGCATAAACTCTCATCAACTGTATAAAGGACTTTCCTGACTGTGAGATTTAGTTCCTATGGATGAAAGTCACTGTACATCCGTAATGAGCTCTGCAGCAGGACGGATAGGTCAGGTAGCAGGGAGCAACACAAACAGGAAATCCAATAATCTCACCACTTTAAAAGAGAAACCTGCCCCTGAGCTACAGAGAAGATTTGCTCTCCAGTATCAGCATCACTTGCCAGCCGAATGTCTAGTCAATAAAACATTCTACCTACAAAACACAGTTTTTACCAGTCAAAAAAAAAAGTGTTGCATATCATATAAAATAATAGATTGTTAAAATAATAATCATGCTCATGAGTAAAAACTGGTTAGAGCAGATTGTTGGCTAATGAACCGTGTTTAGCACTTATAACAACGAGAAAAGACGAGCACGACAGAGCCTGATAGCTGCTGACAACTTTTCACTTGATTATTTGATCAAATTTGGAAGATTATTTGTGTTTTGTTTCACTTTGTGTGAAAGAAGAAAGTTTTACAAATAGGAAGTAGAATACCAAAAAATTGGTAAAGCCCTCCTGGTCTGAGAATCGATGATGCTCTGGGCTCACAGTGGTGACTGGTGGGCGTTCAGCTGTAGAGGCTGGCGATGGAGGGATGTGACCCCTTCAATGGGAACACTGAACGTCACCCAACTTCTGCTCAAGTTAACTGCAGTTCTATTTCATATCAGGTCAACACGCCACCGTATGGGTCATTCTCTCCAAGGGTGAGCTGTTTCGGGAGACAATTAGAAAATTAACACCTCCGCCCTTTGGGCGCAATCAGAGCCTACAAATACAGCTGCGCTATCACCTGCTCAGTCTCTTTTTCTCCTCCAGGAGACCAGTTGTGTGAGTATGGTTTTCAGATTGAGACAGAATATTGTATGATTTGGTGATTGATTAACTGCCTTCTTCTTCCAGATACTGCTTAATTCTTGCGGTAAGAGAGGAAGAGTGCGTGGATCCTTGTGTGGTGCCGCGGGGAGGCTCTTTTCCCAGAGGGGAGAACTCTTCCTCTCAGCTGTATTTTTGTAAAAAAAAAAAAAAAAAAAAAGGAAAACGAAGGTAAGGGGACTTACCTGTGTTGAGCTGAGAGGAGCCGCTGCGTCCGGAAGGTTGTATGCTGCCTGACGCTTTTTGTTTTTGCCACACTTGAGTTTTTTTGTTTTTCGTGCTGAGAGGAGCCCCTGCGTCTGGGAGTTCGCACGCTACCTGAGGCATTGTTTCATTCCCTTGGTTCACCTGGGCATTCTTGGCTTGCCAGACCATGTCTCAGGACAGCGAGGGTTTTTGCTCTCAATCCCTTGCCCTGGTCCAGGCCCATCAGCAGGCTGAGCTGGAGCCGTGGGTGGTGTGTGAACCGCCGCTCGAGGAAGGAGGACAGCGCTCCCGGAAGAGGAAGCGCCCAGCAGAGCTTGAACAGCTACAGCGGCAGGTGCAGTCTATGCAGGATGCCCTTTAGGAGCTGGTGCATGCACAGCGTCCTGTGGGGCTGCATACCATGACCAGGCCAGATCCTGGGGACTGGGATAGGGATCCAGCTGTGCTGTCTATTGCAGCCTCTGACAGTTGGGAAGGTCTGCACAACCCCCAGTCCGAGGAGGATGATCAATCGCTCTCTGACATGGGGGATGCTTCTGTGCCTGAGCAATTGAACCCTTCTGATAGAGCTGTGATTGCAAGGGCGGCAGCACACACACAGCTGTCCTGCCAAGCCGCGCGTCCAGCTACTTCAGTGTTTGACCACTACCCTGAGCCTCAGGGAAGGTGTTCCGTTGGGGCCAGTGTGTTCAAGGGTGACCATAACTTGCCTCAGAGGCAGGCTGAGGGGCCCTATGGGCGAACCACCCAGCCCGCGGCTGTTGGGGTCCCCTTTGGAGGGGTACTCACATCAACCTGCTAGAACTGGAGGCAGTGTATCGGGCCTTGGTGCATTTCCTTCTGGTAATTCAGGGGAGACACATGCTGGTCCACTCCGATAATTCAATCGTGGTCGCTTACATCAACCACCAGGGGGGCTGCGGTCAAGGTCCCTGCACGACTTGACGCACAAAATCCTCCTCTGGGCTCATGCTCAGGGTGTGTCCCTGAAGGCCATCTACTTGCCAGGAGTGGCGAATGTGGCAGTGGATCTCCTGTCTAGGGGCGGCCCCCAGCCAGGGTAGTGGCGACTTCACCCACAGATTGTGGAAGCCATTTGGGCTCGGTTCAGGGAAGCCCAGGTGGACCTCTTAGCCTCACAAGAGACCACTCATTGTACACTGTGGTACTCTATTGTAGGGCCGGTGGGGACTTTGGGGGTGGACGCTCTTGCACATCAGTGGCCCCGGGGCCTGTTGTACACTTTTACCCCCTTTCCACTCATACCAGCGGTATTGGTCAGGGTAGAGAGGATGGGGGCCAGGTTTCTGCTTGTGGCCCCAGCCATGAATGGCAACCTTGCAGAGGCTGTTGGCAGGGAGCCCTTGGTGCCTCCCAGTCTGGCCAGACATGCTATCTCAAGGTCGGGGAGAGCTCTGGCACCAGAATCTGGGAATTTACAGGTTACATGCCTGGCCCTTGGACGGGAACCGCCCTGCGGCTTGAGTCCTGCTGTTATGGCTACCCTACAGACAGCTAGGGCTCCCTCTACCAGAGCACT
Source organism: Aulostomus chinensis (assembly GCF_037954235.1). Taxonomy (NCBI): domain Eukaryota; kingdom Metazoa; phylum Chordata; class Actinopteri; order Syngnathiformes; family Aulostomidae; genus Aulostomus; species Aulostomus chinensis. Next base: position 19,200,854 of record NC_141341.1, on the reverse strand, counting down.
TTATGCTGGCCGATGGGAGCGGTTTTACCAGTGGTGTGCAGAGACAGGCCAGAGCCCAGTCTCTTGTGGGACACAAGGGGTCCTCTTGTTTTTGCAGTCCCTGTTAAAGAGAAGGCTGACTGAGTCCACCTTGAGGGGCTTTGTGGCTGTCATATCTGTTCATCAAATCCCTATTGAGGGTAGGACATTGGGCGCGCAACCCCTTGTTGGCCAGTTTTTAAGGGGGCTAGGCGTATCACGCCATCACGGTCCCCTGTGGTACCGTCATGGCATTTGCAGCTGGTGTTGCGGGCTCTGTCGGAGTCTCCTTTTTAGCCTTTGTCCAGTTTGGGGCTGGAGCTCCTTTCCCTCAAGACGGCTTTTCTTCCTCTGCAAAGCGGGTCTCTGAACTGCATGCCCTGTCTGTGCATCCATCCTGTTTGAGGTTGGGGGAGAGGGCTCTGCCATCTCTCTCCTGCCTAATCCAGCCTTCTTACCGAAGGTACTCCCTCGGTCTTTCCTGGTGCGGCCCTTGGTTGTGGAGCCCTTTCACCCTCCACCTCATGACTCTTGGAGGCGGCTCAGTTACATTTAGCCAGTGCGGTCCCTAAGGATTATATGGCCTGTACGGCCCCAATTAGAAAGGCTGACCAGCTTTTTGTCTGCTATGGGGGTACCAAGCTGGGCCACGCGCTGTCCAAGCAGCGGTTAGCCCACTGGGTGGTCCAGGCCATAGCTCGGGCCTATGATGGTGCTGGAGTCCCTCCGCCCAGGGGCCCACTCCACCAGAGGTATGTCCACCTCTTGGGTGCTCTTCAAGGGGGCTCCCTTGGAGGATGTCTGTGAGGCGTCCGGCTGGGCCTCTTCTGGGACCTTTGCAAGGTTTTACAGACTAAATGTTGGTTCGTCAGTTGCCTCTGCTGTCCTGTAAGCAGGCCATTGAGGTGTGTGGTCCTTACCATGCTGCGACGTGGCTTCAGGGTGAGTGTTCACCCGGTGGTTTTGTTATTGTGGGCCTTCTTCTGTCCGCAGAACAAGAACAGAAGAGGTGACCAGTATTTTCTGTTGCAGTAGGTGATCCTTGTCGGTCTTTGGCTGTTGTGCCCCATGACCTTATTGTTTATTATTTCTTTAGTTAAAATGTATTATGATCAATGAATGGCTGTCCTCAGTGTCTTTGAGCCTCACTGCATCTCCTGCCTGACCTTATTTGCTATACTGTTGACCCATATGGTGGCGTGTTGACCTGATATGAAATAGAACGGATGGTTACAGAAGGTAACCAAGGTTCTATGAATGAAGGTCAACACGCCACCTTGGTTTGTCAGTCAGTTGGCTGGTTCGGCCTCAGTCGGAGAAAAGAGACAGGGCAGGTGATAACGCAGCTGCAGTTGTAGGCTCTGATTGCACCCAAAGGGCGGAGATGTTAATTTTCTAATTGTCTCCTGAAACAGCTCACCCTCGGAGAGAATGACCCATACGGTGGCGTGTTGACCTTCATTCATAGAACCTTGGTTACCTTCTGTAACCATCCGTTCTTCATTTGATTTGTTTTCATCAGTTCTGTTCAAGCAGACTTGAACTAGACTTCACCAGAATAAAATGTGGTATTTCATGTGCTTTCAATCTATGGATACATAGGAAGTCCTCATCAGGAAGCAGGCGGCAGATGAAATGGACAGAGATTGGACAGCAGCAGCAGACTGACCCAGATATGTCAGTGAATGCAGTGAGAATGTACATTTCTCTCTCTAAATGTACTCACCGTTATGTTCAGGAAGGGTTCCAAGTCATCAGCAGTAATGAATCCAGAAGTGTGAGAAGGGAGAAAAGAAGACAAAGGAAGGTAAGGGTTAACAGACTTAAATCCAGCACTTGGACAACATTTTCAGTCCAACCAAGTCTTCCAAGGAAGAGCACTTTGTCTTCAGAGACTTTCCCTTCAACCACCCAAAGGCAGTAACGTGCATAACTGACTCATAAGTCCCTGATTAGCTTGATTTTATATCATCTAACTCATTGTGGACAAATCCATCACCTTCTAATTCACTCTGAACTGGAATCATTCATAACAAGTTGAGCTAAACCACACAAAATACATTCCAGTATCATTCAATCCGTCATCAATGCTGCTTATCTTGTTCTGTCTCAAGGGGTGGAGCCTATCAGAGCTGTCATTGTGCAGGGTCTCCCTGGACAGTGTGTCATACATGATGATGTCACTGGACGGCAGAGCAAGAAATGGCGGAGTTCTGGGTAGGCTGCACACAACAGCGGCTGCCCAGGTCCATCATTAATGTTAATGATAAACACAACATGGTAGTAATGGTAAAATGAATAAAGTTATTATTACTTTAATATTCATGTGGATGTTGATAATGACAGGCTGGGTGCTGCATTTATCTCTCTCTGACTGTCACATCCTTGTACAGAGACTGGAACCTGTCATTGGCATTGAAGGAACTGCACTAACCTGGTTCAGGTCATATTTTCTAGGTCCACCTCAGTTGGTACCAGTGAATGATGGTTCAGCAAGAGGTCCAGACTGTAGAACAGTAGCTGCATTACTATCTAAATTTGTTTTCCAACGTTTCTGCTTGCCAGACACAATCAGGTCAGATAATGGAAGCCATTTTGTAGCTGATACAATCATAAAAGCTTTGAAGATGTTTGGGATCATCCCCATTTCCAGCAGTAGAACAAGCTAATCACGCCTTGAAAGCAAAATTATCAAAAATTATGGCAGATAGTGAATACAGGCTTAATTAGGCAGTAGCTTTGCCGCTAGCTTTGATGTCAACGAGATTCCAAACTGATGAGCACACAACACATGAAATGCTGCCAGGAAGACCAATGTATGTGCTGTATCGTAGAGGTCCATAAGAAGGGCATTGTGAGAAAAAATTGACAAATTATTTGCACACCTAACTCGAATGCACAAGGCCATATTTCAACGAGTAAAGAGTGTTGCAGAGGACTAAGAGCCTCCATTCACAGCCCACTACAAAAGGTTGTACCAGGAGATTGGGTGTGTGTCAAGGTGTTCAAAAGAAGGTGGAACCAACCTAGACTTGAAGGGCTATTCAAATTCCTCTTAGTAACCCCGACAGCCCTTAAACTAAAAGGTACGAGGGTTTGGTTCCATCTTAGCAATTGCTGCAGAGCAAGAGATCCAAATAGAGAGGAGCCTGGACCAATAGGGGACAGTTATACATTCCCTGCAGGAGAAAGACATTTACAAGGTCCATAAACAGAGAGATGCTCACAAAGATAAGCTGCAAGACAAAGACTAGACAGTAGAAGCACAGTTAAGTAGTGGGTCGTGGCAGAAAGACAGAGCCAGGATAGCGGTATAGACACAGACAACAAATAAGATATGATTGAACAAGATCCAGGACAAGAGCATGATCCAGAACAGGAGTGAGGAAGGGACATCAGCAGGAGCAGATCTGGTCACTGGTCATGAGGCGAAGTAAGAACCAGCTGACCTGATGTGGACTAGCAACTGGAGTAGTGGCGGCAAAGCAAAGAAGTTACCACCAAGGACAAATGTAACTGTTGTACATCACATTAACTACAACTTCAAACCTTGACATTAGGCCCAAAAGGCAGGACTCTATCCCAGATCACAAGTTTTTCTGCCAAATAGGGTCCAGTTGGATCCCAATGATCCAACCCTGATGGGACACTCCCCACAAGACCTGTGTGGAGCCATCCTACTGAGAAACCAGCAGTACCAGGGAGGGTATACCCCAGGAGTCCAAGACCTGGAACCTCCAATACAGAGACCACCAGCTCCAGAATCCTTTGAACCAGCATCTTCACAAGGGGGCAAGAGGCCTGCCATCCATGATAGATCCAAATCAGCAGCCAACTACATCATGCCTGAAACAGATGCTTCAGCAAGCCTTCAATGGATATGCCCCTGTCCAGCAACCAGTACCAGATCTGTAACCAAACTGTAATCTACCGGTGCCTGAGGATGCAGCTGATGATGGCGATCACACTGGATCATGCTACCGAGTGTACAGTCCTTACGCTCCAGTAGGATCACCACCACCTGAGCCAGAGCTTGAGCCATCATCTGTGGCACTCACAGCAGTTGAAGAGTTGCAGTGGATTGCAAACTGGCCTGAAACACCAGTCGTTATCATGTATCCTTCATTCACTATGTTACACTAATTATAACAAAAGAGCACCATGTACAGTGTTTGATATATGAGAGCACATTGAGAACCGTGTTTTGGGACCTATATTCACATAATTGCATGAATTCAAGAATATATGTACTTTCTAAACTACTTGAGTAATAAAACCTGCAAGGTACCTCCCTCCCTTTAAGTCCGTTTCTATGTGTGGTTAGGAAGTCTTCAGCACCGCCATAATGCAGCTAATCCTATAAAGGTGTGAGAATAAATCAAATCAAATACTGAATCATCATATTTACTGCTAGGCCCGAGCATTACTGCACTCTCTTAGACATGATTATCACTGCATTCTGTGCATTGGCATTAAAGGAACCACACTAAACTGGTTCAGGTCATATTTACTAGGTCATCTCAGTTGCTACTTGTTAATGATGGTTCCTCTGAGACCACTACAGTCAGTTCTGGTGTTCCACAAGGGTCTGTGCTTGGACCAGTCCTCTTCACCCTGTACCTGCTTCCTCTAGGTCACATGATCAGGAAACACTCCATTAATGTTCTCTGCTATGCAGACGACACACAGCGGAACTCATCAATGATTCACATGGAACAAACCAGCTGACTAAACTGGAGGCCTGTCTGAAGGACAGGAAAACATGGAGGACCCATCAATTCCTTTATTAGACTCTGATAAACTGAAGTTCTTGTGCTGGGCCCAAACACCTGAGGACCACCTGATCTGATGAGACAGGTGCCCTGGATGGCACCACCCTGGCCCCCAGCACCACCATAGGAACCTAGGAGTTCTCCTTGACCAGGACCCTTTAACTCCCACATTCAGCAAATCTCCAGGACGCCTTCTTCCATCTACGTAACATCGCTAAGATCAGACACATCCTGGCTCAAGAAGATGCAGACAAACTCGTCCCTGCTGTTGTCACTTCCAGGCTGGATTACTGCACCTCCCTCCTACCAGGCTGGACTAATAAGTCCCAAAAGACTCTCCAGCTGGTCCAGAACGCTGCTGCCGCGTGTTGACTAGAACTGGTAGCAGAGACCAGGTCTCTCCTGGACTGCTTCTCTGCATGGCTCCCTGTCAGATTCAGAACAGAATTCAAAATTCTTCTTCTAGTACTTACCTGTAATAGCAGTACTTGCTAGTACTGGTAACTATTACCTGTAGCAGTAGTACTCACCTGTAATAGTAGTACTTGCTAGTAGTAGTAACTACTACCTGTAGCAGTAGTACTAACCTGTAATAGCAGTACTTGCTAGTAGTAGTAACTACTACCTGTAGCAGTAGTACTTACCTATAACAGTAGAAGTAACTATTACCTGTAGCAGTAGTACTCACCTGTAATAGTAGTACTTGCTAGTAGTAGTAACTGTTACCAGTAGCAGTGGTACTCACCTGTAATAGAAGTACTTGCTAATAGTAGTAACTACTACCTGTAGCAGTAGTACTAGCTGCTGCTAGTAACCCTGGTCACCGACCAGCTACTCATCAAGTCACCAGTCAGTTCTCGTTCCTGTCACGCATGAAACCTTCCTGCTACCTTGCGTGACCAATTCACAACCCGGAACCGCCTCATGACCCGTGACCAACTCACGACCCGGAACCGCCTCACGACCCGGGACCGACTCACGACCCGGGACCGACTCAGGACCCGGGACCCAGCAGCAGCAGCAGCGGGCCTCGCGCTGACGGCCAGCAGATTAACAGACGCTCCGTTCCTGCACCTGGAAGGTCGCTTGCGGCTCCGCTGCTCTTCTTCCCTCGTGGTGTCGCTTCTTTCCATCCGCCTCAGAGACCGGATCAATATCACTCCATCAACATCACTCCATCAACATCACTCCATCATCATCGCACACCGGCAGCTCGCCGCACCGTCACCGCGACGCGGAGGGGCGGCAGGAAATGCTGCGTCAAGTTGCTGCCTGTTTCCCCGGAAACAGAAGCGACACATCCTCATTTTTAGGGCCTGAGCCTGATTCTTCTTCTTCTTCTTCTTCTTCTTCTTCTTCTTCTTCTTATTATTATTATTATTATTATTATTATTATTACTGTGAAATCATGAAAGTCAAGCACACGCACAGACACGTGGTTTATGGCTGCAAATACTCACTGCCCCCCCCCCCCCCCCCACGCACACAGCTGCGGCTGAAGGAAGAAGTACTGCAGTACTGACACACATCCCATCCACCAGCCTACTGTACTGTCCATGCATCTAGCTCTCTCTCTCTCTCTCTCTCTCTCCCTCTCGCTCTCTCTCTCTTACACACACACACACACACACACACACACACACACGGGCCTATATGTACTAAAGGGAAGCTTTGAGATCTGTGACACCAAACTGAGTCTCAGGTTTGTTTCTCCAGAGAGCTCAGAGTTCTCTGAGAGCTCAGTCCACTCTCGTCCCTTCAGCTCCTTCGCCTCACGCGGCGCTCGGCGCCCTGATGGAGAGCTCTCCTCTTGGTTGAAGCAGACCAAGGCCCTGGTTGTTTTTCGTCGTCTATCATGTTGGCTTTATTGTAATTCACGATATATTTTTGAAATGATGACTGTATGTAGAATAAATTAATTACACATTTATGATTGTAGATTGCTAAGACCTTCTGCTTTTATATTAATTACATTTTCCATTAATAATTTTAAGTATTCCACTACACATTAATCAGGTTTTTTTCATGAACCACATAAAAACATTAAAAAATAATTTATTGGTAACTTGAGAGCTGCATCTTTGTTTTCTTTATGCGTCAACAGGCTGCATTTGATGCTTAAAGTTGTGAAGATTGAACTCCCAACGTCGACATGTCATTGGTAGAGAGCGCCATCACTCTCAAATGCTGCATCATGATTGGTTAATTCACCTCATACCTTCAGTTAGCGTAGGAGGGATGGAGCTGCAGGATGAAAAAGAAGGTCAAGCGTAATTTGGGTAAAACTTTGTAAAATGAAGACGGTGAGTGTTTATGTTGGTTCTGATCCTTTTTTGAAGACACCGGTCAGCATATGTGGCAAACAGTGATGCTAGCGAGTGACGCTGTGAGCCAAATGTGGCCCAGAACTTGGGTGAGTTCACATCAGCTGTTGACTTCACTTCCTGCAGTCATATTTTGATGTGAAGAATTCACACTTTGGGTTATTATTCCTACAAACAGCCCTCGACGGTCTTGGAGTGACATGAAATTGACTGGCGCATTGCACAGAATACAGGACTTTGTTGCGTGTGACATCATCCTCGTGAAGCTCAGAGATATTTCCATGTGAATTTTGTGATATTGGGAAAAACTGAGTACCGTTGTGGTAACTGCAGTTACTCTATGCAATTTGTAATCCGTGCTTGTTTATTTCCTTTCTGTTCTTCTTGCAGCTTCCATCATGCTGTTGTTCATTGGATGGACGGAGAAAAGTAAGGTCAAAAAAGCCTTCATAAACAAGTGGCGTCAGGGCCACAACACTGTGGGCGCCATGGCTCAGGGGTAGAGTGGCCGTCTAGCAATCAAAGGGTCGCTGGTTCAATCATCACCACGTCCAAGTGTCCTTGAGCAAGATACTGGACCCATGATTGCTCCTGATGAGTAGGTTGGCGCCTTGCATGGCAGCCTCCACCATCAGTGTGTGAGTGAGTGAGTGAATGTGATGACACTGTAAAGCGCTTTGAGTACCGCTAAGGTAGAAAAGCGCTCTATAAAATTGAGTCCATTTACCATTTAGTCCATTTAACACTGTAAAATATCATTGTGAGGTACAATTGTTGTAACGCTGTTCAAAAAGTTGTTGAGTGTTGTGCATTGGTGTAGGGTTGTGCTTCCAAAACAGAGAGAGAGAGAGAGAGAGAGAGAGAGAGAGAGAGAGAGAGAGCGAGCGAGCGCTGGATGCATGGACAGTACAGTAGGCTGGTGGATGGGGTGTGTGTCAGTACTGCAGTATTCGTTCCAGTGGTTCTTCTTCAATCCAACCGTGTCTTCGTGTCTGTCCAGATGTTCAGATCAGTATAGATTGTCGGCAACAGACACGACCAGTCACAGGTTCCGTTTGTTTCAGGTTGTTCCTGTTTCCAAGAGCCTTTTGATGGCGGAGGAACTCTCCTCACTGACACCTCAGTGGCACTTCCTGTTTGCAGGGAATAACCATCTGAGTGCCTCAGTAGGTGTGGTTCCCAGTCAAAGGGGCCGGCACCAGCCAAAGCCTCTCTGGCACACGTGTGCATCTACTTTCAAGACTTCAGTGGTGTCAAGCAACAACCAGAAAGTGCCTGTCGTGACCTCGGATCAACCACTTCCTGAATTCAAGAGCGTCTTGAGCGTGAAACAGTCTATCAAGCTCTGTCTTGTGTGTCCTATTCAGCTTCAGCTTCCGTATGAAGACTTGGCTTCTCTGATTTCTCTCTCATTTGTAACGCAGCAGCATCTCCGCTAACTACGGACGGGATTATGTCATGCTGCAGTGGACCGGAGGCACTTGGCTCCTGGACTCCAGACCTCCTCCTAGGTGATCCAGCTCCACCTCCTCTGTTGCTGTGTGGCATTCCAGATCAAATCTGAGTTCAGCCATGAAGCCTGAACCAGCTTCTGCTCCAGTTTCATCTGAACCCACCGCTGCTATTCTTAGAGCAGCTCAGCCGACTCACACATGCTATTTTCAGACACAAGAGCACGACCATCATCCAGTGTATCTACAAAAATATACTTTGTTTATTGGATAACAGGCAAAAGTGCAAGATAAGAACTCACTAGTATCTTCATCAGGTGGTTACAGTGACAACCTAAGTCAATATGATGCAGTCGTACAAGGAGGACACCGCGTTAAACAACTGGCATAAATTATAGCACAAAACTGTACACAGTCGTGTGTACTCACACAAGGGTTAGGGTGAGGGTTCTTACTCTTAAACAGTAAACAACAGGCGTCACCGCCCGGGCTCGCCACGGGCTGGACCTGCTGCTCTGTAGCGTCGCGTGACGATGGACACTGAAGAACTGATCAGTGGTCCAGAATCTGCCTCCAGCCGCTCAGGAATCAAACCCACGGACTTTAACCACCGATTAACAAATGTACAAAATTCAATTCATAAAAAAGATTCAGAGGTGTGTGCGATGTCAAAGGGGTGTGATTGATGTGAGAGGCACGTGTGTGTGTGTGTGTGTGTGTCAGAATGTGTGATGTCACACACACCTGCAGCAGCCCTGGCAGTATTTGTTCTTTTTCTTTGGCTGAACGTCTTAATATCAAACTACAAAACATGACAAGAAAAGACAACGTGACAGAAGTCACTCACCCTCAAATCTCAAAGTTAATCAGTCAATTCTCAAAATGTTTCAGGAGCGAGAAAGAACGTTTTTTGTGTTCATTCCATTATGACCTGTTATTTTTACTCTGGACACAAAATGTCCTGTCAACCTCTAACTTGCTTCTCTGGACTCCAACACAGGAGGAAATGAAGCTGAATGAAATGTGATGGCAGTTAAAGTGGTACTTCATCCAAAAAGTGTATATTTCCTTTTGAGTACTTTTGAGTACTCACTGACAGGGGATTTGAACTCGATGCTCGGGTCTTGAGCTGGTTTTAGGAGACTTGGATAATACCACACGACGACCTAGAGAGTTTGCAAACGCACATTTCTGCATAGTTTAGCTGTTGTTAGCCGTCAGTCTCCATTAGCTTCAAGTTACATAGTCGTGGCTGGGTCCTCCTGCATTCTGAAGTCACTAAAAAATGATGCAGGAGGGAAAAACTTCTTTGTGAGCTCAAGAATCCTACTAGTGAGTATTTAGAGACAAATACCCTTTTTGGATGAAGTATCACTTTAAGTAGCTAATCAGAAGGCTAACATTAAGTTAGCAACACAGAAACTAGCTACATGACAAAGACCAAAGAAGGGAAGTAAACATTTGTCACATTCACCTGCTCTAAGTAGCAACTGAAAATAACAACCCTGCAACTTATGAAAGTACAAGTACATTTGTTATTCACCACAACGCTGTTGAGTGATGTCAAAGCAGCTTCTCTCAGCTCTAAAAACTTCTCCCTCTCTTGGTGGATATTCAGAGTTCCACAAGTCTTCAGTGTATTCTTTCACTTCCCAGGTACATCCAAATACTCCTGAATGAACCCACCAGCTGCTACTTCTAAAAAACTCCCTATGACATCAGACATGTGTCTTTATACTTCCTTGTCAGTGTGTCTGTCCACCAAATACATGTGTGTGATAAGTCATGACATACTTGAAAGAAAGGAATAGCTGCCAAAGTTCTTCTGTGTGTGTTTGTATTTGTCTTGAACAAGGGACTGTGTGTGTCCTCTGGGCCAGATTAGCGTTAGCTGGGCTGTGAAATGTCCATCTGTCTGCAGCGTGTGGTGTGGCTGGATAATCTTGCTGCTGTTCAACATCCTCTAAACCAGAATTTCCTCATCTTCTCACTTCAGAACTTCCAAATGAAGGTGCCAGAGGCCCCGGGACCCCTACAGGTGGTCCAAGCATGCTAACTGCTAACGAGTCTGTCAAAACACAGCCATAATTGAATGGATTCAACTGCTATTTGTAAGTAGGTGGAGAACTTTTTGTATCTCAAGAAACAACTCCTGCATTTTTTAAATAATTTTTTTTCTTTCCTTTGTGGTTGCTGGACTTCACATTACGATGCCCGTCTGTTCTTGTGGACCTCCAGAGGGCCCCGACCCCCACTTTGGTAACTCTGCTCAAACCAAAAATACAACCACATGTTACTTTAAGACCGGCTTGGATGACAATGTAGGTGTGTAGTGGTGTAAGCGGGGAAACTATGCTGTCAAGGCCATCAGAGTCCTGGTCATGTGTTGGTGACCCTCTGGTCACATGTCATTGTCGTAGTCCCCGATCATCCTCCGTGTGCTGGACGCCAGGAAGATGTCATTGTCCCGAGGACAGTCGTAGTGGCAGGAGCAGGTCTTAATGAACATCATCTTCTTCCTGAAGACGTCTCCCTCTGGACAGCGGAACTCCACCTCAGCTGTGATGGTGGTGTGTGGCGTGCAACAGCGGTTGTCGGTGCACACACCACAGAACTTTGGCTTGTATAACCTGGTGCTGGAGCAGCCAGACAGTTCGAAGCGCATTGCTCTCTGGGCCTTTGGTGTCCGCATACATTTCCTTCCCCTCTGTAGAAGACATAATGTGTCTGATGAGAAAGATTTTCTGATAACAACAACCAGCGGACGGGGCCAGGAGGTAGAGGCGGGCCCATCAAAGTCATGTGTCTTTAATGCATTCCAGGACTAAAGGTCCCCAAATTTGAGTGTCAGTGGGAAGGAAACCAGCTGAAGGATTGTGGGTATTGCATATTTATTATTATAATTATTATTGTAATTATTAAAGCTGCAAGCAGTGTTGAACGGGCCATCGATCCTCGCGAGCGTCGGGCACGGGGCAGTCAAAGGGCTTCTGTCCCATGCATGTAGCTGGTAGATGTTGTCAGGCCTGGGCTGACAGCTCTGACTTTACACCCCCCCCCCCCCCCCGGTTCCTTCCCTCCTTTGCCCTGTCAGCTTGAGGAGGATATCAGAGTATTCTTCTTATTAAATATCCTCATAAATCTCATGATTTGGCCAAATCTTACACTAGAATTCACAATTTAGTGGGAAAATTTGTCTTGAATCCAGTGATACAGGTTGGAAGGTGGCGAGACTTCTAGCTTAGACGTCAGAAGCCTCAGTTTGACGCAAAGTATTTGTCCAGAGATTTCCTCCCCATTGGTCTACATTCTAAAGTGCAATGTGGCACAGCAACTTTGGGGGCTAACAGAATCCAAACTATTTGATTTACTACAAAGTTTCTAAACTCTTTCGTTCAGCACAGTGTCATAAGTCATGTATTAAAGTTTGAAGGCAATACCACTAACGCCCTAGGAGGAGATGGCGTTTGTTCAGGGTCCAAAATTGGCACAAAGATGTACTTTCATGTGCACATTGTGGACTTCTTGTAGGATTTAGGTCAGGGGTGTCAGCGTATGATTGGTAGGTCTTGATGGGACAAATAAATCAGTATTGGTCCCATGTCTCTACAGTGGTTCCCAAACTGTGGTACGCGTACCCTCAGGGGTACGTCATGTGACATAGAGGGTACACGAATAATGCAAAAAAAAAAACCAGACAAACATGGTTTGCAAAGAGCCTCAGTACATTTTTGGCGGATAAATAAGTGCTTGTTCACACACTGTCATGCATAGACATGCACAGGCTACCCTCTGGTCTAGTGGTTAGGGAATTAATCGCCAAAATAAACACGTTGCCTGCTGCTTGGCTAACCTGCTAACCAGCTAAAAAAGGATAAATTGCTAAAAAGGATAAAACGCCCTTCCAGAGGGACATCCACTGCTGCCACCAGTCAGCCCACAGTCAAAGGTGCACTTTCCAGCGACGGCAGAGAAACAACCTCGTCAAAAAGGCGAAAATATGATGAAAACTACTTTGGGGTTCACTTGGATTAACACTGGTGGATTTACTCGGCCACAGTGTGTTATACGTGCCAAAGTACTGTCTCACAACTCAATGAAACCGTCGCTGTTGCGCAGACATTTAGGAACAAAACATGATCACTTGAGAAATAAGCCACAGGAGCGAGAACTGAGAGGACTTTCTACCAGTAAGACTTGCATTGGGAGACAGATACCGTTGATAGGAGGGGGCTACAAGCACCTTACATGGTGAGTTACCGAGTGGCTAAAATCGGCAAACCACACACGATTGTAGAGGACTTCCTTGTCCCTGCTGCCACAGGTCAGGACAAGGCTGGGGGTAACGCCCAACAAAACTATGCAGACCATGACTTCATCAAACAACACAGTTTCATGTCATCAGTGACATGGCAGAGGACGTTTTCAAACAGCTCCTCCATCCAGTACGAGCCGGCGAATTTTTTACGCGCTACAGCCTGGCACGTCCTGGTGTCCCGGTGTCCATTCATGAAGGGACAATGAAGGAGGACATACTTTTCTGTAAATCTCTGGAAACAAGGGCAACTGGAGAGGACATTTTCAAAATGCTGGACACCTTTGTGACATCAAACAGACTTAAGTGGACACAATGGGTTGGTATCTGAACCGACGGCGCGCGGGCCATGACCAGGAGACACAGCGGAATAGTAATGCGCGTGCAAACGGTTGCTCCTGCTGCCACTTGGATTCACTGCAGCAGCTGCCGAGAGGCTCTTGCTGTCAAGGGAATGCCTGCCAGCCTGAAAAATGTTTTGGACACAAGAGTGAAGATGGTGAACTTTGTGAAAGCCAGGCTCCGGAACTCTGGCATATTTTCTGCATGATGCAGTGGGCAGCGATCACGAGACCAAGGTGCACTTGTTATGAAGAGGCGAAGCATTAAGACGTTACTTTGAACTCAAAGATGAACTTAAGATCTTCTTCAGCGATCACAACTTTCCTTTGTCTGAGGATCTGCACGATGGGGTTATCTCTCCAATATTTTTCTCGCCTGAACGAACTTAATCTTGGATTACAGGGGTTTCAGCAACCATATTCAACGTGCGAGATGAAGTTGAGGCCATGCTAAAAAAAAGTTGAACCTGTGGTTAAACTGCATGGAGAACAACAACAAATGAGCTCTGCCTGACAGGCAGGGTGAAACAGGAGGCTGTGAGCGGCTGCGCGGGTCTGGCAGGTCAGACAGTTGGACACATCATCCGTTTACTGACGTGCCTGCTTCCTCATCAACATCTGAACTGAGATCACAACAGATGGTTCCCTGAAAATGGAGTTCGATCAGAAGCCACTGTTGGATTTCTGGATCGGCACGGAACAGAACGATTTAAGACTCAGACTTTCTCAAATTCAGCCTCATTAAAGCTGCTGTTTGCAATTTAGTTTCAGGAGGTTTATGATTGAACGTGGAAATGTTTGGTAGATTCCTTTTTCAAAAGTGAACTGGTGTTGCTCACTAAAAATGCTGGAAAGAACTGCTCTACTTGGTGAAAAATAAAATAATAGAGAAATAAGTGACTTTTGATGTTACATGCCATGTGCGTGCACGCGCGTGGTGATGGTGGTGGGGGGGCTTACAGACAGAATTTGTGTGTGCAGGAGTAGGGGGTACATGGCTGGAGGTCAGATGTCTGAAGGCGTACGTGGTTATGAAAGGTTCGGGAACCACCGCTCTACAACATTCCTACGGGCTGCGGCGGTCTTAGATTTCTTAGATGGCGCTGTGGAGCACATTTTGGCACTTTGGGGGTTAATTTTTTACATTTTATTAAAGTCTCACCAGACCTGATAGGCGGGCCAAATTTGGGGAGTTTTGGAGTGCGTTTAGGGGGTCACATTGAGGATCAAATTGGCAGAATAAGAAAGAAAGAAATGGAACAGGGACAAAAGGGTCCTCGCACCCCTTTGGGGCTCAGGCCCTCATAATATTAATAATAAAAATAATAATAATTATTATTATTATTTTTATTATTAGTTTGTATATCTGGTGTTTTTAAACTTCCTCATATGTTGCAGGTCATATCAGATTTCAAACTAATATAAAAAATTCAGTTTTCCAAGAGAAAATTCGGAGAGTATCCCTACAGCTTCATTTGGGCCACGCAGTCACGCGCGAGATTTGATTTCATTGGTCACAGTTGATCCCACCAGTGTTCCGTTAGTTCTGATGTCAGTCAGACTGTCTGGGGCTCCCTGATGATCTGCTGGGTGGGAGACCTGGATTGTGCCTTCAGTCTCCGAGAGGAATCGCAAAGAGTTCGTACGGGAGGGAGCGAGGCAGGGACTGAGAGGCCAGCAAGGCTTCAAGCATTCCATCATGAACCCTTCCAAGGGAGGCCAGGGACCCTCATCCTCTGGTCCAGCACCAGCGGCACTGCTCATTTTACTGACCTTGATGTCTCTCTCCTGCTGGATGTTGCAGGGTCGGACCATGCACATCCGGGTCTGCCGCTCCAGCTGGCAGCGTTGGTTGTCGTTGGTGATTCGGGACGAGACCGCCACACCGCAGCTGGCGGAGCACTCACTCCATTCGGTGGTCTGGACGATGCAGTTGTCCCTGGGACTCTCCGCCGGCGGCCCGAGAGCTGACGCATCTCTGAAGACTGAGGCGGGATCCAAGGAGGGCAGTGGGTGGAAGTGAGAGGAGCCTGCAAGGACAAGCAGTGGGTTGGCGTCCAGACCTGCTCCGGACTCCCACTGTCAACCTGCTCGGTTCTGACGAGGTCTGAACTGCTGGGCAGAAACAGTGGAAGTGTGTGTGTGTGTGTGTGTGTGTGTGTTCTTGTACTTGCTACATAGTGAGGACTAGAATACATATTTAACCAACAGGGTGAGGACATTTTAGCCGGTCCTCACTTCTTCAAAGGGCTGTTTGAAGGTCAAGACTTGGTTTTAGGGTCAAGGTTAGAATCAGGTTCAGTTTAGGTTTAGGGTCAAGGTAAGGGTCAGGTTCAGGTTAGGTTTAGGGTCAAGGTTATGGTCAGGCAGTCAGTTGAGATGGTTAGGGTTAGGGGGAGGGGCTAGGGAATGTATTACATCATTGAAAGTCCTAACAAAGATAAGTACAAGGGTGTGTGTGTGTGTGTGTGTGTGTTAAGTCTGCACTCATGCGGTGACACTGACCTCCGATCACTGACTGGTAGTTGTTGTCCGGGGGGGTCTGGTCACACGCCCACTCCTCGCAACACTTCCCTGGGATGTGGATGCGGCGAAGGTACGGGCAGTCGGGGGACGGCAGCTGGACGTCACTGGCACACGTGGGCACACATCCGATCTCTCCATTCATACACACACAGTGATGCTTACAGCTGGGCTGGAAGGACTCACCGCTACGGTAGACCTGCCCCCCCAGGTCACATGTCTGACCCTCTTGAGCTGTGGACAGACCGTGTGACAGTGGGACGTTCAGTTTGTCTATAGTTGCAGCTCTTGACCTGCTGCTCATGATAACTGTGTGTGTGTGGGGGGGAGGGGGTAGGTTTAGGGTTACTAATTGAGTTTCTAAGTAATCAGCATGTTGACGTTTCTCCTGTACTCAGTGGTGCAGATTCCTGTTCAGGGAGTTTTTGAGGGCAACGCCAGCAAGTTTATCCAGGTGCTGAGGAGCACTAATGCAGTATAAATACCTGTCCTGGGTTGCTGTGATAACTTTTACGACCTGAGGTGATGTCACTTGAGTCAGCATCTGACACAGCTGAGTGCTGCCAGTTTGAACGCTGGAGCACAGTGCATTGTGGGGAATGAAGGCTCAAGGATTAGAGGAAGAGGAGAGGGAGTGTCACGCCCCCCCAAAATCTCTGATTCTTGAATCAGATGTTGAGATGCTTGTTGTCTGACCTGTTTAACGTCACGATCAGCAAATATACGGTACGAGTGGAGAGGACGGAGGTGTGGAGCAGGTCTGAAGGGACGCCTTACCCATGCAGATGCCCGTCTCAGTGTCACTCAGCAGGGCGTAGTCACAGTAGAGGTCCTTGTGATGGTCGCAGGGCTCCAGCAGGGAGCAGGGCTCGCCCAGCTGCCGGGCACACACTTTACAGCAGCCACAACCATCCAGGATCAGACTGGTGCCCACCGGGCAGGGGGGAGGGTCAAAAGGGCAGGCACAGGGCTGGGAGCAGTCCTGGGCCACTGTCTGTGACACACACACACACACACACACGTCATGCAGTAGAAGCCTATAGAGTTGTGTGTGTGTGTGTGTGTGTGTGTGTGTCAGTGATCACAACTGAACAGCAAAGTAAGACCGCCAGTCTATCATGATCCAGACCCATTCAGGTCTACACTGCCCAGGTAGATCTCAGGCTCGGATCCTGCTCTTCCTCTGAGGTTCATCAGTTTTTTTACTTGCTCGCACTCATCATTCATTTTATTGTGATCAAGTTCATACCAGTATATTCCCGTTTATACTGTTATGAACTGAATAATACGGGTATCACATTTTAAACTGTGTTCTTTTCTCCTCATCACTTTTGTACCTCAGTATACTTGGACTTGTACTCTAAAGTGAACTTGTCCAAGAGTGACCAGTACATGGGGGGAAAGTAATTTCACTCCCTTATTATACTCATGTGCAATGGTATTGAATCTGTTCTTCATTTGAGTGGCTTAGTACTTTTACTCCACCACATTTTAAGGTAAATATTGTGCTTTCTGAGGAAAAAGATGTTGCATAGAAAACCCGACGAAGGTGAAGTACTATCAAAAGGACACAATCAGAGCAGCACTACTGCACCAGATCAAGACCTCCCAAGTCCTGAATACACAACAAGAATGTGTTCTTTTGTGAAGGCTCAATATCAAATTCTGTTCTACTTCCCTGAAGTAGAATTTTGAATGGAGACGTTTCCTGTCTATTTCCTCCTTCAACAGAGGTTCAACTCGGTCCCTCCTGGCGACTCCAGAGCTCCGAGAGACTCAAACATGTATGAACATGTCCACACACACAATGTGAGAGGTTATGTGTGGACACCCTGCAGATTAGCAGCCCTTTAGAACCCGGCTCCTATTGTTGTTGGCTGGTTTAACACATCAAAAGCCACAAGATGGCGACACCAGACTGCGGTGGCACCTGATGGTGTGAGTAGCGCTGTCGCTGCTGAGGGGAAGTAATGAGAGAGAATGTTTGTAAGGAGTGCTGCTTTTTCCCAGCCACAAAGCTTTCAGGGTGCTGACTCACGCTGCGAGACACACTCCCTGATGTGTGTCCTACGCACCATGGCTCCACGGCCTCGACGAGTTTAATGCTAGAGGCGCAGCTTCTTAAAAAATAGTGAAGAAGACTTACCGATGAGATAATCACCAAAAGAAGAGAGAAGGAGGCTGAAGTTTCCACAGACATGTTTGTCCACAGGCTGGTGTCCACTCAGTAGTTCTGGTTCCTGTGGCAGGAGGCTTGACTCGCTCCTGTTGTTCTCCTTGCAGCAGACTGGAAGCATGGGGGGAGAAGCTGGCTTAAATACCAGCCCAGTGGGTGTAGCCGGAGAAACTAGAGCCATGCCACTCTTCTCAGAGAGGTGAAAATATTCCAGTTCAGAGGGTCCTGGTCCAGAGACAGCCTCCTCAGTCACATCATTAGTTCATATGGGTGGGGGCGGAAAAAAGGCCAACTGTGTTAACGTTGAGGTAAGTAACAGCAACAGAGCCCTGCAAGGGCTTCGTTCCAATTATTGTCACGTGTCCGCTTCAAAGGCCAGACTGTGTCTGAGGCAACAGTTTCACAGTTTAGATTCCAAGAACGTTGCTCACACGATCACCAACAGTTTCATGTGTGAGGAGGACTGTGGAAATATGGACGACCTGTTCCAAACCCACCACAAGGATTTCCACAGACACCACACAACCAGCAGTCTCACTGAGCAAGAGCAGTCACTAATACCAGTGACGGCTTGGTGCCATTCTGGGCCGACTGGTTTCCAAGATAGACACATTCAGTACCCAGCACTGAAGGCAGGAGAACTCTAGAAATCTTCTGTCATGTTGGGACATTGAAGCTGACGAGCACGTCAGTGACGCAGCTGCTGCAGAAGCAGGTGCTACTGCAAACACTGCTCATCTAAGAACCTGGTGTTTCTTCCTGGTTCTGGTTCTTTCCACACAGGCAGAAACATTAAGTCCAAAGTGCATCACATGGCTGTTAGTTAAGTCACTGGTCCCCTTACACACTCTCATGCTGAGAGTGTGTAAATAGCCAGAGCCATGTGCTCGCTAGGGGGGGAGGCTAGCTGCTAGTGACCCCTGACCTGCAGCTCAGATAAACACCTGCTACCTGGCGCAGACCTGCAGGTTATGTTGCTCTCACTGACCCACAGGCACCACAAGCAGACAGCACCACCAACTGGTTGAGTTTCTGGGTGTCTATTGTTGCCCACAAACATGAGGGTGCTGGTTCAGTTCTGGTTCCCTCCAGCTTGGTTGGTATTCTCACAGACCCAACTAGCTGGCCCTTCAGGTGGCAAGCTGGATGAGGGGGCATGTCATGGTCCCTAGCACCGCCGCTGGTCTGGGGGGGTAACGTAACACCCGCTGCTGTCTTCACTGACCCTTTCACTGCAGGATTTCAGGTTCTACACATGTCAACAATGAACACTTTCAGGTGGGAGACACTGATCACGCCTTCCATGTAATCTGTTGGGAACCGCCTCTAATCTGGGACACACCTGCAAGTGTCAGGACAGCCAATCAGACCCCAGAAGCAGTACCATTTGAGGGAAGACAGAGGTCACTAAAGGGTGAAAGGGTTAAAAAAGAACTTCAGCTGCTGAAAGGCAGTGTAACAGTTAGTTGTCCTCCAGGTGGAGAACTAGCAGAAGAAAAGGTTCTGGTGGACAGTTTGACCCCCAGGCCTCTGCAGCACCGTCCTCCCGAATGACTCCGGGTCACTGACCTCCGCCCAGTTTGCTGACGTGGTTTGCTGGTGTCCAGAATCTTGCTGTCACCCCACAGCCCCCATTTCATGCACCATCTCAGGGGTCAGGTGGTTCAAGTCCTCGTCTCTGATGGGTCACATGATGAAAACTGAGATAAAAACTTCAGGTGTGTGTGTGTGTGTGTCATTGGCCTGATGTGACCTCATTCTCTGTGTTTGCTCAGACACGTGGTTCCTCCTGGTTATTAGTGCCACTGGTTGGTGACTGTCATGTGTAACTAACCACTTTACCACCTAAACGATAGCAAAATAAGTGAAATGTTTTTAAAAATTTAAAAATTCAGGTTGTTTATTTTTTCATTGTTTCACAGACTAGTTCTCTTCCACTGACATGGTGATTAAAAGGCTTCAGGGGATTTCGCAACAATCAGGATGTGGGATTTATGTAATGAAACAGTGAGTCCTTGTTATGTGCTGCTCCTCCACATCGTTCCATGTTCTTGGTCTTTTTTATCCTGCCATCCTAACCCTAACATTACATACCAGACTTCAGACTAATAGCTGCCATGTTCAGACAGCTGACATGA
The DNA here is from genome assembly GCF_037954235.1 of Aulostomus chinensis. Classification (NCBI taxonomy): domain Eukaryota; kingdom Metazoa; phylum Chordata; class Actinopteri; order Syngnathiformes; family Aulostomidae; genus Aulostomus; species Aulostomus chinensis. Next base: position 19,180,796 of record NC_141341.1, on the reverse strand, counting down.
TGCCTGACAGACACACTGATCAGGGACAGCCCGTGGCAGTGCGGCACAGCCAGCAGATGCTCAGCAAAAACACTCCTGATCAATGTACCAGGAAATCTTGGTGAGCTTGAATTTAAATGTAGCACCATGTGGTAAAGCCAGAGACTGACATTCCCACTTCTACATTTCAAGCCACGCATGTTCAGTGATGTTTTGTTTTTTTCTGAATACACATTTATTATTTCTTATCACTTTATGTATTTTTCATCCTTCTCCTCAATACCATAGTTTAGGTGGCAGTACGTTCACCTTAGTCTTTGGCTTCAGATCAGACAGCGTACAGGTGATAGCAGGTTGAAACACACTTATTTAAAAGAATTCAACATGGTTATTAAAACACACACACACACACACACACACACACACACACACACACACACACACACTTGCCTCCTGTACTGGTCTGATCTTTTTAAAAGAGTCACACCCGACTGCAGGGCTCCTGTTAGTGCCATTTTCCAAATTGATTTAGGTTGAGCCAATTGATAATTGTTGTTTTAGTTATTGCATTTTATGGTTACATAATCTGTTGAATTGAGTTGAATTTAACTGTTTATAAATCTAGTTTGCATTGCATAGAACCGCAGATATTAATGAGCCTTACGCTAAGAGTCTAGGAGTTACGTAGAGCACGAGTTGTGTGCATTTTGTTGTGACGTAGTGATGCTCGTGCACTGAAAAGTATACAACTGTATACTCTGTACCACCCTGCGTCATTCAGTAAAGGATGGAGCGAACACCAGTTTTCTACCGTCGTCAAAGATGAACACGCGTAGTGACTCGTTCTTTCCGTCTTAGGAGTGGTAAAATTGAATGAACATAAGAAATAAGACCATGGGGACATTTGCCACTTACAGCTATTTTATAGTGAGGGGGAAGGTAATTGGAACCCACCATTTTGACAGGGGGATTTGTTGAGTGGTTGAGTTCGTAAGTTGCACATACCAAGAGTTCTATTGCTAAAAACATGAAGAACACTTACCTTGTATGTGTTGATGGTATACTTGATATTTTGAAATGTTTTTCTAGGAGTAAGGTCACTTGGATTGTAGGTGGGTTTGTGTGTCAGTCCTGCACTAGGGAGAGTTGGTTTGATCCAGCACGGAAAAGGCTCTGGCTGGAGAGCTCCAGGTTGGTTTTGTTCTATGACAGTGGAGAGTGAGCTTGGGCGCCAGGCTGCCGAGAGCTCTGCCCATACATGACATGAGAGTCTGCTTATGCTCTATGTTGTTTGCTTGAGTTGAAGCATGTATGTTTATTATATTCATTTTATTTGAATATCCATTTTTTGGAGCATAATTTTTGAATATTTTTTTGTTTTACCTTGCAAGAAGACAATAAATTTACATAATTGCAACTTTTGGTTTGCCTTGTTCTGTACACCCAGCACTCATTCAAAGGAACTCTTTTACACGCCACCTGGTGACAACAGGAAATGATACATTTGTCCTCTTTGATGTCCTACTAGTTGATCGACCAGATGGGGTAAGAACCTCCTTGAGAACTTGGTGATATGTTACTGTGAAGACTGAGGGATCTAGTTAAGTGATCTGAGATGCCAGCCAGTCAAACCAAACAGGTGTAGGGGCATGGGCAGGGTGCAGGGGACAGGTGCAGAAGCAGGGTACCGGTACAGGGACAGGGTACAAGTACAGGTGCAGGGTGCAGGGGCAGGGCTGGGTACAAAATGTATTTCGCTCATATCTCTCTGGCCGCACTCAATTCGTTCAGTTAAAATCTTTCACATCCGATCCCTCCCCCCTCTCCTCTGGTGTTCCCCAGGGCTCTGTCCTTGGCCCTATCCTTTTCATCATATACCTCCTCCCACTTGGACTGATATTCCGTAAGCATAACATCTACTTTCACTGTTACGCAGGGGGACACCCAGCTCTACGTTTCCTCCAAACCTTCTTCCACCCTCCCACCCTCCTCCCTCTGTGCCTGATTACAGGAAATCAAATCCTGGTTCACCTCAAACTTCCTCAAACTTAACAGTGATAAAACAGAAGTAGTCCTCATTTCCTCCAAATCCACACTCAACAAGCATCCCAGTTTCACCCTCACCATTGACAACACCTCCGTTTCCCCTTCCCCTCAGGTTAAGAGTCTGGGTGTAGTCCTCGACTCCACCTTATCATTCCTTACCCACATCAGCAACACCATCCGGTCCGCCTACTTCCACCTCTCACTCCCAACAGCGCTGCAATCCTGGTCCACTCTCTCGTCACCTCCCGTCTGGATTATTGTAACTCACTTCTTTTTGGTCTCCCACACAAACTCCTCCATAAGCTTCAATTGGTCCAGAACGCAGCTGCCCGAATCATCACCAGAACCCCTGTCATCAGTCACATCACCCCCATTCTACATCAACTCCACTGGCTTCCAATTAAACACCACATTGACTACAAGATCCTCCTCCATACATTCAAAACCATCCATAACCTCGCCCCTTCATACCTGTCAGACCTTCTCCACACCAACATTCCCACCCGGTCTCTCAGGTCTTCCTCCTCCATCAGCCTCAACGTCCCCTCCTTCCGTCTGACCTCCATGGGGGCTAGAGCCTTCAGTTGCTCTGCCCCTCGCCTCTGGAACTCCCTCCCTCCTGACATCAGAAACACTGGCTCCATTGATACCTTCAAAAAACTTCTCAAAACTCACCTTTTTAGACAGGCGTATGGCTGAGTGCCCTCTTCTGTGCTCTGCTAGAGACTTCTGTTGTTGTTCTTTTAAATTGTGCATGTTTTATTGTTTTTTTTTAAACTGTTGTACGGCGACCTTGAGTGCCTTGAAAGGCACCTTATAAATAAAATGTATTATTATTATTATTATTATTATTATTTATTTCTTGCTTGCTTGCTTGCTTTCTCTCCTTCCAGAAAAATAGGACGTGGCACCCATTGACGAATTTTTATTATTTATTTTGTTTATTTTTCTTGAGTGCCCCTAGACAATGTGATGCCCTAGGCAACCGCCTACATTGCCTATGCCTTGAGCCGTCCCTGGCTCCAGGACTTGGAGGGTTGCTGTTTCAGATCAGGAGAAGAAAGCATTCCTCACCTGGAGAACCAGACTGCCTCCTGTTGTAGGGGAAGGAGCAAGCACATCTGATGTTTATATATAGGAGCAGCAGGACGAGGAGCAGGTCTAGGAGGAGGAGGAGCAGGTGGAGCAGGTTTGGAGGCAGTGGGGGTCAATGTCTCCAGGTTCTCAGGCAGCAGTGCTGCTCCTCTGCTGGTCTGGGTGAGTCTCTAATATCACGTCCCTCATGACTCCACTGACCAGAAACCATCCTCCTCTGGGTCCATGGAGCCAACGTCTCCTGCTGCTCCTCTACATGAAGGCATCATGGAGGCACCAGACAAGCCTCAGTAACTCACTGGAGCAGGTGAACCACCTGGAGCAGGTGGAGCACCTGGAGCAGGTGGAGTACCTGGTGCAGGTGGAGCAGGTTCACTGGTTGTTTAAAGGCGAGGGAGCTTGGCGTGATGAAGTCTTGATTGACCTTAAATGTGCGATGGCACTTGAGCAAGCACCAGCGTCAGCCATGACTAAAACAGGACCCTAGGGCCCAAAGGAGGCCCAAAGGAGGCGCAAAGGAGGCGCCCTCTCCAGATGCCTGAACCACCTAAACTGACTACTCTCAAAATGGAAGAGCAGCCGCTCTACTCTGAGTTCCTCCTGATGACTGAGCTTCTCACCCTGTCTCTAAGGGAGAGCCCAGCCACCCTGAGGAGGAAACTCATTTCGGATCGGACTGGTTTAGCACCCGCATCACTGCGGATGCCACCCCAATCTGCCTGTCAATCTCCCGCTCCATCCGACCCTCACTCGTGAACAAGACCCCGAGATACTTACAGAGATAGAACTCTGAAACCTGAGACAGGACCTCCCCCCCGACCTGGAGTGGGAAGGCCACCCTTTTCCAAATCTGAGGACCATGGCTTCAGACTTGGAGGTGCTGATTCTCATCCCAGCAGCTTCACATTCAGCTGTGAACTGTCCCAGCAAGAGCTGGAGATCGTGGCCTGATGGAGCAAAGAGGACCACATCATCCACAAAAAGCAGAGATGACATCCTCCTGCCACCAAACTCAACCCGCCATCACCCGGCTGCGCCTAGAAATTCTGTCCATAAAAGTTATGAATGGAAGGTTTGCCAGAACCTTTTCAAAGCTGACCAATAGTCATTCTCCATGGCCTCACCAAACTCCTCCCACATCCGAGTTTTTGCCTTGGCAACTGACATGGCTGCACACCCCTTGGCCTTCCGATACCGGTCGGCTGCCTCTGGAGACCCACAGGCCAACCATGCCCTGTAATCCTCCTTCTTCAGCCTGACGGCTCCCCTCACCTCTCATGTCCACCAGCGGGTTTGGGGATTACCGCCGCAGTCCCAGCAGCCTTACAGCCACTGCTCACAACTTCCTCGATGATGACAGAGCAGAGCAGAGCCCATTTGGACTCAACGTCCCCCACTGCCCCCGGGATGCAGTCAAAGCTCTGCCAGAGGTGAGAGATAAGACAATCGTGACAGGTTCTTCTGCCAGGCGTTCCCAACAAACCCTCACTACTCGTTTGGCCTGCCAGGGTTGTGCAACGTCTTCCCCTGCCACCTGATCCAACTCACCACCAGATGGTGATCAGTTGACAGCTCAGCTCCTCTCTTTACCTGAGTGTCCAGAACATGCGGTTGCAGGTTAGATGATACGACTATAAAATTGATCAGAGACCTGCGACCTAGGATGTCCTGGTGCCACGTGCACGGGTGGGCATCCTTTTGTTCGAACATGGTGTCAGTTATGGACAAACTATGACTTGCACAGAAATCCAATAACTGCAAACCACCACCAATCATGCCCCTCCAAGTCATTGCCCGCGTGAGCATTGAATTCCCCCAGTAGGACAATGGAGTCCCCAGTCGGGGCACCATCCAGCACCCTTCCCAAGGACTCCAAAAAGGGTGGGTACTCTGAACTGCTGTTCGGCGCATAAGCGCAGGCAACAGTCAGGATCCGCTCCCTGACCCGAAGGTGCAGGGAAGCAACCCTTTCGTCCACTGGTCACTGGTCCAAACTCCAACATACAGGTAGAGATTCTGGGGGCTTTCAAAAAGCCTACCCCAGTTCTCCACCTCTCACCCAGAGCAACTCTAGCGAAGGAGGAGTCCAACCCCTCTCAAGGACTTGAGTTCCCGGCCCGGAGCTATGTGTCAAGGTGAGGCCAACTATATCTAGCCGGTAATGCTCAACCTCTTCCACCAGCTCTGGCTCCTTCCCTGCTTCGGTCTGCTGCCCAAACCACAAAGCACCGGACCCATCCGGTTCCTCCTGCGGGTGGTGGGTCCATGCTGGTAGAGGACGAATCCATGTATCCCTTTTGGGCTGGGCCCGGCCGGACCCCATGGGCTAAGGCCTGACCACCAGGCACTTGCCAACTGGCCCCTACCCTGGACCTGGCTCCAGGGTGGGGCCCTGGTGCCCCTCCGGGCTGAGTATGCAGATTCCTTGCTGTGTCTTCCATGAAGGGTCTGTTGAACTGTTCTTTGAACCAGTGTAAGTGAGAGGTGGACAAGTAGAAACCTGGAGTCATAAAGGTGATACAACACACATGAGGATAGAAACTAGTGTAGTCTGGAGACTTTTGATCTGTTAAAGTGTGAGAGACAACGTTTGTCACAAGCAGTGCTGCAGAGTCTTGCAGGTCAATAATTACAAAAAAACTACTCTGGTCAGTGTGAAAATGACTATTTGAGAAACCTACTCAAAAAGTATCAGGTTTAAAAATGACAAGTTCAAGTTACTTTGAGCGATGTTTTAGACCCTGAGGGGTCCAGAAACACCGCTAGCTGGAACCAGGACTGGGTACATTTGGTCTGGCCGTGTCCTTCACTGTCACAAACACCAGCACAGACACTGATGAAGAAATCAGAGGGTGTTCACCATTACTGGATTTACTGTGCAAGTACCAGGCTGGGTTATAAAGTTTCTTCATAATAAAAAGTATAGCTGAGTAAAGAGTTGAAGTACAGATTTAATAAAAGGAACAGGAAAAGTACTCATTACTTTGAAAAGTGACTTTTGACTCATGGACGTTACCAGCCACCATCTCCAGTCTCTCTCAGACATATTTTGAGGTCCGAGCTGAAAAGCAAAGGTAACAGTGTGAAAGCTGATGTAAAAACTTGGACTCTGATGTGTGATGATACGCAACAAAAGCAGACATGAAGGGGACAGACAGAAGCTCAGCAGCCCAGCAGGAACAGCCCAGAAACTAACACATATTAGGATGTAGTGAAGGACTCAAGGGTTCAGCTCAAGTCTGGGAGGGGCATGTGGTTATATCACCTCAGCAGAACCTAAATCCCTGAGTGCCAACTTCTGCATTTTCCTGCACACATGTTTCTGCCTGAGTCTTGTTCTGCCGCCCTTTTGATTCTTAATCAAGTGAATAATATTGACATAAATGTGCTGAGGAAGTTCAAAGAGTGGGTATCGTTCCTGAGAAACTGAGCCTGATCCATGATGGATGAGATGCTGGCTGGTCCCGGGTGGGGCAGCAAGCATGCAGGGGGGGCCAAACACAGAAGCCTTGCTTTCCTCTTAGTTTTATCTGAAGCTGAGAGATTGATCGCAACCTTGAATTAAACCAGGTCCAGGTTTCTGGCCCTGTCGAGGTCTTTCCAAGTGATGAAAGACTGCAGTTCTATGGTTTTGACTGAGCTGAGTCCCAGTAATCAAGTCAAAGACACACACAGACACACACACACAGACACACACACACACACACACACACACACACACACACAGGGAAGGTGGATACTTAAGAGTGTTACTGTGAGCACTATTTTACTTGGAAGGATCATGTTTTAATTGAGAGAAATTCTTGATAATAAACCTGATCATGTTAACACCACAAATATGAAAGTTTTTCTTCTCAGCGTCTCTCTCTCTCACACACACACACATACACACACACACACACACACACACCTCTGTCCCTCTGTGTTGCGATAATTCAGCAGGGAAGTTCCCTGATGTAATCGGTTTGTGTGGCCCATCACACCGTGGCCAGCTCCCCACCCTCGTGGGCAGAGGCTAATCTGGCTCTAATAACACTGGTCAGCGCATTAACAGGTGAGGTCGTGACACAGGAAATTTGAGTCAGCTGAGATAAAGAAGTGATTTAAGGTCATGACCTGGCCTTGGCGTCTCGCTGTGCAGCAGGAGGTTGGGGAAATTGATGATAAGCCTGTTGCCCTCACACATGGTGTGGTAGGGAGAGAGAGCGGGGAGGAGGGAGAGCAGGGGGGAGTCCTGGGAACACGGGAGAACATGACAGCTCACAACTGAAGGTTTCCACAGTACAAATGACTCATAGTATTCAGCTATTTGTTCAGTTGCACAAGTGTGTAGCGGCAACCTGCTACTGAGGTATAGACACTTCCCATTGTGATGCATTCATCAGTTATTGATCTGTTGGTGGACCATCATCAGCCACGGATTGTGAAAGGGCAGCACTATGACTGGCATGTCTGCTACACAACTGTCACACACCAAGCAGTCGCACGCGACTCATTGTTTCGAATCTTTTTTTTTGTCTAACTTTCAAACCAATATTTCTGGGATTCCCTTGCGCACCGCTAGAGGGAGCAGTTTGAGAATCATCCATCCATCCATCCATCCATCCCTCCATCTTCCCCCTCTTCTCCTGTTGAGGGTGGTGGGGGTGGAGCCTATCCCAGCAGCCTTCCCCCTGGACAGGTCACCAGTCCATGGCAGGGCCAACACATACAGACAGACAACCATTGGCTCTCCCAGCCACGCCTACGGTCAATTTAGAGTCTGGATTAACCTGGTCCCTCTTGATGTCTTTGGACTGTGTAGGAAGCTGGAGTACCAGAGAGAACCCAGCAGGAACAGGGAGAACATGGAGACTCACCCAGAAAGACCCCGTGCTCCAGCCGGGGCTCCACCCACAACCTTCTTGATGGGGGGCCACAGGGAGGACCACTGCTCCACCGGGCCGCCAGTTTGAGAATCAGTGCTGTACATTATTTATCAAACCATCCTGCCACATGAGCCTGCACAACTCTGGTTGTGCCTATGTGTCTAAATCACTTTAACTTTGCTGGTGTAGCAGATTTCATCAGCAGTGCAGGAACAGTTCTATCTCCTGCCTCCCAGAGTATTGTTTTGTTTTCTGGAAGCTCGGTGGTGCAGTGGTTAGCATCGTTGCCTCACAGCAAGAACACTTCAGTCACTACTGTCCAGTTGACCCAAAGCTGCACTGGGTTGAGAAAGAAAAATGAAAACAGTGCACAGTGGATAGGATATATAGTTTACATCAGCTCCCATCCAACCTAATAAAATATGGTTTATCTTGATAAACAACATGACTGACTCACTTTCACCTGGAAGCATGCATCATTAGTTTGAGTTAAAGAGGACTTATTAGAAGCGCTTCGGTGCTTTGGCTGGACCGAGCTGCAGCTGCGGCCAAAAGCAACAAGCTGAGCTTTAATTCCAGTCAAACACATTCACTCACTTCAGCTGTAGCACTGTAACACAGGATGTAATTAACTCTGCGTATCCCACTGTGACTAACAATTTGTGGAGTCAGGTGGCTTGTTTTCACTCTGAGCGCTTATGAAGGCCAGAGGGACTGAGGTTCAGAGATCGCTGCTCAGCAACGAAATTATGCAACAGGGAGCACCATGACTTCCTACGGGGGTGAATGAAGGCGCTCACGTCTTCTGCTTGAAGCGGCCTGGTGAAGGCAGAAGATTTGTTCTGCCACTGCACACGATGCTGAAGTGAGAAGAAGCCTGGCACAACAATATCACTTCATCATGCGCGTACATAAGGTTTTTACAATGTATGACTAGAATGAACCCAGATCTGAAGACGGTCCTAGCAAGCACAAGTAATGACAGCCAAACAGAGGTTTTACCATCCTATCCCAGTTTTTGGCTCAGTCTCCTCTGACAGTGGCTCCGTGTGTGTGTCACAGACATTCAGCACCTCTGAGCCCTTGGATCCTCGCGCTCACCTCATGCACACATCTGAAAAAAAAATCACAATTATCATTTAAATACATCTCAAACATCATTTAAAGTAAACCACTGAGTGGATGTATAAATATGATATGAGATAAGATAAAATAAGATCTGGAAATTCTGTTATTTCAGTATGGGGGAAAAGACAGAAAAAAGAGAAAGGAAACTTATTTATATATATATGTACATATATATATATACATATGTGTGTGTAAATATATCTATATAAATATATATGTTTGTGTGTGTGTGCTGTTTATATATATGTACAAAGAGTTTAAAAGTAATAAATAGATTATAAATGTGATTAAAACTTGCAATCATGAGTAAAATTATCACTGCACCTCCCTCCTACCAGGCTGGACTAATAAGTCCCTAAAGACTCTCCAGCTGGTCCAGAACGCTGCTGCCCACGTGTTGACTAGAACTGGTAGCAGAGACCAGGTCTCTCCTGGACTGCTTCTCTGCATGGCTCCCTGTCAGATTCAGAACAGAATTTAAAATTCTTCTTCTACCATCAAAGTCCTCAACAGTCAGGCTCCTTCATCCCTGACAGAGCTCCTAGTCCCCTATGATCCAGCTAGAACCCTTCACTCCCAGGATGCAGGGTTCCTGCTGGTTCCTAGAGTTCTAACAGTAGAATGGAGCCAGAGCCTTCAGCTATCAGGCTCCCCTCCTGTGGAACCGTCTCCCAGTTTCAGTCCAGGACCCAGACCCCCTCTCTAGGTTTAAGAGCAGACTTAAGACCTCCTTGTTGATCAGGCTTATAGTCAGGACTACTTAGGCTGGCCCTTAGATCTGCTGCTATAGGCTCAGACTGCTGGGATCTCCCATGATGCACTGGGCCTCTCTCTCCTCCTCCTGTCCTCATACGTGTTACTAACTCCTCTTCTTCTCCCTTAGATCTTTAACTTACAACTGAGCAATGAAAGGGAACGTTCCCTACAGCCTCATCAGTGTTAACAGCAGTAGCTGCAGAACTGATATCACAACTGCTAATCTACTTGTAACTTAGAGTTTACAGGGATTCCAGTTATTGTTGCACGTTATCATCAACTTATCCAAAAGGCAGTTCTTCAAATGTCTGTGGTTTAACAGTCTTTCAGTCTTTGGTTTTCCTCCATGAGGTCATTACATTCCCTCTGTATCTTTCAGTCTGTTTGTTGTGGCATTCCTGCCTCAGCATCAGGCGCTGACCTTTTGTTTAACTGTAACTTATCACACCCTTGAGCCCAAAAATGGCAGGAAGCTGTGAAAGACATATAAAAAACATAAAGCATCATAAGAATGTATTTAGAAAGCAGTACAGTTCATAAGTCAGAACTATAACTTTACATTTTCTCTGTAATGCACTCAGTGGAAAAAAGGTGCAAAAGGATTTGCAAATTGTTGCATTTAGAGTTTAATTACCTCTCACGCTAAAGCTCAGCTCTTTAGCTAACGGTTGGTGAAGAACTCCTCTGGTCCACAACAATCACAAATGTGCTTCATAGGTGCCATTGTTGCTCTGGGCTCTGGGCTTCATCTGACAGGCTTGTGGGGAACTCCTGTACCAATCACAGTCAATTCTCTTATTCTACAGACAAGACTGTATTTCATTATCCAAGGAACACCCATAGAATCTGAGCATGAAGCAGCTTTGTAAGATCATTTGTGCAGTTAGCAGAGGGGCAAAGGACAAACAAAGATAGCATCACCTATCCAGCTTCATATAACCCAGACGGAGGCAGGCTGCATGTTGTGCACCAAAGCCTGGCCTTTGGAGACTTACAGGGGTTACAAAAACACCTCGCCTTTAATGAGGTGAGGTGGAGGGCTAAAAATAGCCGGGGCTCCTGGACAGAACTGCAGTGGTACCTTCCTCCTCTGATCACTCAGGATGTTGTTGAAGTCTGGTACATTCCTTGCACGCTTAGCCAGCCTGCATACTTGTCTCTTCCCCTTCTCTCTGTTTTCCTGCATCCACAACCTGCTTTGCTGCGAGGGACATGATGACATGATGTTCTCCACTTAAGAGGAGAAGTAGTTTTGTGTTTTGTCCCTGGAAGTGACGAACACATCCATATATACATATATACATATATACATAAACACACGCGCATTTATACACAGTACAAACAGTATATACGATTTTTGACAATGCATAAAACAAGCATTCGCATTAGCATTTTAAAATGTGTAGTTCTTTCATGATCAGTGTTTTTATGTAGTGTATTGTGTGATATTAGCATGTTGAGAGTATAACTCCTGTTAAATGTAGACTGAAACACCATACAGGGCAAGGAGGTTCTGCAAGTTTAGTCAACCTCTCCCATGAGAAGTAACTGGAAGAGCAACCTTAACCCTGAGGTGCCCAGTCAAACCTCCAGAGTTTGACTGGGGTCAGTTGTTTTTATTTTGATTTATTAAGTCTGACCTCCTGCTCTACTAATCTTCATGTTCAAACTGACCTTTGGCCGTTTGCCCTAACATTGACATAAAACCCTGAAACAGACTGGATTTTCAGTAAAGACGGTTACAGTTATACCGAAAGACAAATGAAAAACGGCTGGTGTTTGTGAACAACAAACAAAATTCTATTTTCTTTGATATTTGTCAGCGTTGGTATAAATTTATATCGTATACAATCATAAGGTTGTGTTTTCAGCGGTTGCCCAGTTGCTAGCTAGCTTGACTTCGCCATGCTAGCAGCTGAGATTTAACAAAATAATGAAGTTATGGAGTTTCTAAACTAAAAAGTTAGTATCAGTTAGTGAAGGTTTACTTCAAATTTGAGGTTGGTTGCCAGCAGGTTTTATTTAGGTTGTTTGCTGAATCTGGTGATGTTGGAAGTTTGTCGGCGAAGTAACGGCTGATTACTGTCATTCACTGCAGGCAGAATTATGGGTCCACTTTGCCAGGTATTTCTTTAAGTTTCAAATTTATTACCATTTCCTAATGTCAAGTGTTGCCCGTGAGTAGTTTTATTTGTCTTGCGTTGGTGTTGCTGCTAGACCATGAACCTACCTGTTAAATGTCATGAAGCTAGGTGGCTAATGCTACAGTAAGAAGCAGTGAGCACTGGTCAGGCCATGGCGAGGCACTGGGCATGACTCCTAATTAATTAGATTAGATTTTAGTTTGAATGGCGGGAATGGAGGGTTTCAGTGGTGAATTTGAGCCCGTGGTCATGGCACGCCAAGCCACTCATCAACAAGACAGCATAACATTTCAATAACAAGTGACCTGATGTTTAACTTGGCTTCGGCTACTCATGAATTGTTCATCTTGTTATCTTTGCATAAAAGCCAATGTGTGTGGACACGACAGGACTCATAAGAAGTAATTAAAAACATTACAGAACTTTATATTTCCTTCTCCAGGGACCATGATGTGGTGAGATTGGATTCTCAGTGCTGCTTCCTCTTCACTTGTCGATTTGCTCGACATGCATGGCTGAACCAACGTTCATTTGTTCAAAGATGCCCCTGAAGGGGTTAGGAGCAGCTATACATAATAGCTTCTGTGCATGGACATGAACAGACTCATACAAAGAAATTGAAAACTTTAAACACACAATTTTAATTGCTGCTACTGCCGGCTGAGGACGGTGGAGGCTGGTGGCTGCTGCCGCTGGTGGTGGCTGCAGGTGGCAGTTGCCAGGTTGTTAAAATATTTCTGTAAAATGTTTTGAGTAATTACATTTTACGCAAGTCACATGAACCGGAAGTGCTGAACAGGAGATGAAAGAAATGAGAGATGCTACATGAAGGAATTTTATACCCATCAGGTTTATCCACCACTGGTTTAACAAGGCATGCGCGGTAAAAAGCATTCTGGTTCCCTCTGTTGATGAAATATGTATTTAACATTGTTAGGGGCGGCGTGGCTCAGGGGTAAAGTGGCCGTCTAGCAACCAAAGGGTCGCTGGTTTGATCCTCGACCCCAGTGACCATGTTGAAGTGTCCTTGAGCAAGATACTGAACCCATAATTGCTCCTGATGAGTAGGTTGGTGCCTTGCATGGCAGCCTCCACTATCAGTGAGTGAGTGAATGAGACGACCCTGTAAAGAGCTTGGAGTGCCGCTAAGGTAGAAAAGCGCTCTATAAAATTGAGTCCAGTTACCGTTTATGTGGTAACTGAAACTTTTTTACTGTTTCTTGTTTTCATGGTGTTCCATGATTCTGAAAGGAGGAAAATAAACATCAGTTGACATCAGTAGGGAGCTGGAATCTTTCCCAGGCAGAATAGATATCGTAGGGGTTGAGATAAGCGGTTAAAGGTTAGGGGGTAGGGGTTACACAATAGGGGTTAGAGGGTAGGAGGCTAAAGGTTAAGGGTTGGAGGTTAGAGAGTAGGGGTTAGGAATTAGAGGTCAGGAGGTTAAGGTTAGGGGGTAAGGGTTAAAGGTAAGGGTTAACGATTAGGAGGCTAAAAGTTAGGGGTTCAGAGGCTAGAGTTTAGGGGTTAAAGGGCAAGGGTTGTGGGTTAGATGTTAGAAGGCTAAATGTTAGAGATTAGGGGTTAGATCTTAAGAGGATATAAGTTATGGGGTAGGAAGCTCATGGTTTGGGGTTATAGGGCAAGGGTTGGGGTTCGAAGTTAGGAGGTGAAAGGTTAGGGCAAGGGTCGGGGTTAGAGGTAAAAAGAATAATGGTTGGGGTGAAAGGTTCGGGGTTAAAGGGTTTGGAAAAGAGGTTAGGAGGCTAAAGGTTCGGGGTTAGAGATTAAGAGAATAATGGTTTGGTGTTAAAGGGTATGGGTTAGAGGTTAGGAGGCCAAAAGTTAGGGGTTATGGGTTAAAGGTTAGGGGTTAGAGGGTAGGTGTTAGAGGTTAGGAGGCCAGAGGTTAGGGGTTAGGGTTATCCGCAGATATCACAGCACATAAATGCAAGTACATCAACACAAGCATCTACTATTGTAGATGTACTTTTGTCGTGTTGTTGTTGTTGTGGAACTAACTGTGCCACTCTCTGCTCCCTTAATTGTGTCCCACAGTTACACGAAAAGTTTTCTGAATCTGAATCTGAATGAATCTGAAGTTTTTTTGTCGAGTGTTTTCCTTGTATTTTTAGCAAATATATTATGAATTAATATGTAATTTGCCATTATTGGAAAAAAATGAAAAAATCTGCAATTGTATTTGCTGTGGCTTACTGGGGGTGTGGAGCAAGCTGATGTTATCAGAATCAGAGGCTGGTGCTCTGTGGCGCCCACCAGAGGGGAGGAGCTGGAACACCTGTTCCTGTCCTGATCCAAACTGTGTCTGTGTAGGAGATTGTGGATCCCAGAAACCTTTGGCATTGGAGACACAAGAAACCCATAATGGAGCGGAACTGAAACGGAACATGTAAGATCAATAGGTTCAGTAATATCAGACAGCAAGACATTGGAAGGATAAATTCCTCATTTGCCCGGTGGAGCAGTGGTCCTCACTGTGGCCCCCCAGCAAGAAGGTTGTGGGTGGAGCCCCGGCTGGAGCACGGGGTCTTTCTGTGTGAGTCTCCATGTTCTCCCTGTTCCTGCTGGGTTCTCTCTGGTACTCCAGCTTCCTACACAGTCCAAAGACATCAAGAGGGACCAGGTTAATCCAGACTCTAAATTGACCGTAGGCGTGGCTGGGAGAGCCAATGGTTGTCTGTCTCTATGTGTTGGTCCTGCCATGGACTGGTGACCTGTCCAGGGGGAAGGCTGCTGGGATAGGCTCCACCCCCACCACCCTGAACAGGAGAAGAGGGAGAACATGGAGGGATGGAATTTCCTCGTGTGTCATGATAATCTCGTGATAACCAGATTTATAGATTAATAGATGAACCAGTTATAATGGGAACTACAAAAGTACAGTCCAAGATAAGGGAGAAACAAAACTTGAACCCTGATCCAGATGATGAATGGAAACATGTTTAATAAAATTCATAAAACCTCAGATTTCTTTTTGGACAGAATCAGCATGAAAAATAAATAAGAGATATTTCTTGATACCATAATTGACCATGAAATTAAGGCTTTTTAGAGTCTGTCACTGCTGGAATGATTCACATCATTAATATTCATGAAAAATAGAAAAAATATTTCGGTTTGACGCATTTATGTTCATGGGAGAAATCTTAAAAATAGCGCTCTTTTTAAAAGCAGAACACATACCAGGAACAAGGATGAAGCACTTTTCAGGAGTGTGAGAGTCACACAATCATCTGTACATGTGTGATGGACTCACATGCCACAAGACCCCCCCCCCCCCCCCCGCGTCACCTCACTCAGCATCCCTGCTGCCTCCAAACCAAACCACCCAGCATCGTCTGCCTGCAGCGGCCCGTTTGGGCCGGTTCCTTCCCCAGACAGCAGGTCACCATGGTAACAGAGAAGAGTCAAGAGTCCCACCACTGAAAGAAGCACGTTTGGACGCCTTAAACTGCAAAGTTAGGAATGCTGGCTGAAATCTGCTTGTGTCTTGTACTTTAATTTGTTTTCCATTCAGAGCTGCTAAATTTAGAATCACAAAGTCACAAAAACACACAGCTGTTGTGTGTATTATAAAAAAAAGCCTGGGTGCATATATTTAAGCTGCAGAGAAGCAGGGAGACAGAAGCTCCCTGACGCAAGAAGGAAGTCATTACTGACAAGCATTTATGATTCATGTAAATGGGTCATTTTGCTATTTTGCTCTGTTCTGTGCTCACAGACTAGAACAAAGAAGCTTTTTGTCTTCTCCCTTGAACAGTTTTCTGAGCTGAGCGGTTTGATTTCAGGGTCTGAGGCCAGTTGCTGTCATAAAGTCTACAGGTTTGTTATTTTGGTTTCACAGACAAACATAACTGGACTTGGATGTGTATATAAGTAGAGTTGCAGCAGTGAAGCATCTGAGCCACTGCGACACCAGTTGGAGGACCAATGGTGAACCATCGGGGTGAGGGTTCTTGATGCTGGTCACTCACTCAAAGAAGGAGGTCTTCAGTCTTGCAGTAGTTGCAGTGGAAAGGTTGCTTCCTGGAGCTCTGGAACTGAGTTCTTCCTGAAGTCAGATGTGAGAGGCAGAAAATCTACAAGGAACGTTCTCCGCTGCAGCCGTGCTCCTCATGCTCCTCGTTCACAGCAGGAAGTGCCAGTCAGACCACAGGAATGCAAAGCACTGAAGCAGGCATGGTTTTCCATGGGGGGGGGGGGGGGGGGTAATCTAATGGACAGTGGGACTGACACTGGTTTAAAGCATATGGGGCCTTTGTTTTTTGCTGCTGTGATGGAGTCAGTCACATGGTTATGAGGTCAAACATACAACATAAACGGCTACGTGCCTTGATGTTTGAAAAGACTTCACATATTTGTCTTTGCGCTTACTCTAAATTGACCGTAGGTGTGGCTGGGAGAGCCAATGGTTGTCTGTCTCTATGCGTTGGCCCTGCCATGGACTGGTGACCCGTCCAGGGTGAACGCCCGAACCTCTCACCCGTAGCCGCTGGGATAGGCTCCAGCCCCCCCATGACCCTTAACAGGAATAAACGGAAGACAATGGATGGATGGATGGATGGATGGATGGTCTTTGCACTTCTCCTCTGGTGTCTCGGTTCATGAACTCAACACTGCCCCTTGTGGCCTGGAGCACTTCCGTTGTGGTGCCTGTGTTTGCAACATTTCTACTCCACGTGTGTTTTGGCGTTGGTGTGTTTTTCCTGGTAGAAGTGTTCCAGGTAGCTGCAGCGTGTTCGTTGATTTGCAGCACATTCCTTCTCTGCACTGCATGTGTTTTCTGAATTTGCTGGTGTTTTCTGTGTTCCAGCCACCATGGTGAAGGACCCCCAAATGAAGTCCTGCTCAGGTCCCCATGAGGGCTTAGAGCAGCTCTGAACACTTTCATCTTCTGTCCTGGCGGTGGCGGTGGTGTGATTGGACATGTGTACAGCAGCAGCTGCTACAAGTCAAAGTGTTTAAACGTTACCGTGTGTATCAATTACAGAGCAGAGTGACAACGGTACAGGGAGGACACAGGGAAACTGGTGGTGCTGCCCTTCAGAGGAAGAATATGTTCATACATTGGGGATCTGCATGAGTCCAGCAGGGTCCAGTGCCACCAGACGGGGAGCGTTAACAATCGTTCAGAGGCTAAATTGGTCTTATCAAGTCATGATGAGTCTGTTGTTTGCAGCTGTCATGGTTACTTTCACTCTTGCATCGACTCTTTTAACTGAGATTTCAAGGCAAATTTGTAGCTTGCCAGTCTAACCTCCTGGAGGAGGCTGTTATGGAGCCCTGTTCCCAGGAAGCCCCATCACCCTCAAGAGTCTGGCAGCTGCATCGCTGCACTTCCACAGAGCTGATAAAACCAGGAGTGACTGTCTCAAGGTTCTCAGGGAGAACCAGACTGGATAACTGTAATGTGGTTCTACTGATGCCTAACAACATGGCAACACTGGCTGCCACCTCCGACCAGACCTGCTCCACCTCCTCTAGACCTGCACCACCTCCTCCCTGGCCAGGCTTAACCATCTGCCACACCTGCTACACCTCTTCCTCCTCCTCCAAAACCTGCTTCACCTCCTCCCAGACTCAAGTGGTTCTAAATACCCAACCAATTGGTTCACAACAACTTTTTTCTAAAATCTAAAAGCCAAACTGTGATGAGTAAGACGTGGCTGGAACAGGGATGCTGCCTGAGCTGTGACATGCAGTTGATGAGGGCTGGTCCCCCTCCAGCCTTGGGTTCTCAGTGCTCTCTCCCCACCTTCTGTCTGATTTGCTGGGAAATACCTTGTTCTGTAGAGTCCTGAAGTGTCAGGGCTTCCAACCAGAACATCTGAGCTGGAATCTTACTTATAGCTTTAAGCTGCAACAATGGACATCCTGGTTTGGGACCCAGGAGAATACAGCTGATTGGATTCAGTCGTTCAAAAGAATTTTGACTTGGTTATCATAGCGATTTCTTAGTGTAGTTAGTTAGTTAGTTAGTGCTGCAAATTGTCCATTAATAGAACTCTCGTTTCTGGAATTACAGCATCTGCACAGCTTCAGGGCTATGAAACTGTATTTCTACTGTCTTTATTAACAAGCAAGAATCTCCCTGCTGACGCCAGTGAAGTTGCAGTGAAATGTTCCACCTGTGCAGTCGTGTTAGCGCAACCCAGTCTCATGTCAAAAGGTGAACAGGCTCCGTTTGTCCTCAGGTCAAAACGTATCAGTTCTATGATGAAGGCCTAAAAATTGTGAAATGTGTACGTTTTTTCCCCCCTATTCTTTTCTACTGGAGCGCTGGTAGGTCATGTGACTCTTTCATGCAGGCCTCTCCAAACAAAAACATGGCGGCCGCTCCTGTCATGTTCGGAGGAAAGTGCCTTATTCCAAGATAGTTTTGATTTAATAAAGCATTCTGATGACATTTCTAGAGAGAAATATACATTTTGTTTTCATAATCTTCGCTCAGTTCTTGTGTATAATCTTTGGTTTGTTCGTTATTACGATGAATCTTTCACCTCTCGGAAGAGAGTCGTTACAGTGTCACGTTCCTGCTGTTGCTATGGCGGTTGCTAAGGACGCTACTGGCGTCATTCCAAGTTTTCTGCAGTTGTTATGGCTCAAACCACGGAAACCTAAATGGCGTTCATGTTGTTGTATTTTGTCGTTCCATTGCGTCGTTATCTGAGTTGATAATATATTTGTGGGGCTGTTGACTAATAAAATAATATAAAACATATTGGCCCAGGAATTACCATCAAAATATAAAATAGCTACGCTTGTTTGTTGTTGTTTGTGTGATTGTTGACTACAGCTGTTCAATAAAAATAATTCCATAAATCCGCTACCATGGAAGTTGACCCCCTTTCTTCTGTGAGAAAATCCGGAAGTTGTTGCTCACTCCAAGGAAAAAAAAACAAACATTTTAATACTTTATCTTTTGATTAATAAGACAATCAACAAATTCATTTAATTTCTGGATGTTTATTCTACCTACAAAGTCCATTTGTAACCATTACAGATCGACCAATCAGCATTAAGAATATAAACAATGATTCAAACTGATGGCGCCGTCTGCTGACGTCACATCCGTCACAGAGGCTAATTCCTGCACTCAGAGGTGGCCTTTTAGTTCCACCATTTCACGCTATATTTACTGATTTATTATTGAGGGGAACAAACCACACTGATGTCTGGGTTCATCAAGGATATCATTAAAGAAATCCAAACTATTTGGCCAGTTAAATTTATCCTAACTGTTCTTCATATATTGTGCTGGTAATGTCATGTCATTTCTTTTCCAATGTAACTTTTGTCGTTCTGATGTGTGTATTTTTACTGCTCCAACAAAGCTGTTCCTCTTCTGGGGGAAATCAATCATTCAGGCAATCAATAACTGAATGTCTCTGATGCTGTACTGTAGTATTGCAGTACAACAACACTCTGATCCTTCCTTTTCAAATGTTTTTATTGTGTTTCTCTTATCAGGTGTTCAAAATGATGACAATAAAAATCAATAATTGATATTCAGCTTTGTTTCAACAATAATAATTGATCAGAAATGAGGCCTGATGGCTGAAATAGCAGCTTTGTGCTGTTCAGTGACACCTGCTATGAAAAGGAGTCAAGGCCGTCTTCAAGATGTGAAAATGTTCCAAAGATCCTTCTTCATGTTTGTCCTGAACAAGATTGTTGTCAGGCCTTTTTTCAAAGGAGCTCCAAAAGGCTCACTTAACCCTTTGAGGCCTGGCTGAGACATGAGGCCTGTTGACCTTTGACCCTGTTGACCTGGACGTAGATCCTCTCATGTGGAGCAGGTGTTTGACTGAAGGTGCTTCTCCAGCTTGGACCTCTTTGCTGATGGGATTTCTGGCTGATGTCTGGTTAAACACTTCAGAGATTTGGGATTATTCCGTGATATTTGCCCTCTCGCACGAACATCTTACATGTGGCGTTATTTGAGCTCAACTCTTCTCAGTCATTGGTCTTAAAATCCAGAGTGGTGCCTACAGCAGCCCAGAGGCCTGATCCTGCTCTCAGGGCAGCAGCAGCTTCTCTCATGTTCTGGCTCACCGTCTCTCACCTGGACTCATGAGACTCACGTAAATGAATGACAGATTGATTTAAGTATTCCTAAAGAGATATGGGACCCTTTAAATGAAGATCAATATTAATTGGAAAATAGACGTTTTTCAAACCCAGTCCTATAGTAGAAGCTTTTATAACTACAACTTACTGTCTTCTCCCTTGTGCTATTTATTGCCAGCAAGATTGTCTTTATATGAAAGTGGCCAACAACAGAGCATGAACTCCACTGGCATCCTCTTGTTTTCCTCTTTTTTGAGTGAGAAAATACTGAGAAGGGGATGGGGGTGTGGGGGGGCACATGGAGCCGTGTAAACATACAGATCGAGCACAAACAAGGCACAGAGGGATGTTAGCTTAGCTGCTAATGACAGAACTGTCTGAATCATCAAACCTCTGACAACATGACACAGAAAGAGGGAGGGATTTGTGTTATATAATAAGAAAAACAACAGAATAACAAATTAACAAATAAACCAAAAACACACTTCTTAAGTCCGTTAACAGGACGAGTGTAGCATGGCCTTGCATCTTCTCCTGGTTACACACTCTCTCTCTCTACACACACACACACACACACACACACACACACACACACACACACACACACACACACACACACACCGCAGTGGAAAGGAAGCTTGTCCTGAGTGCCTGGAGCTGAGGGCTGTTTTGACTGTGAGGAGCTGGCAGAGGTACACATGTCCCCTTGGATTTCAAGTGGAGCAGGTCTGAGAGGAAATACCGCTGGCACCCAGTGAGAACAGGCATGCCTCGCCTTTGGATAAAACATTCCAGCAGCAGCACTGCAGGCTGGGAGGAGGAGGCCGACAGCACATTGCTGCGTGTTGCTGTAAGCTGTCAGCCCTCAAGGACAAGAGAGGGGATTTCTTAAAGCTATCCCACAGGTCCTCATTGAGGCTGGGGGGTATATCGCGTTGCCCTCCTGCCCACCCCGCTTCTCTGTTTCCTCTGAGTGCACTCGCACACACCCAGACAGGAGGAGCCCTTGAAGGCCTTCCAGCTTCAGCATTTGGCCCGTCTGGAAATAATTAAAGAGGGGGAAAGGTAGATGAGGTGGCCAGACCAATTTTCTCAGTCAGTCAGTGAGACCCACCCAAACTCAGTACGGTGAGTACTCAGAGTTCTCTCCCACAATCCCCCTGTGACACCACTGCTGGTTTGCTTCCCCGTTCAGCATCATACAATCATGCTTGTTTCCAGCTCGTGCAGGGCAACCTTTGCTTGAGAGGACCCACCAGCTGCACGTACATGGTGACCCCTGACCTGAGAGAACAGAGCCAGCTAACTGGAGTAGAGAAGGAATTCACAATAAGATACGTATGGACCTCTTCAGTCTGATGACGCAGCGACTGTCAACACTGATAAGGCAGCTGTCAAGCAGCTCTCATGCTGGGAAATGTCGATGGCTCATACCACCGTACAATGTTGACGCTGCATCACAACAGAATCATGTTCAGCCCCGTCCCAGAGAGGAGCGTGTGAGCCCCCACCCTCTCTCTTTGGCTGCCCTCAAAGCCGCCACTGTTAAAGCTCGAATCTCGACTTTTGTCGCCCCCCTGTGGCGGTGAGCATAATCACAAACAAAACAGTCATTCTCTGATTTCTATTTCAGACTTTGAGCATCACAGAACCTCATTAATGTGATTCACTTTCATTTGTGAATTTGATGGCTATGGCATACATCAGTACAGGTAACGATCGAGGAGGAAGAGGACGAGGAGCAAGAGGATGAGGAGGAGGACAAATAGGAAGAGGATAAGGAGGACGACGAATAGGAAGAGGATGAGGAGGAGGACGAATAGGAAGAGGATGAGGAGGAGGACGAATAGGAAGAGGATGCGGAGGAAGAGGATGAGTAGGAAGAGGATGAGGAGGACAAATAGGGAGAGGATGCGGAGGAAGATGATGAGGAAAAAGAGGAAGAGGAAGAGTAGGAAGAGGATGAGGAGGAAGATGATGAGGAAGAAGAGGAAGAGTAGGAAGAGGATGAGGAGGAAGATGACAAGGAGAAAGGATAGGGAGGAAGAGGACAGAGAAGAGAACTGGTAGTTGTTTCTTGCTGTACAACTTGTGACATTCAGTATACTGTACTGTAAGTACTGTAATGTTCATTGTAGTATTACTTTTACTGGCTGCGTACATTCGTAAGTGCATTTTCCGATTTGTAGAACTGAAAGACGACCATGGGGAGTGGGGTGCTGCCTTTCTCTCCCAACCACAATTGAATCCTTCAAAATAATGGCATCTGACTGGGTGAAATCCAGCGAGGGACTGAAGACCTCGTCACCTTTGAGGGAATCATCAGTGTCTCTCAACTGTTGTCCGTTTTCCTCCAACACAACAGACTTGGCCTGAAACGAGTGTACAGAGGACCTTTGAGTGCAACTCTGCAGGAGCCAAAGATCTAAGGTGTCCGTGGGAGTGAGTGGGACCTACGGACGCGTTCAGCACTGATGCTTCCAGCACCACTCCAGGCTCATAGGCCTTCTGTTCCTGTAGGCTAGGAGTTGCAGTTGTTACTTTCACAGTACAGCAGAAGTCTGTCTTGCTGTACCACTGACTGTACTAAACTACGTCACCTGTTTTGATCGTGTTTGGACAGACCCCATGACTGCCCTTTGATGGGTGAAGCAGGGCTCCATCTGGCGAAAAGGAGGCAGGGACAGAACTGGTCAACGCGCCACTGTGGAAGTCCCCCCATATATGATATATAAATATATATATACTGTATAATGTAGATATTTACTATATAGAATTGATATTTATTGTATTAATTAATATGCTGAATACTGTAGATATGTAGGGCGGCCCGGTGGAGCAGTGGTCCTCACTGTGGCCCCCCAGCAAGAAGGTTGTGGGTGGAGCCCCGGCTGGAGCACGGGGTCTTTCTGGGTGAGTCTCCATGTTCTCCCTGTTCCTGCTGGGTTCTCTCTGGTACTCCAGCTTCCTCCACAGTCCAAAGACATCAAGAGGGACCAGGTTAATCCAGACTCTAAATTGACTGTAGGTGTGGCTGGGAGAGCCAATGGTTGTCTGTCTCTATGTGTTGGTCCTGCCATGGACTGGTGACCTGTCCAGGGGGAAGGCTGCTGGGATAGGCTCCACCCCCACCACCCTGAACAGGAGGAGAGGGGGAGATGGAGGGATGGAGGGAGGTTTATTTAAATCAGTAATCATCCATCATGCCTCCCTTCATGTTCCCCCTCTCCTCCTGTTCAGGGTGTTGGGGTGGAGCCTATCCCAGCAGCCTTCCCCCTGGACAGGTCACCAGTCCATGGCAGGACAGCTGATGGATGGACTGGCATTGCTCAGGAGTGTCTACTGGTCAACTAAGCCTTCGTGGATGGAGGCGTTGGTTGGTTTGTTCGGTCACTCACCAGCTCCTCTGATCAGAATGGCCACCTCTCTCTTGTGAAAGGGTTATTTGTGCTGCGATTGTCTCCAGATCTCACACACACACGCACACACACTCCCTGCATCATCACGCATGACCGACATCTGCAACCCATTTCCCTTGTTCATTCTCCTGAGGCGAACCTTTTGGAAAAAGTGAGGCAACACTTGGGAATGTAAACACAGCTCCCATCTGAAAGCAGCCTTTATGTTGCGTTATCAGTCAGAGGACACAGTGTCAACTCACACACTTTTACACTGAACACAAACGCACAGCACAGGAGTGGCAGACAACAGTTTCACTGAAAGAAGGAGCTCTATGCTCATGGACGGTGAATCTCTTGGCCTCGAACAGGTTATGCGACCATGCAGTCGAATTGTATTTACGATGAAGAAAACAACGGTCAACTGCGCTGCAGAACACGGAAGGCGGGACTCACCAGACTTTGTAGTTTTGTGGAATGGTTCCGATAACTTTGACAGCCTTTCTGAACAACACTTCTTCGTTCTTTGTCACGGCTGCTAAGGTTAGCATCTACTTTCTCTGAAACATGCCTGACCTCTGACCCTCCCTGATCAACAGCACTCACTCACAATGATCCAGACAGGTCTTCACCTCTCATTCAAGTATGCCTCATGTCCACAGTCGCCAAGACTAAGACTGACAAGGTTGGGTTTCTTGGCTTCCACATACAACTCATGCTGTAGGAGGTGGATACACAGACCTCTGGAAACTGCTGATCCTCTGTGTCAGGGTTGCTTTGCTGGGTGGAGACTCCTGAATGCCATGATTTTGCTTCCTGTTCACATGAGCACGTGCACGCCAAGTGCACACCCACCATCCTGGACTATGTCCTCAGGTGTGTTCCTGTGATGCCCAGTTCAGGTGGAGATTGTCTCTGTTTTCAAATATTTGTAGGATAATCGGTGCACTCAGGAGATCACAAATAGACGCAGTACTTCATCAGTCACTGGATGAACACATATCAGCGATGAGCCGCCGGAGGGAGAATCAGTCACTGCAAGACTCCTGAGTCCTGAAACCGCAGACAGCCATCCGGCCTGAGGTCGTCCCTCCAGTCCTGCAGGAGCACAACCCCGTGGCCGGATGGAGCTCAGGACACTGCTGATCACTGGTGGAAAGTAACAGTATTTCTACTCAAACACTACTTTAAATAGTATGTTGCGGGTTCAGTACTTTGAGTATTCCATGTTAGGAGACTGTATAATTTCACTCCACTACATTTATCAGAAAAAGTTTTTGTACAGAAAATGTGACAAACTCCTGATGAAGAGGATGAAGATGATGATGACACAAAGAGGAGACTGTCAGCTGGACCACACGCAGCCCTCAGAGCTCAGTGGTTCAAGGCCACTCGAATACACAAACGTCAAGTATTTGAATACGTACTTTTACTTTTGGTATCAAAGTAAACACAGTATTAAATACTTGTTTTCATTTGAGCAGAATTTTGAATGGAGACTTTTTACCAGGAGGCCCGGTGGAGCAGTGGTCCTCAGTGTGGCCCCCCAGCAAGAAGGTTGTGGGTGGAGCCCCGGCTGGAGCACGGGGTCTTTCTGGGTGAGTCTCCATGTTCTCCCTGTTCCTGCTGGGTTCTCTCTGGTACTCCAGCTTCCTCCACAGTCCAAAGACATCAAGAGGGGACCAGGTTAATCCAGACTCTAAATTGACCGTAGGCGTGGCTGGGAGAGCCAATGGTTGTCTGTCTCTATGTGTTGGCCCTGCCATGGACTGGTGACCTGTCCAGGGGGAAGGCTGCTGGGATAGGCTCCACCCCCACCACCCTGAACAGGAATAAGTGGAAGGAAATCAATGGATGGATGGATTTTTTACCAGAGAATTATTTTACTTCAGTAAAGGTACTGTGTGCCTCTTCGTCACGCTGGTACTGCAGCAGACATGTACTGGTGATCTGCTCCAGCACGCCAAGTGCCAGCACAATGTACTGTGACTGCCTCTTTAATGTGGCCAAGCAAACTTCCTGTGAACTTCAGAATAAAAGTTACATCAACTGAAGAGTCCCCTTCTGTTGAGGGAAGGACGAGGACATTGAGCAGCAGAGAGAAGTCGCGTGACAGCGGTGATGATGGCTGGTTTCACACGCATCCATTTATGTCCAGCTATCTACTGTGATGTCAGCCGCAGCAAGAGACGAGGCGTCAGATGTTGAGAAGAACTGGTCTCACACCCAGAAGGTGTTTTAGACATTTATTACACACACTGACAGGAGTCAAAGAAATCAATAAAAATGGTGCATTTGAAGACTGGAGTTGCTCTTCTGACATCCATGAAGTGGAATAGAACGCAGGACTCTGCTGTATTTACAGACATGGCTTCATCTTTGCTAATTCCTATTCATCTCCTACATCTCTAGATCAGAGCCCCGGGGCTGAGGACAGCTCCCAGCAGGGTCCTCCTGCACCCATCCAAGCCTCGATCAGGTGCCAATCAATAACTGACGGTGCTTAAACAGCCTAGATTCTGTAGTCGTCGTGCCTGTTGTGACATGAGGCCAATAACATTTGAGGAGCTGAAATACAGTGTTAGTGCAGTAAATAAGACAAGTCATGAATGAAGCAACTTAAGGAATCTAAGATCTGTCATCACTCGTTGGCGCCCCCTTAGGCCTCCGTTCTCCTCTTCATCTGCTTAAATAGGATTTTCTTTCTATTTTACAAAAATCAGCCTGGATCAGTTGAGATTAGTTCTTGTGCTCTGCAGATCCTGGAGTAGTGATCAGCCTCCATTTCCAAGCTGGTACTTGCAAGTGGAATTTGGGGGGGGGGGGGGGGGGGGCAGAGTAAAATACAGTAGCGACACAACACTCAGGTGTTGAGGGGGCTCACTTGGACACACTCCAGATGATGATGCCCAGGATGACCAGCACGATGGAAACAGCCATGGCCAGGATGCACATCTTCTTCCGGGACTTTTGCTGTGGTAACAGAAGGTGAGGGGGGAGAGTGAATGACCCACGACCTCTTCTGGTGCTCCCAGGACTCGATCAAACAAGACCAGGACACATTACAGAGCACACGTGTCATCAGGCGTGAATATAAGAAGCAGCCAGTAGAGAGCCGCGTCAGTACCTGGTAGTAGGCAGCTCTCTGCAGCTGCTCCGCTCCTCGCTCCACGTGAACTTCAGCGTTCTCCACATTTGCTTCGATGCTGTCTGCAGAGCAGCAAAGGCAGCAGGTCTTCAGTCAGCAGTGGGGGGGGGGAAGACTGCAACTATAGAAGCTGTCAAAGGTCGTCAGTCCCCAAAGAATATTATTTCTTACATGCTCCAAATATACGAGGAGTCCTGCATGGCTGAAGAATGGAAATGTATCACACTAACATCCAGATATCCTGGATTGATCTACACCCTACGACTCCATCACCCAAGAGAGCAGGAAGTAGTGACAGACAGGTGACACACCAGGACCAGGAAGTAGTGACAGACAGGTGACACACCAGGACCAGGAAGTAGTGACAGACAGGTGACACACCAGAACCAGGAAGTAGTGACAGACAGGTGACACACCAGGACCAGGAAGTAGTGACAGACACAGGTGACACACCAGGACCAGGAAGTAGTGACAGACAGGTGACACACCAGGACCAGGAAGTAGTGACAGACAGGTGACACACCAGGACCAGGGAGTAGTGACAGACAGGTGATACACCAGGACCAGGAAGTAGTGACAAACAGGTGATACACCAGGACCAGGAAGTAGTGACAAACAGGTGATACACCAGAATCAGGGCACACTCACTCGCTCGCACCATAGATCTGTGGAGACATCTTAGAGCATCTGACTAATACAGCCACTCACCCTAGCAAGTGGTGTCCGTGTGTGTGTGTGTGTGTGTGTGTGTGTGTGTGTGTGTGTGTGTGTGTGTGTGTGTGCGCCACACATACATAGATATTGACATATAGATTTTAACTGTGTCCCTGCTGTGTGGATTCATCAACAGGACCACCTGACCAGGTGACACAGGTACCAGTAAAGCAGGTCCTCACCGATCATCTCTCCCTGGTCGTGGATCATCACTGCCAGGTCTTTGAAGATCTGGTTGACATCCATGATGTCAGACTGGAACAAAGAAACAGGCGTGAAGTTGTGATGACTTTAGCAGTGGGTGGCTTCTGTCCTGGTATGTGATGACAGGCTGACCTCTAGTTGTCTGATGTTGGTTTCTCTCTCCTTGATGAGCTCCAGGTCCTCCTCTGTGATGGCCACCTCCTCCGTCTGAGCACTCATCTGACCCCAGTCCTCCTGACTTCACGTTTGCCAACAAAACATGTCACACAGCTCACAATCACACACTAACACAGAGTCAGAGAGCCCAAGTTTAGCAGCTGTCAGTCCAATCAGTGAGCAGCATTCAGCATCAGCACCTGCTCAATAATGGAGGGACTCTGAGGTTCTAGAGGTTCCACCGCGCAAATCAAGGATGGACTGGCTCAGCACACCTTCTTTGGTTTTCAATCATCAATTGTACCTGGTACTCCTTTGGATCTTTGACCCCCCCCCCCATTGATGTCATTAATGTTCCAGTTACCTTGTGTAATTCAACCCTGGACCACATCTTCCAACATGAGAGAAGAGCCCTGAAAGAATGAATCTCATGCTTACTTGTCAAAAGAAACGAGCTTTTCATCTCGAGTGCTTTCCTCCGCCTGAAAGAGAAGAGAAACCACATGATTGGATCCATCTGACACAGCTGGAAATAAACAAAATAATGAAATAAAAGAAAGACAACTGGATTTAATCCTCAGACTGAGCTGTTGTATAGGCCATTGTGTTCAGGAGAGTTGATGGATTCTGTCCAGACGTCATCATGTACGGTGACAGCACTTACTGACAGGCGTGATCCAGCTCTGGCTCGGGCCACCGACTCCTTCTCCTTCTCAGCTGCACGCCGCTGGACAGCTTGGAAGTTGTTGAGAGCTGCTGAGAAGTCATTCATCAGCCGGTCCCGCTGAATCTTCTGCTGCCTCTGGACGCCACCGAGTGACACATGAACATGAAAGATTAAAAATACATTTCTAACTTTTTAAAATTTCTATCAAACTGTTGGAGAACCTTTGACACAAAGAGGTTTTAACACTGAACGATCTATTTTTTGACACCTTTAGGCAATCGTTATGACCTGAGGTATGAATGAATCTCAAGTTAAACAAGCAGTAAAACCAAAATACATTTTAGATATGACACCACCCACCCATCCATCCAATCCACCCACCCACCCACCCACCATCCATCCTTTTAAAGCTCTTAATGGTCAGACTGGAAGAGGTCCTAGTTCCTTATGAACCCACCAGAGCACTATGCCCCAGCATGCAGGTCTACTTGTGGTTCCAGAGTCTCTAAAAGCTGAATGGGAGGCAGAATCTTCAGCTATCAGGCTCCCCTCCTGTGGAACCGTCTCCCAGTTTCAGTCCGGGGGACAGACCTCCTGGACCAGCTCCTAGTTTATGCTGCTATAGACTTAAGGTGCGTTGCCACTGGTTCACTTGGGCTTGGGTTGGGTCGATATGGCTCAGGAAAGTGCATTCCCACTTGCACTGGGTACCACATCAGCGTGGGTGGACCCACGAGCCGAGACTTCCCCCACTTCATTTGTGTGCAACACAACAACAACAGAGGACATGGAGCCTGATGCCTGTTGCTCAATCAGTGGTTCTTGCTTAGAAACTATCCATCCACCCACCCATCCACCCACCCATCCCTCCATCCACCCATCCATCCATCACTCCATCCACCCCTCCATCCATCCCTCCATCTTCCCCCTCTTCTCCTGATGAGGGTGTTGGGGGTGGAGCCTATCCCAGCAGCCTTCCCCCTGGACAGGTCACCAGTCCATCACAGGGCCAACACATAGAGACAGACAACCATTGGCTCTCCCAGCCACGCCTACGGTCAATTTAGAGTCTGGATTAACCTGGTCCCTCTTGATGTCTTTGGACTGTGGAGGAAGCTGGAGTACCAGAGAGAACCCAGCAGGAACAGGGAGAAGCGGAGAGAACATGCAGACTCACCCAGGAGGGCCACAGGGAGGACCACTGCTCCACTGTGCTGCCGATATGACAACCCTGAAACATTTTTCAGGAACAAACTGCTGATGCTACACTGCAGCAAAGACATCGGCTGCTCCTTGTCCTCATTAACAGTCCGATACAAGCTGGACTTTTATGATGTGACACGTTTACACACACTTTAATGTGTTCAGTTTCATTTTGGAGGCTTTTGCTAACCTCCTAAAAACTGATGTTATGATTTTGACACAATCTTAGATATTTCTAATATACCCTCTTAGATTTGCCTCAAATTCTATTCATAAACAAGGCCAGCAGGTGGCACTGCAGGGGCACCAATAGCAGCTGTATTCACCAGGAATAAACTGAACACTTGCAACTGCAGAGCTTCGTAGCTCATAATTCAACCAAGCAAACTAAAAGACGAATAAAACAATGAAGAATTTGTTTCATTTGTTTTTTTCTTTATGAAGCAATTAATGAAAAAAAGACAACTGTTTTTCCATCTCTGATTAAAAGGAGAAAATCACATCGGCAAAGATACAAGTAAAATTTACATTCTTCAAGTTAATTTATTTTCCTTCTTCCTGTACCTCTGATACCTCTATGTCTTCCCCTAACTACCACTTCTATACTACCTCCTGTCAATACTGCAAATACGCTATCTAGCTACAAATACTTACTCTGCTCTCGACCTGCGCTTTGGTCCTTCCTCTTAGATGCTAAACTATATTTAGTTACCTACCGACACACGAACAGCAGCTACAAAAAAGATCAGCAGGTGTCGCACTGTGACCGTCCTCATCAATGCGTACATGCTGGAGTTGATGCTCCTGTAGCTGGTGGATGTTCTTAT
The DNA here is from genome assembly GCF_037954235.1 of Aulostomus chinensis. Lineage (NCBI taxonomy): Eukaryota > Metazoa > Chordata > Actinopteri > Syngnathiformes > Aulostomidae > Aulostomus > Aulostomus chinensis. The sequence continues at coordinate 19,150,372 of NC_141341.1, read as the reverse complement.
TGACAGCCAGTTTCCTGTTGATGCTGTGTGTCCTAACTCTCCAGTTCTGTCTTTCTCCTGCCGTCTTGTTCATATTCCCATGTGTCAATCTTTCTGTCGCTACTGCCTCTCTCTTTCTCTCTGTCCCTCTCTTCTCCATCTTTGTCTCTGTCCCTGTCCTCCGTCTCTCTCTCTCCCTCCAGCAGGTCAAAGCAGACGTCTGTCCCCACTGATCCTGGATCTGCTCCACCTTAGTGCTGGTAAAGGAAGGTTTTCATCTCTGCTGTCTCAAATGTGCTGGTTCATAGAAGGAGGGAGGTTCTCCTCCTGCTCTACTAAGAGGGAGGTTCTCCACCTGCACTACTAGGAGGGAGGTTCTCCTCCTGCTCTACTAGGAGGGAGGTTCTCCACCTGCTCTACTAGGAGGGAGGTTCTCCACCTGCTCTACTAGGAGGGAGGTTCTACACCTGCCCTTCTAGGAGGGAGGTTCTACCCCTGCACTTCTAGGAGGGAGGTTCTACCCCTGCTCTTCTAGGAGGGAGGTTCTACCCCTGCTCTTCTAGGAGGGAGGTTCTACCCCTGCTCTTCTAGAAGGGAGGTTCTACCCCTGCTCTTCTAGGAGGGAGGTTCTACCCCTGCTCTACTAGGAGGGAGGTTCTACACCTGCTCTTCTAGAAGGGAGGTTCTACCCCTGCTCTTCTAGGAGGGAGGTTCTACCCCTGCTCTACTAGGAGGGAGATTCTACCCCTGCTCTTCTAGGAGGGAGGTTCTACCCCTGCTCTTCTAGAAGGGAGGTTCTACCCCTGCTCTTCTAGGAGGGAGGTTCTACCCCTGCTCTACTAGGAGGGAGGTTCTACACCTGCTCTTCTAGGAGGGAGGTTCTACCCCTGCTCTTCTAGGAGGGAGGTTCTACCCCTGCTCTACTAGGAGGGAGGTTCTACCCCTGCTCTTCTAGGAGGGAGGTTCTACCCCTGCTCTACTTAGACAGAGGCAGCAGGGACAGGTGAGCGGATTTGGAGACTCACACCTGACTGGACTTGGACAAGTAGGGGGGATGAATGACAGCAGTATCTGTCTCTCCACCCCAGTTTTCTTCCAGCAAGTCTGTCCTTCAAATTACTGATGTTTCTCCAGGGTTTTTAGTCACGTGGTGGACATGCCGTCTACATTCTAACATATCACCTGGTACAGCAAGACAGCAGCTGTCTGCCTGTCTACCGAGCTGCTACACAGGAGACTCACACCACTGCTAACCAGAGTTTATAACAAACATGACCAAACTGCCAGAGAGTTCTTAATAGCTAGTTTCACTCTTAACACTTTGGATTTTGGGTGGAATGTGGTGCGAGAAGGCTACAACAAGACAGCATTTGCAGCAATAAAACTGGACATCAAGTTGTGTGTGAACTAGGGCAGCAGCGATGGCGTTTAAATGACAGTCTTGGTAATTTCACACTGAGTGGAAGCTTGAACGAAGCTTCCATGGCATCAGAAACCAAAGCTTTGCTGACATATGCAAGAGAAGGCATTTGAAGAAGTTTGAAGTTGAGTGAGTTTTGTTTTCAAATATTTTAATGTAATGTCATGAAAGTTGAAAGATTCAATTCTAAGCAGTGATAGTTTGAACTGTGTCAAACATCTTGACGCAAATAACGTCCACAGAGACTGACCTCTGGTGGTCACACGGTCTCAATACAGTTGTCTAACAGAAAGATAAGTGGGTTTTCACAGCACTGATACCATGTGGTCCACTGTAAATCCCAAGAGGGACCCTGGTGACCACAGACCCCCTGGCCCCTACCATGGCGAACAGACTCCTTCAGACTTTGAGTCAGAAGGGGGTCAGCCTGTCAGCAGGGTGCTGCAACAGTTAGCACGGTGGTTGGTGGAAGTACTCAGAGGGCTGGACCATGAAAGAAACTGAGTGTTTTGGGTCGGAGCAGATCTGACAATATCTATACAACTGTGAGATGAGGTCTTTAGGTCTTAGTTATTCATAGGCACCAAAACATCATCTGAGGGAAGTGCTGCAGACCTTGACCCCAGGTCCAGACTGGGCTGCTGGCATCAGCCGCACACTTTGTGAATGAGGCGGAGTGAATTGAGAGTGAATGGTTGGTGTGAATGTGGGCACAGCACACCGCCCACCAATGGAACCCTTCACCACTGACATCAGTGTTGGCAATGAGCAGTAATCCAATGAATTACTTCGCAAATGCAATACTCAGTCACAAATAATGAAATACAATTCTTCTTCTGAACCAAACACGACACAAATTTTCACGTCGCTTTATGCACATCGCTTTATTCGCGCAAATTTGACTGCTGGATCATTTGTTCTTATTCGCGTCATTCGTGCAAACTTTTTTTCCCCTGCGAGAAGAATTTATTTCTGCCATTTCTTTCCATCATCAACCTGGCTGACCTAATAACCATTGCTGGCTTGTATCTGTTGTGGATGTCTCAGATACAGCGGAAAACCAAACGCCTGTATCTGGGTCCATGGCACAATCCGGGGGAGCACTCAGCTGGGTGAATTTCACTGCTTTCTCTGGGAACTGCACCTGGACAACAGCCGTTTCCAGCGGTACTTCAGGCTGACGAGGGCCGAGTTCGATGACCTGTTAGCGAGGATCGGTGCCAGGATATCACGGTCGGACACCAATCACAGCCAGGACCGTTGACGTGACTTCACTGACGCCAGGGGAATCTCAACGTTGATAGGCTCTCTCGACACAACGTCTCACAAGTTGAATATTTTCTAGATGCGAATACGTGAAATTCACACCGTGAAGTTTTCAAGTATACATGCAAATTTGCATCTAATTGCCTCTTTACATGGACTTTACTTGTAAACTTGTCGCACGAAAAATCGCGTTGTGTCTGGTGTCAACACACCTTTATTCATTAATTTGAACTTGCATAAAACTGAATGCTTTGAAAACTGTGGCCCACGCAATCAATTCATTATATGTCCAGCCGTAACCACAATGGCGGACAATGGGGTTAGGGTTAGTCTGCTGTCCTGGACACCGTCAATATGTGATCAGCCAGGAGAAAAATACCGATGAGGCACCAATCAAAACAAAACGCCTCCACAAAAATAGTCGCAAAACACCCCGTGTTAAAGCGAACGTCACCTTCACTGACCAAAATGTACCCAATCCAAACACCAGGTAAAGTTAGATTTTCCAACGACCTCTAAAGAACCATCTGTCAGCCAGAACAATTCAACACTGATTGCAATGTACGTTGTTGAAGACATCCGTTCCCTTCAGCCAGCTAATTAGCACGATACCAGTGAGATACAGATCTCTGTGCCATCATGTAGAAGCACATTTTCCAGCTACCGGAAGACCAGTACGTTAAAATGGATTAGATATTAAAAAGACATTTAGGGATTTAGTGCAGGTCTCCAGCACAGTAGATATTTGCACTGTGCATTATTTCCCTCTATTGGGCCTCATCAGATGAATCTACACAACATGCAACACCAGCATGCTAAAGAATCAAGGGTCCACATACGTATGGCAACATTTGAGACAGAGGGTATTCCCTCATTCTGTGACCCATCAGAGTCACAGACACAAATAATAATTGATACTGAGCAGTACTGGGTTTCTCATCAGAATGAAAAAAATACTAACAACACTAAGTCTGTGTCCACCATCATTGGAGACATCTTCAGTTGTTGTGTGGCATTCAGCAGTTTATTTGAACTCTGTTACACAGACTGAACCTATATGCTGGTGCTTGGATAAACAGCACTCATATCGTCAGGCCCATTGCTGGGCAAAACCCAACCACCAAATGTCTGAGGGACAGTGATATTTCAGTTCACACCATCTGCTGGTGCTGGATTTGAAGGGATGTAGAGGCTGCGATCAACGGGCCGCCCAAAACCAACTTGTGCTTCGTTGCACTGCCTACTTTTCATTCTAGTGATAACAGGGACAATGACAGATACACTTCAATGATTGTCTTAACCCTCACCGGGCCGGCGTGGCTCAGAGGTAACGTGGTTGTCTAGCAACTGAAGGGTCGCTGGTTCGATCCCCACTTCCCCCAGTGACCATGTCCAAGTGTCCTTGAGCAAGATTCTGAACCCATAATTGCTCCTGATGGCCCTGTGACGGACTGGTGACCTGTCCAGGGTGAACCCACCTCCCACCCACTGTCAGCTGGGATAGACTCCACCCCCCGCGACCCTTAACGGATAAGCGTTATAGAAAATGGATGGATGGACGGATGGATGATGGATCCCTCACTGCCACATGGACACTAAATAATAGCTACGTGTACATTTGTATGAGAACCGAAGCAGACATTAAAAATTCTTTGAGTTTGAGGTTTTACAGAATTTCTGTTATAAAAAAGGGGTTTAAAAAATAAAACCCTCTCTTGTGACGTCCCTAAGCCCGCCAAGATCCCCACCCCCAACATAGTGAACCTTTGAAAGTGACTGCGCACTAACCTGCTCTGAGGGTGAGGATGGCAGAGGGACCGAGCCCAACTCCTTCAGGTGCTTGTTGGTTTCTTTTGCTAGTTGGTTGGTATAGTGCTGCACCTGCTGCCTGTGGAGACGACGAGGAAAGACACAAGCTGATGATCCAGGATATGTTCACTCTCCTTCTCTTTGCTTCACTAGCAAACAGTAGCCATAGCTCAAGGAATCAACTTTAGCCTCTGACAGACTCATGTTGGTTCTGTTAGTGTGTGACATCATCACTATGGTAATGAGGTCGACCACATGGCTTGTCTCTCTTCTTCTCGCTATTCCACGTCCGACCACACGAGGTCAGTTGAGTCAACCTGGTAACCAGTGCTGCGTCCGAACTGCCAAGTAGGTCGGATCGTAGGTCTCAGAGCAGGTCGTAGGCTGTCCGAAACCACAACTGGCACGAGTAGCGACCTATTTCGCAACCTCAATTCCAGCCTAAACACGCCCACATTGTAGGTCGGTTCAGGTGCATCCTATGGAGCAACCTATGGCCCACAATGCACTGCGGACTTCTTCTTCGTCCCCTAAAAACTTGTGGACGCGCAAGCCAAGTTTGCGCCACCAACAGTCTCCCATTCTGATGCAGCACCAACATTTATAGTCGTCGTTGATGACTAAAGGTGTGTTAATGTGCTTAAAAATAGAGAATGAGTGAAAGGTGCTCAGAGTGGAGTGCAGTACCACAGCCAGGCCAGCAGGTGGGGCTTTCGTTGGCGCTGTCTACCTATTTGCAGTATCTGTGCTCTGCCAGCAGAGGTCGTGCTTCACCACCAATCTAGGGTGTCTGAATGGTGCCGCCGTGTTTAGGTTGTAGGAGTAGGAGGTAGCGGTAGGTCGTAGCAGGAGGACGTAGGTTGGTACTTGGCAGTTCGGACGCAGCAAAGGAGATTAGATTAGTGCAGCAGGAGGGAGGGAGACACCTGCTGGCCGGGAGGTGGTGTTGAGCACGCGTCTTCAAGATGTTTTCCAATAGAAAATTAAAGAACTGTTTATTAACATAAGATTCCAAAAACTGTTCAAGACCTGACAGTGTGAATATCAGTCACTAGTAACTCAGGCTGTTGGTATCACTACTTATAAGTCACTGAGGCTGATTTTTGATTTCCAAGCATTTCAAATAAAACTGGAAAAAATGTTCCATTAAAAATGAGAGTCAAAGGCACAGTACCAACTGGGGCAGCAAGTTTTAACCAGCTGAGCCCTTCATGAACTTGGACTTAGGCGAAGCAACATAAACTCAGAAATCCTCATTTGGCCTAAATGTGAAGAGGGGCCCCTCTGCCTCTAAGATAGAGAACTTCCCATTGAGCCCTGGTGACTTATCGGCACCCCTGAGTTGATCCAACACAGAGCCTGTCTTGATAAAATCATTAAACACATTATAAATTCGACTTTTATTGTTCCCACGTCTTGAGCCCAGTGTAATGTGTCCAGGGAGGGAGGGTGAAGTACAGACTTGGGCCGAGTTGTTACCACAGTCAGGCAGATTGATCAAATCATGAGTAGATTTCACCTTTTTCAGCTTGTGGAAACAACAGCAGCGGTGTGGCTGTGAGCGTCTGGCTACTAGCTCGTGCTACTGCTCTGCTACCATCCCTCCACATTTAAATGTAATGCAAGCTGGCCTGCCTGAGCATGTGGAGTAGCTCCCACTGCAGAGTTTCACCTGGACCTCCAGAAGTCCTCGCCAGGGCAGGGAAACCACGTTGAAGCAGCCACAACAACCGTGTGGCCGCTGCTACGGAGCCTCAGTCTTTCTCTAAGTCTGCTGCTCGACAGGGACGTCGCTTGCTAACTAGTCTGGAACATGAAGCCGATTGGCAACCAATTTTAAGATGGAACCCAACACCACTTACCAGGCCTTAAGCTCGATGAATAAACCGATGCATGCATGCAGCGTGTGTGTGTGTGTTTGGACTGAGTGGGGATGAGGCTGATACATACAGGCGATCTTGGAGCTCACTGGTGTCCTGTCTGGTCCCCAACTGGCTCACCATACTCTTGATCTGAGCAGCTGTCAGAGGAACCAGGCACAGAGACGAGTCAAGCACACTTGGACCAGCACCTTGGTGAAACAGCCTCGCGGGTCCAGACCAGCCGTGTCTGAACAGACACTGAGGCTGTGGCCCCAGCACACACAAAACTATCCTCACAAATGTACTTTACTGCCCAGGCATGTGACTTTGGCAGACCCACACGGACATGTGATCACATATCATTTCACTTTTATCATAGTAGTGCAGTCCCTGTTGTTTAAGGGGCGGAGCCATGTGATGTCAGAAGACCTCTCTGCTGAACAGTTCCTCTAAGGCAGGGGTGTCCAACTGGTCCAGTACAGCGCCGTGTGGCTGCAGGTTCTCAGTCCACCTCAACAAAAGCAACACCTGAATCTACTTAAATCAATCAAGCTGTGTTCTCACCCATTGGTTGGATCAGGTGTTGCTTTTGCTTGGTTGGAATGAGAACCTGCAGCCACACAGTACTGGACCAGTTGGACACCTCTGGTCTTAGGGATTTTAAACTAGTCTCAGGGAGAAAGCCTCTTTCAGAGCCTGCCCTTTTTTAGCTTTTCAAACCACTGGAATGATGGAGTACTGGAAGTCAATCTGTCTGTCACTGGTGTGCCTTGGCCTGTAACTGGGCTCTCTGGAGATTTAATGAGATTACCTGACTCAATAAAAGGTTAAACAACAAATTAAAACATCTGACTTTAATCTCTGACTCAGTGTCATCACAGTCATGAGTATAGTCTATAGCAGGGGTGTCCAAACTGGTCCAGTACGGGCCGGTGTGGCTGCAGGTTTTCATTCCAACCAAGCAAAAGCAACACCTGATCCAACAAATGAGCTGTGTGGACACGGCTTAAGCCTGATTTATGCTTCTGCATCGTGGCGACGCCGTACCTACGCCGTCAACGCAGACCCCTACGCCGTAGCCCGACGTGCACCTCCAAAAAATCCTGACTACGCGTCACGTCGACGCGTAGTGACGTGAACGTCAACGGACTGTGATTGGTCCGCTCACACTACGTTTCCGGTTCAGCACAACAACACCGCCATTTTTAAAGTTTCTGTGGTGAGAGCAACACCCCAAAAAAAAATGGACCAAGCCGAAGTAAGAGTTATCGAGGAGGTTCGCAGGTATGACCACCTTTACAACTTCCATCGTTGTCTCTGTCTCTGACCCATGTGCTATGACCGGAAGAAAACTAAGGAATTCGACAAGAGTCCCCCAAAACCACACGAAGATAAAGCCACACCCCTCTAGTGGCTTGGCAGTGAATTACAGAGCAACGCGTTCCCTCGACGCAGAACTATAAATGCACAATGACGACGTAGGGGCTACGGCGTGCGTACGGCGTCGCCACGACGCAGAAGCATAAATCAGGCTTTAGTTGGTTTAAGTAGAATCAGGTGTTGCTTTTGCTTGGTTGGAATGAAAACCTGCAGCCACACCGGCCCTTTACTGGACCAGTTTGGACACCCCTGGTCTATAGTCTCTCTCTCTCTCACTCACACAGCCTTACTGTTCTGTGTGATCTTCTGGATGTTGGAGCTGCATGTCTGGATCAGGCTGCTGAAGTCCCGCGGGACCGGGCGATAGCTCTCGGCTTTACCATACGACATGTCGGCCTCGCTGCTCGGGCTTCACTGCTCACTTTGGCTGCAAACATTTAGAGAAAGTTAACGATCAAAGGAGCATCTCAGCCAGCAGGGCTCCATGCTATCGGCTGCAGCAGCTGTAAGTTGCGACAGGGCCGATTATTGACCACTTCCTCGGAAAACATCAGTTAAACGGATGTGAGCCGACAAGCATCCAAAGGGTTAGCCAGGAGCTTCAGTAAACCCAGTAGTGAGCCGACAAGTCATCACCCACGTCCCTCTACCGGGATGAGCCGCTGCCACCGTCACCCTGCTCCAGGTAACGAGCTAGCGAGCAAGTTAGCTCGTTAGCTCGTTAAAAGTCTGATCATTGTCCTGGTTACGTTCAGTACACACCGAGTGGGTCGGAACAAATGAGCTCCACTGAACCTTGTGACAGCTGCATCGGGGCACCGGAGAATCTAACTGACCACCCTCCCGAAGGTAGCGGGAGACTGTTAACGTTAGCTTCGAGCTAGGTCATGCTAACTGCCAATCGGCGTCTTCCTGAAGCTGCGAGGGCTGCGGGTGGCGCCTTGAGCCGACACCGAGCATGGAGCGATAGCAGCGCGTCAACAGGACGGACTGAGTCGTACTTGCTTCTTAGTTCGAGGAGCGAGAACCCAGACGCGATGTTTTCCTCTTGCCTTTCCTGGTCCGTCACGTGACGTCACGCGGACCAGCCCGCCCCTCCTTCTTCTTCTTTCTCTTGTTGACGCAACAAAGGAGTGTTGCTGCCCTCCGTAGAACACTCCCGGCAGAACCCGGACTGTGAGAGAACGAAGCCCGTGTTCTGACGGGTGACCCACACCAGCAGTTGTGTATGTGTGTGGTTTTTTTTTACCATTTTGCCCTAAAGGGTCTGTATTTTGCCTCCATGTACCAACACACACACACACACACACACACACACACACACACATGCAGGCTGCACACTAGAGAACAGCAAACTTGGAAGATTCAATGCAGTTAAACTGGTGGTTTTACTGGTATGGGAGTGAAATGGGGGTTTAGAGGGAGCGTGACTCAATCACAAAGGGCTCTTCTACACAGGTCGTCGTTCAGATTTTGTAATTTGTCCCAAAATACTCCCTTGAATTGGCCGAGTGCTGAGGCAGCAAGGCCACACGCAGCCGGTGTCGCAGGGACAGAGGGTAAATGCTCGTTCTTTCCAGTTTCCTGTTCTGACTCCGGTTCCAAGGGGATGGATGTGCCTGACTAGTTAACTACTGCGGAAAATTGTGTGCCACTAGTTAACTAGTGAGAGTTTTTCAACTAGGAGCACAAAATGCTGATCTAGTGCTATGTCCAGTAAGTGGCAAGAAGAAAGTGATATCAAAGACATAGAATAAATATTCATCCGTCTGAGTTGTACCAACAGTATGTGTGGATTTGTGTGTGTGTGCGTGCGTATATTTGTGTGTGTGTGTGTGTGTGCATGTGGGTTTGTTGGGGGTTTAATGGGTTTAGAACACAGAGGAGGGGCATGTATGCTGGTGTGGGGGGTGCAGCCGTGGGGGGTGCAGCCGTGGCTTCTGAGCGCGCTCCCTGGGAGACAGGCTGGGTAAACCCTTGAGGCTGTCAGCTGTTTGTGCTCCATTAAAAACTGGTTCCCTACACAGAACTCCTGGCCCAGAAACCCCAAAGACGACTGAGACTGCTTGAAGGCTTGAAGTGACGTTGCTGAGACTGCGTCAGCACGTCCTCAAGGAGTCTCTCTTAATCGCTCCTATTCTTCTCCATGGTTGGAACGTTAGCAGCTGTACTTCAGGTCGAGGATGGACAGCTGGTGGGCTGACCTCAGTGGAGGACATGGCTACAGAGCAAGTGCCTGCTTACAAGAACTTAAAAATTCTGTGAGACAGACTCACACCTTAAATCTGCTGTTCCCAGAAAGTTGATTCACAAGAAATGAGAATAATTTTCATCAGTCAGACAGTTATGGTCAATCTAATTTTGTCTGCATGTGTCCTTTGTCTCCTTCATGTGTCCCCTATGTGTCCTCCATGTCTCCTGCATGCGTCCTCCCTCTGTCTCTCTCTCTGTCACTCCCTCCCCTTCTCTGTCTGTGTCCTTCTGTCTGTCTGTCTGTCCGTCTGTCCCTCTCTCTCTGTCCATCTCTGTTGTGGCAGACATCAGGGATGAGTTGATGGACACGATCTCCAGCAAGGAATACATTTCTTTCATCTCTGCAGGTTCTGAGCAAAGTACTACAACCAGCATGACTGTAAACTCTACCATGTAAATACGCAGAGCAACAAAACTGCACATGGAAGTATTGTATGTGTTTATTTGTGTACTGGGGGGGATCTGATCAGGAGACACACAAAGACACATGTGTCAAGTCACTTTAGAGGAGTTGAGCACTGGTGAGGGGATCCCATCAGGATGGACCTTAATGAGCCCAGGTGGGAGTGCAGGCTTCCGTGCGTCCAACAGTGCAGTTCCCTCTCCTTGCTACCGTTGAAGGTTCCAGCACCTTTATGCTGTGGAGGCCTCTGAATGCGCCCTGATGCCTTGACTTGAGAGGCTGCTGGGTACAGGCGTTCTAGTTCTAGTTCTGTTCTAGTGGAGCACTGTTTATACCTCATGGCTTTGGTGCTTTTCTATCACCACTCCCTTTTTGGCACAGAGCAATTTTCTGTCCTCCTACTTGGTACATTGTGATCAGACTGGCTTTCCCAGCCGGAAGCCTCTTCCCTGACATGCAAAACTGACTGTTGGTACAAAAAGAAAAAGGAGGTGATCAGAGAAATTCTCTCTTCCTAATGTGATCTGTAAACAGACACTCCTGCACAGGAGCAGTGGGGTTTGCTCTGTCCGCGATGCATCAGCTGAGGTTTGCAGGACTGCCCTGATGCCCTGGTCTTTGTGTTTCCCAGTTAAGGAAGCGTAGGCACAGCAGCAATCACCCTGGCACCAGCTTTTTTGGTTGGCTCCTCAAAGCAGGTGGTCTGACCAATATCTACTCCAGAGCCCTATGTTGCTGCTTGCTGCTCCACGTGGTAGGCTGGAGTCTTTATGGGCTCCCGGAGGCCCTCAAGGTGGAGACACAGCAACACAGAATGTTCACAGTGTCTTATTATTTTAAGTCGAACTGCTTCTAAATTTGGGCTGCACGGTTGCCTCACAGCGAGAAGATTCCGGGTTCGAGTCCCGGCTCGGGCACGGGATCTTTCTGTGTGGAGTCTCCATGTTCTCCCTGTGCCTGCGTGGGTTCTCTCCAGTACTCCGGCTTCTTCCCACAGTCCAAAGACATCAATTTGGGGACTAGGCTGATTGATACTCTAAATTGACTGTAGGTATGAATGTGAGTGTGAATGGTTGTTCGTCTCTGTGTGTTGGCCCTGTGATGGACTGGTGACCTGTCCAGGGTGAACCCCACCTCTCGCCCGTAGCTGCTGGGATAGGCTCCAGCCCCCCAGCGACCCTTAACAGGAATAAGCGGAAGACAATGAATGGATGGATGGATGGATGCTTCTAAATTGGCAACATTTTGTTTTGCTGCAGACTGGAGGGTGTGAGAGCCTCCCAGTGTGACCCACTGCATCGTCCCAGGCCCAGTGGGACCAAACATTAGGATTATCAAACGGACATGCAATGACTGCGTATGTCGTCCTTGAGGCCAAAGTGTCCTGTAATAGGCTTGGTGTTTTTACGAATTGTGGCAGCTTTGGTCATGGAGGCGTGCAACCTCCTGCCTGGCTATTGGTACGCTTAGGAGACAGAAATACCAACGGTTCTGATCCTCCTGGGTAAGCAACCTCAGGTGGCTGCTGACCTGCTTCCTCTAGGTCACATGATCAACAAACACTCCATTAATGTTCACTGCTATGCAGACGACACACAGCGGTACTCATCAATGATCCACATGGAACAAACCAGCTGACTAAACTGGAGGCCTGTCTGAAGGACAGAAAACATGGAGGACCCATCATTTCCTTTATTAGACTCTGATAAACTGAAGTTCTTGTGCTGGGCCCAAACACCTGAGGACCACCTGATCTGATGAGACAGGTACCCTGGATGGCACCACCCTGGCCCCCAGCACCACCGTAGGAACCTGGGAGTTCTCTTTGACCAGGACCCTTTAACTCCCACATTCAACAAACCTCCAGGACGCCTTCTTCCATCTACGTAACATCGCTAAGATCGGACACATCCTGGCTCAAGAAGATGCAGACAAACTAGTCCCTGCTGTTGTCACTTCCAGGCTGGATCACTGCACCTCCCTCCTCCCAGGCTGGACTAATAAGTACCTAAAGACTCTCCAGCTGGTCCAGAACGCTGCTGCCGCGTGTTGACTAGAACTGGTAGCAGAGACCAGGTCTCTCCTGGACTGCTTCTCTGCATGGCTCCCTGTCAGATTCAGAACAGAATTTAAAATTCTTCTTCTACCATCAAAGTCCTCAACAGTCAGGCTCCTTCATCCCTGACAGAGCTCCTAGTCCCCTATGATCCAGCTAGAACCCTTCACTCCCAGGATGCAGGGTTCCTGCTGGTTCCTAGAGTTCTAACAGTAGAATGGAGCCAGAGCCTTCAGCTATCAGGCTCCCCTCCTGTGGAACCGTCTCCCAGTTTCAGTCCAGGACCCAGACCCCCTCTCTAGGTTTAAGAGCAGACTTAAGACCTTGTTGATCAGGCTTATAGTCAGGACTGCTTAGGCTGGCCCTTAGATCTGCTGCTACAGGCTCAGACTGCTGGGATCTCCCATGATGCACTGGGCTTCTCTCTCCTTCTCCTGTCCTCATACGTGTTACTAACTCCTCTTCTTCTCCCCTCATCCCAGATCCTGGTGCTGCTGGAGGAGGCTCCAGACCTGAAGAGGCTCCAGCTGCCACCCGTAGCTCCACCTGCTCACGTCCCCGTCTGTCCATCAGTCTCTCCTCCTTTCTCTCTCTCTTTATCTCTGTCCCTCTCTTTCCTTCTGTCTCTCTGTCTTCCTCCATTCTCTGTCTTTGTCTCTGTCCTGCTCTCCTGCTCTCTTTCCATCCCCACTGATCCTGGATCTGCTCCACCTTCCTGCCTGTTAAAAGGGAGGTTTTCGTCGCTGCTGTTGCAGGATGTGCTTGCTCATGGAGAACTGTTGGGTCTAAATTCATAGAAGGAGTGTTGTACAAGACCTGCTCTACTTGTAAAGAGTCATGAGATAAATTTTGTTGTGATTTGGCGCTATAGAAATAAAATTGACTTGACTTGACTGGACTACAGTAGTATAGGAGCTAGTATAGCAGTAGGGCTACAGTAGTATCGTAGTACAGTCGTAGGTGTAGAAAATCCCTGCCTCCATCAAACACCCCTCTGTCTCCTCCCATCTCACCTGAGTGGTGGGTGGAGCATGGAAATCTATTAAAGCTGTTAGCTCACCTGGGTGAGTCTTCTTTTCCTGCCTGAGGACAAAGGAGCTGGCAGTCCCTGTTGCTGAGCTGCGTTCATGATGTGAGTGAACCCTTTTGTCCCACACTCTTTGCATATTCTAGTTAACATAGTAATTCATATTTTAGGTTCTATCCTTTATCAAGTTGATGTTTGGCTAGATTGTCTCATTTGTTTGATAATGATGTAGGGGTTGTGTGGACCAATTTTGTTTTCCCACCATCTGTATTTTTCCTTTTTTATCAGAAAGAAACCAGTTTAACAATAAACAAAGATTAGCTGGATCCCTGCTGTTTGTGCCTTTGCCTAAAAGCAAAACCATTGCGTTGGTCGACCTCCTCACCACAAACCCATATCCATACTAGACAATATTTCACTTGGTCCTTTGAGCCGGAGCAGAGATCAATTCAATGGATGAAGCACAAACAAATAGGCCAGCACGTTCCCGTAGACAACCTGCATATCTGAAGGATTATCACACACGATTCTCAGGCCCACCTCTTGTCAATTCTCAGCCCTTTAAGTCTTACCCTATCCCTCAGCCTTCAAAGCCTCCAGAACAAGCTAGATATCCATGTGTAGCTCCAGCAGAAAGATCAGTTGCCAATGGATCACTTCTCCTTCCTTCTGAGCCCCCTAACCCTGCAGGAGAGGAATCTGTTAGTATGGACATGCAGGTTATGAAGAAAGAAAGGGACCAGCTTAAAGGTCTCATTCTGCAGCTGGGGAAGAGTGTGGCGGCCTTGGGAGACAGACTGGATGCCCAGTCATGTAGTGGTGCATCTATTTCTCTTCCTTCTTTACCTTCATTAGAGGATGATTGTGACACTGAGCTCGTCCCACAATCTCTTGCTTCCAAGAAACCTCCTCCTATAGTGCATGAACTGCGTGAGAAGTTATGTGAGCATAACATTGTGGGTCGGCTCCAACTATCAGGTCGAGAGAACCTTAATATGAGCTCATCAACAGCATCCTCCACTGGTAAATTTGACTTGTTGAAGTTATCAACAAGTTAGATTCAATAACCAAATCGGTCGGCAGAGCCAACATCAGCCTACACAGCAGTAGCTTGTGTGGTCAGCTGATGTTAACTCCAATCAAACCCAGCTGGAATCGTTGCACAAAAACGAGAACAGTAGAGAAGCAAACAAATAATTCTCAAAAACAATTAATCTGCAGAACTTTTAGGAAGATCCAGAATTAAAGTCTAAAGCTACTTAAAATACATATTACTGTGGTGAAATGACTTTTTAAAAAATTATCGGCTCTAAAATGTTGCTAATATCCTGACACTGAGCGGTTGAGCGTCTCTGAGGCAGCGTGAGCAGACTGGTGTCAGGTGTACCAGGCGTGGCTTTGACCAGGACCTCAGGAGCTTCAGTTGCTGATTAACCAGAGAAATATCTGAGAAACATGGGGCTTAGTTCCGTTAGCGTCTCACATACTGTCGGACCGATAAAGCAGCAAGACGAGGGTCAGTACTGGTTCAGCAGCTCTGCGCTGGTCTGGAGGACCAGGAGGACTGAACAGCCATGCTGAGGGGGCCACTTGCTGATGCACAGCTAAGCTAACGGTTGCTAACTAAAAATAGAAATCACTCAAGTTCGCAACTTTTGGGTTCATGTTGTTGTCTGTGTTGGCAGTGTGTGTGTGTGTGTGTGTGTGTGTGTTTTCACATTATTAGTGAGTATTTATTCATGGTCGACCGATCGATCGGCCGGCCGATAAAATCGGCCGATTTTTGCTATTTTTTTAGTAAATCTGCATCGGCCGATTATTTAATTTGGTCGCGCCGATTTTCAGTCAGGCACATCTGCGGGCAGCTATTTACGACCCGGCGCAGCACTGTTCATTCAGAACCAGAGGGCCAACAGGTAAGGCTTCAATTCTTATATTCCAATGTCCTAAAGTCATATATTTGCTCTCATTATAAGTTGTAATCTGTTGCTTCATTTAGCGAAAGTAAAAACAAATAGCATTTTCTGCTCAAATGAAACGTTGCTAGCTCATAGCTGTCAAGTCTCCCGTTTTGGCTGGGAAACTACCGTAACATTTATGACGAAAAAAGGAGCCGCCTTAAGGGCGAGCATGCTGAACAGTTGTGTGTCCTGCATGACAACCTGCGTTTCTTAAACTGGAAGTATTGAGAAGCATAAAACATGTCAAACTGTGACTGTGAAATAATGTAAACAAGTTTTAAGTTTAACTGCTTTTGTCATGTTCCTTTGTTACAAGTGTGTTTGCAGCACTAATATATTTTTTTTAATTCATATTTATTCCTATGTTGGTTATATACTGAATATTTAGGAGAGTTGGTATTTATTTATTTGGGATTTATTTATTTTATATTTACCGGTATTTCATATGTTTATTTTTTTGATTTTCAATTTTCAATAAATCGTGTTAAGTTTATATTATATTTTGTATTTATTTATTTTATATTTACCGGTATTTCATATTTTTATTTTAATGTTCAATTTTCAATAAATCGTGTTAAGTTTATAAGTGTTGTGCGTCCTCTTATTAGTGTGATATTTTAGCATGCCAATTAAGGACAATAGGATAGCAAATCGGCCCAAAAAAATCGGCAGCTCATATCGGCCATCGGCTGACTCTGACTTATAAAATATCGGCATCGGCTTTAGAAAAACCCATATCGCTCGACCTCTAGTATTTATTGCTTCAGTGAAGTGACGATGACATGGTGGTGTTTTTTGACGAATGCCTCTGGGCTCAAGTTTTCTTTCCATTGATTAGTGGTCATTTGTGTGATTTGAGCTGTGTCCTGATTTTTAACCTCTGTGCCCCTGGCTCAGCACCACCTGCTCTTTCATCAAGTACCACTTGTGTCTGGAGAGTAAAACACAGTACTCAGTGCAAATTTTTGCAATATTCCAGCGACGTGTCTCTCGTTTGGTCAGGGGTGCAGAAAGATGCCTAAGAGACACCCGTGAGTCCGAGCTTGTGCACCCCCATCTCCAGATGCTGTCAGGTATTGACGTCCTTCGATGGTGAGTGCGCTTCGATCCATTCTGGGGTCACAAGTAGGAGGACCGAGGAGACTAGCAGATGAGATGAGGAGCTGAACTTAGGGGAATGAGAAGAAGCCCCTGAATGTCTTTGAATAGTTGCTCCTCTCTCTTCTTATCCACTCGTCCTGGGTCAAGGAAAGATGGATTGGAGAATTCAAAAAGGAGAATCTGACTACACTTTCAATGAGCAATTTCATCATGTCACTGGGTGTGTCTGTCTCAGGGAACTACAATTTTCTGTAGATGGACTACAGAACAGTCATCTTAGATTCTTCACCTCGTTTGCAGTAAAATAATTTTCAAGGTTGAACTTGAAGTAAAGCCATCAGTCCATCATCTACCCGTTCATCAAGGTTATAACTGCAGGAAACGATTGGCACATGAAGGACTGACAGGTGTGTTAGTCTACAAATCTACTGTGACATCATGTCATTATTAGTGTCAGCATCCTCTGGTTGCTATGGTAATGCCTCTATGTTGCCAGCAGAGCTGAGGGTTGAGGCATAGCAGCGTGTTAGCAGGTGATCAGAGATCAAAACATCTCTAATCTTCATGGATGTGGTAAACATTCATGATGATTGACACCTCTGACACGCAGCCGTCCTCTTCACAGCCGATTGGTTCCTGGTTGCTGTTGATGTGATGATGTCAGGACCACAGAGGCTGCTGAAGTCCTTCTACATGCGTCCATGCGAGCAGCAGCAGATGTTGGACACCAGCAGCAGAACTAAACTGTAGTTGTCAACTCTCCAGAGGAAACTCTGCTCCACATGGAGCTGCTGGAGAGGAACCACCATGGTGGTTCTGGTTCTGGCTTCAGTTCTGGCCCAATCTCTGATGAACAGAACACAGAAACAAGAATAAGCCTCAAACGTCAAAAAGGAGGAAACTACTCACCCAAGATTTTATCAACCTCCCTCATACACCTGTAAATACTGTCACCCTGGGAGTCCACAAACCAACTGACAGAGAAGCGCTGAACCTAAATTCTGAGACTAAAAACGTGAAAATGACTTTAATATGTAATTATATGTATTGAAACCAAAGCTGCTGGCTGAGTCCACCTCAGGTCACAGCTGGCCCATCAGCTGGCGGGCGGGGTGGAGGCACTGACCAGCAGCCCTCACTTTAAATGAATATCAATCATGCTTCCACCCGGCCTGGCCGCCACCCCTCTGTCAGCCCTGGGCTGTGATTGGCTGGAATTTGACCAACCTGCCTCTGCATCAGTGTCCATTCTGACAACAATGAAGTGGAATTACTAATGAGCTGTGTCCAGGCTGAGGTGGCGTCCTCTCACTATTCTCAGAGTGGCTTTGAACCTGACCAGCAGCTCTTCAGGGGGCCAAACGCCGCACCAGGACCAGGAAGACGAGCAATGCTTTAGCAATACAACACAGATTTAGCCTGATCAACCAAAGAGGACTTGTGGACGGAGGAGGGAGCAAGTTTGCTGTTGGGATTACTTTTTCATCCATTTGCTGCTGTTGTTGGGAAGCTTTGACGTGACAGCAGTTGGAGAGAAGAAAACCAAAATGGAGCTGAGAATTGTATTCACCTGCCTAGCAGCTTTGTTCTCTTTGAGTAAGTACAGTTGATGTTTGCATGGTGTGTGGTTGGCCGTCCGGTGGAGAGCTGGGGGAACTTTGACTAGTCCAGAAAGCAGAAGATCCTTTTATTTGTAGTGGGCTGGAGCTCAAGCCCTCAACTAAAATGCCTTAGTGGTTACCTGTAGAACCTTGAAGTTGATAAAGATGATGTTCCACCAGCATTGTTGTATACTGAGGAGCCCAAATGCCTTTGAGTGTGAACTGAAGGAACAGGGTTCTGCTTATTTGCTAATCTTGGTTTTACCAACAGATTTAAAAGATCACTTTTAATCAGCATCAGTGACTGGAGGCTTTGGTCAGTGTGTGATCCACTGATCCCACAAACAAGGACACACATACACACAGAGCAACTGTAATAGTCTTCATGTGCCAAGTTCCAGAAAACTGTCCAACTGTGTGTAGATGGTAACGAGTCACACATCCTCGCTGTCAGTGGGGCTCAGCGGCAGCCAGGGACTTCGTCTCCATGCCCGGTCCACATCAATCATTCATCTACATTTATTCCTCAAGTGACAGAAAACTTTCACTAAAACTAAAAACTTTTTATTCTAGCAATTTATGTGTGTGTTGACCCAACTCTTCTTTTGGTTGTTTTTACCCCACAAAAAGCATTTATAATCATCTTGGTTCCACGGCACAACGGCCAGCCCTCCTAAATTAAGCAGAGGAGACATTTTAAAGGGGTGGGGGCTGCACAGACGGTGTCTGTAGCTCAGACCGCCGTGGCAGGTTCAAGTCAGTGACCTCTGACCCTTGCAGGAGGGGGTGGGGCTCTTGGTCGTCCTGGTCAGCGATGCAATATGTGGAGAGGGTCACAATGGACACAATAGGCTGCGCCCACATCCTCAGTCGTCAGTGACCTGACCCTCACACCCTCATCTCCATAAGAGTGCCTCAGATAGAGACCTTATTAAACAGATGAGGGTGGAGGGTAATCCCCCCCACAGCTGCCCCAAACCCCCGCAGGCGCGTGCGTACACACACTCAAACACACACACAGATGCGCACACACACACAAACACACGCACACACACACTCAAACACACACGCACACACACTCAAACACACACGCACACAGATGCGCACATACACAGATGCACACATACACAGATGCACACATACACAGATGCATGCACACACACACACACTCAAACACACACAAGCACACTTCCACTGGCAAATATTTGCATATCCTGGGGGAACCTCACAGTACTAATGTACACTTCGATTATGTCTCCAATGTATACATGAAGTAAAAAGTATACTAGTATCAGTAACTGTACCATTTCGATATGTGGGACTAAATTGGAAGTATGTGTTTTAGTTTTGTGTTCTTTAAGCAAACTTTTATAGAAAAGGTATTTTACATCCTAAATTTTATTCTGAGCTTAAACTACACTGTGAATTATACTACAAGTGAATTTGATGTACTGCTTTACCCCAAGCCGACTTGTACACATCCATTCATCCAACCATCCCAATCGCCTACGGTCAATTTAGAGTCTGGATTAACCTGGTCCCCTCTTGATGTCTTTGGACTGTGGAGGAAGCTGGAGTACCAGAGAGAACCCAGCAGGAACAGGGAGAACATGGAGACTCACACAGAAAGATCCTGTACTCCAGCCGGGGCTCCACCCACAACCTTCTTGCTGGGGGGCCACACTGAGGACCACTGCTCCACTGGGCTACCCAACTTGTACACATTTTACAGGCAATTTTTAAGATTTCATTTGAGCGTCATTGTAAGGACGAAAATGCTGATTGTGTCATACATGGTCGTACAACAATGACATCATATATTTTCTTTTGTCCTTTGTGAGCTTCATTTTCATGGAGGCAACTATACGAACCTACAAGATTGGGTACAAGTACAAGTAAAAAACAAGTATACTTTGACTTTGTTTTGTTTTTGATAGAGCCCAAAAACTGCTTCTACCTATGAATACATCATTGATTATATATCTGCTGTATGCAGACACAGACTTCTCAAAACTAAAGTAGACCTGGTAGATCAGGGGTTCATCAGCCTCAGCTTGCTGATGTCACCTCTGACATCTTTATGATCCCAACCAACAGAGAAGCCTCCTCAACACCAAATCAGAGATTATTACTTTTTGATCCATGGCTGCGGGGTCCCTGCTATAATTGAACTGGCCTTCAAACTTACACTGACCTGGTTACTCAGGTTTCCCCTCCAGTCTAAATTCTTGCTTATGTTGTATGTCGCTTTGGACAAAAGCATCTGCCAAATGAAACTGTACAATTGTAGAATTAGAAATCAACCCCCAAATGCAGATGTAGCCGGCACCGGGGCCCCGAAACCCCTCACGCTAAGGAGAGCACTTGATCCAGGGGTTGAAAAATGGAGAAACTGCAGTAAAATGACCAAAATGGATCCCACACTGACCCTAAACACCTGAGTGTGTGAGTGTGGTCTAAAAGTTCCCAGTGCCAGTCAAACGTTGCCAATTATGTCAAAGTTCCCAAGAGGCCGAAGAGAAAATAAGGCCCAGCATCACGTCAGGGCCGGGAAGGAAAACTCATCTGGAAAATGAAACCTAAAGTGGGTGCTGGCACTCAGACTCAGGAACCCGGTTCATGGTCACTTCTCAGAGAGTCATTTACCATCAGTGCAACTCCACCTGATCTCACTCCACTTGATCTCACTCCACCTGTCACATTCCACCTGTCACACTCCACCTGATCATACTTCCCATGATCCCTCTCTACCCGTTCTGCTGCCGGTCAAACACAGATATCTTGGCCCAGCAGCCATTGTTGAGAGGGTGGAGGGATTTGTCCCAGCACCTCCTTCTGTCTCCCGCCTCCTTTTTATTGGGGGTGGACAAATCTGTGAAGTTCAGGGGCAGCAGTCTGCTAAACAATAGCAGCGGCGGGCTTGGGGGTCCCTCTGCCCCCCCCCCTACACATCCATCCTCCTCCCTTCTGACTCTCTCATGACCCCTGAGGGGGTCGGGGTTACAGGCGCAGGGTGCTAGTGTGGGAGTTGCTGGACAACCCCCTCCTTTCAAAAATCTCATTATAGTGCGCTCCCTATATTGGAAAACCCTAATGCACTTAATCAGGCTCCACGCAGGCTCAGCTCATGGGGCCTTGCAATCTTGGAGCTGCTGGCATCCAAACCTCTCCAGCATCCCTCCGGTCCCACATCACCCCAGGCTCTCTGCCTATGTCGTTGTCAGCATGAGCAGGCGCAAGTCTCCATGCTGACTGACTGACTGATACTTACGTGCGGACCTTCGGAACCAGTCGTGAGCATCTAGCGTCTCTGCTCGCTGGCAGTTTGATGCTAGCCTGACGCATTAGCAGTCACCTAAACTATTTAGGCAATATATCACACTCACTCCACGTAACTTTACGCACATCACGCCGAGTTACTCTGGCCACCACAGTCGCTGGGTTAAATACTCTCTCTGGGATCAATAAAGTTTGCTCTATTCTCTTCTATTCTAGTTCCTTTTAGGGTGCAAATCTATGATATAGATAACAACAGTTGCAGATAACAACAGTTGCAAAGAAGTCCTTTAACACATGAAGTTTTCCTACAGCTTTTGGAACAAATATTTTTTGAAAGTATAAATATGTTAGACAAGATTTGATGAGATATTTGAGAAGTAAATGTAAATGTAGATGAAAACAAGGCATAAGGTGATTGTTTATCCGTCCTCTGCCCAACATTCACCTTCTTAGTCCCTACAAACTTAAGCACATATTAACGTTAACAGTAAATGTACACACCTTAGTTCCAGGTTTGCTCTAACTAGTAACATATGTAACATTATTTGATTGATTATTATCAATATTCCTTAGTTGTAGTTCAAAGAAACACAAAGCCAACATTTTAGTAAAACTTTATGGAACTTCAACAGTCTTCAAGTTCTTTCATGCTACTACTTTTTCTGTTCATGTTATGTATGTTTACTCTGGTACTGTGAGTTTTCGTATATCTGGTAGATCATATTTCTACAAGCAGGTTCTCTTTAGAACCGGGAAACCCTTGTGCATGTCCATCTGTCTCACCCCAGTACACATGTTCTATCAAGCATCTGTTCTCGTCCACATCAGTTTATCATCACCATCACTAGCACTTGCTCTCGCTGCATCAGACGCACAACTCGCAGGTTGGAGCACCATGTGTTCCACAACCATAGCCACCAATGCATGTCACCCCTCGGCAGCCCTGAATTTCATTAAGAACTGTGAGGGATGGGGGGCCTTGAGTGGGGTGGGGGTCAGGGTGCTATCAGTTCAGGCACAGCTGACCCGCAGAGCGAAGGTCCTCTCTGTTGGATGGGTCTCTTATCATAGGGGACAGGTGTGGTTTGGTGATGTGGCTCACCGAGTCAGGCCGGCAGGTAGAGTGGTCCCTGGCTGTTGGGTTACACTCAGACAAGATGTTATACACCCTCAAATCCATCAAGCAACACCAAATATGTGTGTGTGTGTGTGTATGAGTATACACACACACACACACACACACACACATATATATATATATATATATATATACACATATATGTGTGTGTGTGTGTCTGTGTGTGTATACACACACATCTGAGCGATCTTTGTTCAGCGTCAAGTTCAGCTGCAAGCTGCTGTCTGAGGTCTGACGGTGCATGTGAGCAGGACCCGCTGGTGACACTGACGTTGATCAGCCATTGTGCAGGTTCAAGTGCAGACTCCAATTGTTCTCCATGAGAAGGAGACAGAGGCAATGGCTCTTTGCATATTACGGCATTAACGCCTTAAAATGGTGAGGCTGGGAGTGTCAGCGAGGTCAGCGAGGAGAAGGCACAGGGCGAGCTGGTGAGATCTGGTGGCATGGGAAAGTCACCTCAGAGATAGATCTGAAAGGCTGGAGGAGGTGGGAGGGTGGAGGGGATGCATAAGAAGGGGCAGATGGTGCCCTTGGGTGCAGGGTGGCTGATGGGAGTTTTACAGAGGTTACTGGGGGTTGGGTGCAAATAAGCATATAGTCACAACACTATTGTCACAATAGGCGGCTGCGACTCCTAACTTGACCCTTGCCAGTGTTGTGTATTGTTGTTGCCCTCTCTGGCTGGATGACTCGCTGGCATTCAGCCTCTATTGTGGCTCATCTGCAGGCGAAGCCCTAAATGCAACAAAACTATATAGACCATCACTCAAAATGAGGTGGGTTTGGGTGTCCGGTGTTTTTGAGGTAATCTGGGTTCCCTCGGTTTCAGACAGCCCAGCCTCCCCCTGTGCTGTTGTCTCTGGAACCATGTGACCATTAGAGAATGAATGAACGTTTTTACAAAACGCTGCAGCAGGTCAAGGCTGCTTTCTCACGTACATCTGACTGCGCAGTAGTGCCTGGATCAGTGCTTCTTTGGGTTCCTTCTCTGAACTGGTCGCAATTCAGGCTTCTTGTACAAGTCCATGTCCTTGGGGGGTCAACATGCCTGATGCTGTCCTCAGCTCATTTTCAAGTTCTTTTAAAAATGTTTAAGTAAATCAGCTGAGACCTCATTTTTTAAGAAGTTTCCGAATCGTGAATCACAAGTCCTGAAATGGTCTCCCTCTCCAGGTAAGTCCTTCCAAGAGGCTCTGGAGTGAGCACCCGTACCGGGCAGTCGTTAGCTGGACCTTTCTAGCCCAGTACACACATTCTTTTGTGTTTCCTCTACAGCACAAGGAAACTAACCATGAAAGGTCACACTGAATCACTGTACTTCCCTCATATTTGCTCTCTGTGTTTGAAGCATCATCAGTCTGGTTTCAGCGTGTAGAGAAGTGAAGACTCCGCCTCTCCACCCCTGATGAACTGTCTGTCTTCTTCCAGGTGGCTGCTTGGCCTCAGAGCTCTCTTTCCTGTTGGAGCCCAGTGATGTGATCGCAGTAAGGGATCGCCCACTCATGCTGGACTGCCGGGTACATGGCGAGGAACCCATCCTGGTTACATGGCGTAAAAACGGAGTGCCTTTATCCACCGGCCCGCGGATTCAGGTGTTGATGAATGGCACGCTGTTCATCCAAAGCTTTCAGAAACGCCGAGAGGGAAGTGATGCTGATGTGGGCGAGTATGACTGTGCCGCCCAGAACCGCTATGGCATGCTGGTCAGCCGTAAGGCCAAAGTCCAACTGGCATGTAAGTGTTCTTTGATACACGGTTCTGTCTATCAGATAATACCAGACAAGTTTAATAACCCTGAAGCTGCTGGCAGGTGACAGTTAATCAGTTCTCAATGGACCCTGAGGACAAATGGTTTAAAGGTGAAGGCTCCACCCTCCACATCCTCAACAGCCATTAATATCCACCTCTATGCATCACTCCAGCCATAAACCTGCATGGCTGTGTTGCCTCCCTTGGCCAGTCACCTCTCGTCCCTGTTGCAATGACTGGGTGAACACCTCTGCATCCTGCCTGGCAACCAGAGCCCCTCGGACTCTGATCATTCACAGGGACTTAGCACATCACAGCAACTTCTCATTACAGGAAACCCATTTATTTATCCCTGCTGATCATGGACACACACACACACACACACACACACACACACACAAGGCTCTAAGCTTGGTCCAGGAGAGCTTGAACTATCTTGTCTGAATGTGTTGCCTTGGTGACACACTCTAATTTGCAGAACCCCCCCCCCCCCGCCAACTTTATTGATTATTGCCATCAAGTGCCAGGCGGCCCGGTGGAGCAGTGGTCCTCACTGTGGCCCCCCGGCAAGAAGGTTGTAGGTGGAGTCCTGGCTGGAGCACTGGGTCTGTCTGGGTGGAGTCTCCATGTTCTCCCTGTTCCTATGTGGGTTCTCTCTGGTGTTTCCTCCCACAGTCCAAAGACATCAAGAGGGGACCAGGTTAATCACGACCCTAAATTGGAGGTTCAGTAACAGTAGGGCAGCATGGCTCAGGGGTAGAGTGGCTGTCTGGTAATCCAGATGTCACTGGTTCGATCCTCCCTGCAGTCCTTAGCATGTGCAAAAACAGAGGTAACACGTAGACTCCAAGTGGTTGGAGGTCCATGTGAGGACGCTCCGCAGGGAACCAGCTGGTGAGTGCCAACATCCCCAATGTTTGCTGGCCTGGAGGAGGAGAACAGTTCCTGCTTGGTCCTGTTAGCTTATGTTATGAGGTTCTACTATTGCTCTTGATATTAATAATAATATAATAATAATAATAATAATGAAAACATTCCATGGAACCCTTTAACTGGACTAAGAGGCAGAACGCATGGAGTCACTGAGGACGGACCCTGAGGTGTCACCTTTATTATGAAGGTGACACCACCCAGAGGCCCAGTCATGTCAGGATATAGCAACTGCAAGCGAGGCTGGAGTACCACGATAGTACATGCTGTTTCAAGGCTGCTCAAGCAGAGGTACTGAGTTAGGGTGAAGCTCCAAAAGTGCTCTCTGCATCCTACATTTCCCAGAATGCAACCAAGCCGCAATGCTTGGCACAACATCAATCCAGTTTATAATACTGGTGGTCTGTCATAAGGCAGTGTGATGAGCTCACCCTAATGACATCATGATGACATCATCTGACAGTACCTCTTCAGAATGGTGTCCATGTCCAGCATTTTCCTCAGTCAGGCTGATCTTGTGTCTCCTCCCCAGCTCTTCCAAAGTTCCACACCCACCCAGAGTCCATGTCAGTGGACGAGGGAGGCGTGGCTCGCTTCCAGTGTCAGATCAGTGGAGTACCTGAGGCCAACATCACCTGGGAGAAGGACAGAGTACCTCTCAGCACCAACAATGACAGGTAGCTCCGCCCCCACACATGCAGTACACATGTGCACAGAATACCCAACTGTGTCCACATGAATATTCTTAAGAAATCTTTGACATACAGAAAATCTGCCTGCCTGCAGATTTTCACTAACACAGAGAAAATTAACGGTTTGTCAGTCGTCCCTCGACACACTGACGGCTCATGTTGCTCCTCCTCACTGTTACTGTGACTCTCTTGACCAGTGATTGGCAGGTACATGCCAGAGGTCATTCGGGTCAGTTCCAGATAACCATCAGGCTTTGCTTCCTGCATGTAGGATAAAAGTCCAATATTGTGAAAGAACACATGTGTGCATAAGAAGGAGAAACAATCAGAGAAAGGCTAAGGGACATTTTTTGCCCTCTGAAGAGATCCCATGTGACCTCACCTGCACCCTGACCCCCCTCTCCAGGTACACTCTCCTGCCCATGGGGATCCTTCAGGTGACAGGGGTGAGACAGGCAGATGCTGGAATATTTCGCTGTGTTGCCACCAACATTGCCAATACCCGCTACAGCCAGGAGGCCACCCTCAACATCACTGGTAGGTGGACTCTGGTCATCACTGGGGAACCTGGAGTTCTGTTCAACTGTCAGTGAAACTACAGCATTTAGTTCATGACAACACCTCACGGAACGGAGTGGTTCACGGTGAAATGGTAAATGGACTCAATTTTTAACTGCGCCCTTCAACCTTAGCCTTTTCTCTCTCTCTCTCTCTCTCTCTCTCTCTCACACACACACACACATGGTGGAGCTGCCATGCAAGGCGCCGCCCTGCTCCTCAGGAGCAATTAGGGGTTCAGTATCTCGCTCAAGGACACTTGGACATGGTCGCCAGGGGAAGTGGGGATTGAACCAGCGACCCATGAGTTACTAGACGGCCGCTCTACCTCTGAGCCACGCCGCCCCTATTGAGGCTTTGACAACTCTGTATCTGAACTGTAACTGCCATCTTCTTAGTGGAGAAAATGAGCTTTAACTTTGTTCGGTTTTTCTTCATATACATGTTTCTTATTTCTATGACCTTGGAACTTTCCTCTAATTATTATCCACTTTCTATATTCACCTTTCTAGGTGGAGCTCCCAGAACCTACAAGGAGCCAGTCATCCTCTCAGGCCCCCAAAACCTGACCATCACCGTCCATCAGACGGCCATCTTAGAGTGCATTGCCACAGGAAATCCAAAGCCTATTGTTTCCTGGAGCAGACTAGGTACCACCAGACCCTCCTAACGACACACGTAGGGAGCGCATCTTCATGTCACTCTGTTTCACAAAGCATGTTTGTCTTCTCTCCTTCAGACGGGCGCTCCATTGGGGTGGAGGGGATACAAGTTTTGGGAACAGGGAACCTGATGATCTCAGATGTTTCTGTGCAGCACTCTGGTGTGTATGTGTGTGCTGCTAACCGGCCCGGCACAAGGATGAGAAGAACTGCACTGGGCAGACTGGTGGTACAAGGTCAGTGGCTGCTGAGGCACATGGACCTGCTTGTCTTCGGTCATTGATTTTGTATTGATCACTTATGAAATAATTCTTAATCACATGAGGGATCCACTTCAGAAATGATTAAACACACTCAGAACTAAGGGTGAGGTGACATCGCAGAGGGCAGGATCAGGTCCTGAGCACTGCTGTTGGGAGCTGGTCTGTTGTGATCTGGTCTCCAGTGTCAGCTCTGCAAGAGTTCTTCTTCTAGTCTCTGGTGGGGAGCTCCAAGCTTTTGTGACTCTGGGGGGTGTGGCCCTCAACAGGGTCATCAGGTCACACGAGAGTCCTTGGCCCAGCTGGTTCTATGTATTTATTTATTTGCATATCTCAAGCTGCCTCCTGTGGGTCTTTAGGGCTCAGGACTGTAGATGGTGTCTCCTGTCTTCTCTGGTCCAGATCTGGACCTGTTGTCTCCAAAGGAACATCTATCCTCCTTCAGGTGTGGGGGGACAGCAGAGTCTGGACCTGAGCTGGTGGCTCTCCTGGGCTTGGCCACCCAGTTGTGTGGTGGTTCTTTTGTTTGCTGATGTATAAGATGAGTGCGGTCCTTCTGCCTGGACCAAATAAACTACCAACCAGTCACACGCTGAGACCCCAAGACAAGCACCCGCGTTCATGTGGTCCCCAATCAACTTTAGTTAAATAACCTGGGCATGTGTGGTTCTTAATTAGACCTGTGTGTGTGTGTGTGTATGTGTGCGTGTGTGTGTGACATCACCAGCCTCCACCCCCACACCCAGGGTCAAAGGTGAGAAGAAGGGGCGGAGCTAAGCTATTGACCCTCTCCTTCCCCTCCCCTCTTCACCCACCACAGCTAGTTAATATAATCAAGTACACACACACACACACACACACACACACTGATCCCTCTGTCCTGTTGAGGACATGAACATGACATCATGTATAGCCCGGACTCTCATGCTTACCTCCTGCCACTTAAATGGAACCCTGACCCAAACATGACATTTAGACCAAGTTCAACCCTCAGAGACACACCAACACTGGAGCACCGCACCAGTGGCCAGCTTGTTCTGTGTGTGTGTGTGTGTGTGTGTGTGTGTGTGTGTGTGTGTGTGTGTGTGTGTGAGTGAGAGAGAGAGAGAGAGAGAGAGAGAGAGAGAGAAGGAGGGAGAGAGAGAGGGAGAGCAAGAGTGTATCCGTAGTTATGGTTAGGAC
The DNA here is from genome assembly GCF_037954235.1 of Aulostomus chinensis. Classification (NCBI taxonomy): domain Eukaryota; kingdom Metazoa; phylum Chordata; class Actinopteri; order Syngnathiformes; family Aulostomidae; genus Aulostomus; species Aulostomus chinensis. The sequence goes on along the minus strand of NC_141341.1, from coordinate 19,121,801 downwards.
AAAGGGACAATGTGGACAGGGAGAGGGAGAGGGAGAGGGAGAGAGAGAGAGAGAGAGCGAGAGAGAGAGAGAGAGAGAGAGAGAGAGAGAAAGTCAATACAGTGTTCTGCTGGAGGGAAAGGAAAGGGGAGTGACTTGATCTTTAACCTCTGACCTCTGACCCTGACAGGAAGGCATATGACTAAGAACGGTTAAGGTGAGGGAGGAGGTGGGACCGACTGATGGGGAAGTGAAAAGAGAAAGGGGCTGTGGTCGCCGGGTTAATTATGGAGAAGAGGAAGATGGATAGCATCCCGGCGGAGGGGTGATGGAGACCAGGAGGGAGACAAAGGATGGGCGGCCAATTTAGAGAATGGTGTTTCAAATCCCCCCCCCCCCCACACACACACACACACGATATCCCCCAGCCCATTTTTTACCACATTATCTATGAAAAAAGGGGAGACGGCTGCAAAAGTCTTTGTCATGCTGATCCCAGTCAGACATTCAGTTCCCACATTTCATAAGAACGTAAGGTCTTTCACACTCACGCAAACACACACACACAGAGGTTTGTGGAGCTATCCTTATTAGGACATTCCATTGACTTCCATTCATGGGAATATCCTAACCCAGACCCTAATCTTAACCCTAACCAATTGATGCCTCACCTCAACCTCAAGCTGACTGCAGGTTCCACCTTCACTCTACCTTTGACCAGGTGTTCATGAATTAAGTTCTGCTGCATCAGGACCAGGTCTTTGGTCCCCATGAGGACAAGGGTCCTGATAAGGTAGTGTTTATACCAGAAAAGGTCTCCACAAGATAACAAAGACCAAGTGTGTGACCACACACTCACACGCACACACTCACACACCAACACACACACAAACACACACAAACACACACACTCTCACACAAACACACTCACACAAACACTCACACAAACACTTACACACTCACATAAACACACACACTCACACGTGCACACACATACACACTCACACAAACACACACACACACTCACACAAACAGTCACACACAAACACACACACACTCACACAAACACTCAAACACTCACACACAAACACACTCACAAACACACACACAAACACACACACACTCACAAACACACACACAAACACTCACACAAACACACAAACACACACACACTCTCACACAAACACACACACAAACTCACACTAACACACAAACAGACAAACACTCATACACACTCACACACACTCTCACACAAACACACACACACTCACACAAACACACACACAAACTCACACTCACACACACACGCACACAAACTCACACTCACACTCACACTAACTCACGCTCACACAAACACACTCACACAAACACTCACTTATACACAAACACACACACACTCTCTCACATAACCACACACACTCACACACAAACACACACACTCTCTCACATAAACACACACACTCACACAAACACACACACACTCACACAAACACTCACACACACACACAAACACTCACACACACACTCACACAAACACTCACTCACACACAAACACACACACACTCTCACACAAACACTCACTCACACACAAACACACACACACTCTCACATAAACACACACACTCACACACAAACAGGCACACACTCACACAAACACACCCACACTCTCACACAAACACACACACACTCACACAAACACTCACTCACTGAGCTACATGTCTCCTGGCTAATATGACAACAATACACATTCACTGTGAACGATGTTGTAGTACTTTATCTGCAGTCTTCGCTTGTCTTCCTACGTCTCTGCAGTTTCTTCAAATATCTCTGATTTATTACACAACTGAGAGATGCATTCTTTCAGATTAAACAGAACATGACGTCACGGAACGTTGGTTCCTGAGTTACTGTTACACAGTCATCCTAACACTGGATGCATAGAATATCAGCTATTCTCTTTGTGTAGATAAGGGGTAAATACTGTAGTACCTCTACTACACTTACATGTCCTTTTGTCAAATTATGTTTCAACATAGACTGTAAAAAGATGCAGTCTCATGAGGATATTGAAATGCTTGGACTCACACTGGGACACAGACTAAGGCACACAGTAGGACACGCAGTAAGACACACTTGGACACATAGTAGGACACACACTTGGACACACAGTAGGACACGCAGTAGGACACATAGTAGGAAACATAGTCGGACACACAGAAGGACACAGAGTAGGATAGATATGAAACACAGTAGGACACACAGTGGGACACATAGGACACATAGTGTGAGACACACTTGGAAACACAGAAGGAAACATAGGACACACAGTAGGACACAGAGTAGGATAGATAGGAAACACAGTAGGACACACAGTATGACACATAGTAGGACAGCTTTATGACAAGATGCCCTGTGAACAAAAGAGAGGCTAATAAGATGCATGAGCTGCAGTAAAGCTCAAGGTCAACACAATCACTGATCAATACCTGGTATAGATCGGCTGATGGACAGTCTGTTGAGGACCCCCACCAGCCAAATTCACATGAACTTCATGTTTTATTAAATTTTGTATTTGCCTGTTTTAGCAACCAGCCTGAAGATGCAGGCTGGTTTTTCACTCACACACACACACACACACACACACACACACACACACACACACACACACTTACTCACTCACTCAGAAACACATACAGAGACACAAACACACACAAACACACACACTGAGGGTGCTGAGGTCTGTAGATGATTGGGCACAATAATAAGGATGTGTGTGTGTGTGTGTGTGTGTGTGTGTGTGTGTGTGTGTGTGTGTGTGTGTGTGTGTGTGTGTGTTTTAAAGTAAAAAACGCAGAAGGAATTCAGGTGTGTCAGTGTTTCTTGGGTATCCAGTAACTGCATCCCACAGCGTGGGTACATACCTTTACTCTGTCGCTGTTGGCTGATGACGCAGCAGCTGGAAATGTCTCAGTGTCCAACGGCTTCATCTCATCTCCTCCTCAGCTCCTCCGGAGTTCCTGCAGTGGCCGCAGTCTGTCTCTAAACCAGCAGGGGGCAGTGCTGTGTTCACCTGCGTGGCTCAGGGGGTCCCTGAGCCTCACCTGATCTGGCTCAAGAATGGCAAGATCCTGATGCCTGGACACAACGTCAAGTTGACCAATAGCAACAGGTAGATGATGGAGAATGTGACGGTCACATGGTAACGTCCTCTTAACTGGAAGTAGTAAACAACATATGACAGAAGTACATGTAGTATATATGTCCAGACTGAAGATACAGAAGAGGGCGTCTGTGTAGTTCAACAATGCTGCCACATGGTGGCAGTAGCCGTATTATTGAGGCAGTAGTCGCAGTCCAACTGAAGAATGCTGCCCTGCCCTGCCCTGCCCTCGTAAGGGTTTCCTGTCGGTATCCATCATCTGGGCAGAGGTGGAGGAGGGTGTGGTGGTCCTCTCAGGAGCGCTGACAGTGTCTCATATGTGGAATTACAGGACATGTAGCATGTTAGCAGGACGTCAGCAGGAACAGGTGGGTGCAGCCTCACTGCTCAGAACAAAGAGCCTGGTACAGCAGAAGCAGGTCATGTGGTCTGAATAATTCTCCTCAGTTATTAATCTACAATCCTCATTTATGTGGAGCAGCTGCCGGTGTAAATGTCACCGTCAGGAGCTCAGGACACACACGGTGACATCTCGTGGATGTTTTAGCATAACCATCCTAAACCAGTGGTGAGGATGTTCTTTCTGAGCAGGCCTCAGTACTAATAGTAGTAGTAGTATTGCTGTATTGTGTGTACATGGCTGTGGAGTGATGCGGCTGTGTGGTGTCTGGGTAGTACTCTGGCTCTGACCCGGATCAGCTCAGAGGATGAGGCCATCTACCAGTGCATCGCCGAGAACGGTGCTGGGACCAACCAGGCCAGTGCCCGTCTGGCTGTGGCCCAGGCCAAAGACCTACCCACTGCCCCTGAGGGTCTCAGCGCTGACAGCCTGTCCGCCAACGCCCTGCGGATCACATGGAGCCCGCCACCCGCCAACGTCACTGACAGCATCATTGGTTACGTCCTGCACATCCGCAAGATTGGAGGTGAGTGTCGGAAGCCCACCCCATCTGCTCTGCATTGGGCACAATAATAAGCGTTTGTGCACGTGTGTGTGTGTGTGTGTGTGCGTGTGTGCCTGTGCACGTGTGTGTGTGTGTGTGTGCGCATGTGTGTGCCTGTGCACGTGTGTGTGTGTGTGTGTGTGTGTGTGTGTGTGTGTGTGTGTGTGTGTGTGTGTGCGCGCATCAGAGCCTGACAGTCTGGAGCTGCAGGAGGCCATCAGCAAAGGCTCCTTCCAGCATGACGTGAGCAACCTGGAGCCAGCCACCACCTACTCGCTCTACCTCAAGGCCTACTCACCTGCAGGAGCCAGCCAGCAGTCCCGCACCGTGGTGGCAACAACACTAGGGGGCGGTAAGCGCATGCTGCAGCCTGTATATGGATGACAGAGACCAAACACTTGGATGAAAGGAAAGTAGAGATTAGTGAACACATGTTTGACCAACACAGGAGGCAGCTAGTGACAGCTGAGGGGATCCATCACTGTTGGTTATTTATTATTCATCTTTAGGGGAAGGTATATCTATCTATCTATCTATCTATCTATGGATAAATAGACTTAAACATGTGTATACATATTATATATATATATATATATATATATATATATATATATATATATATATATATATATATAATACAGTATATATACATATATATATGTATATATATATATATAATACAGTATATATACCTATATACTGTATGTATGGTATGTGTGTGTGTGTATTGCTTTGTCAAGTTTATCATCATATTCCCCATGGCTGTCCAGTGCCGGCCCCGCCCACCTTCTTCACCAAAGTGGTCAACTCCAGCGCCGTGCAGGTTCTCTGGGAACTCCCCAACAAGGCGGGTAAGGCCGAGGGTTTCAGACTGTCCTACCGCAGGGTCCCCCACCCTAACTTCCTGGGGCCCATCCAGCTTCCCTGTCACATCAGCGCCCACACCATCTCTAATCTGGGTGAGTACACACCCCTAAACCCTGAGGAGGTGGGGGCCAAGTGTGGCTGCTCTCCTTGAACGGGCAGGTTCTCTTAAGCCATGATAACCCAACAGAACCAGCTGGTCAAGCAAAATTCATCAGGATTTTTAACTTTGGATAGAAATCACTGGATAAAGTGGCCCCTCCCCCAACAGCCAATAGGTGGACTCCACCTCTCCTCATCCTCAGCACTGAGCACCATAGCAACTCATACTCACCTAAACAGAAAACAGGGATCAGCTGCAATCCATGACTGCATGATATTTTTCTTTTAAAACACATTTCTGTCAAAGAAGACAAATGTTCATTTTGGACAAAATTTGCTCTGCGACATGGCTGTCACATATTTATACTCTACAGTTAAGTGTATAATTATATAGTTATCTATTTAATTGTTATTGTAATTATTATTATTTTTATTATTATTATGTTCAAGGAAATCCATCTGAAAATCACGAACTGCTCAGAAACTCACAGCTGATAAATCTTGAATGACTTTTCAAGAAATTGCAGCAAACAAGTGAGACACTTTTTTCACACTGAAACAGCCTTCAAGACCCAACAGCAGCAACAACACCGACCTGGGCCGCAAATCTGGTTCAGCTTCAGTCCCCCATCCATCCATCCAATCCTCCATCCATCCATCCATCCATCCAATCCTCCATCCATCCATCCATCCAATCCTCCATCCATCCATCCAATCCTCCATCCAACCATCCATCCAATCCTCATCCATCCATCCAACCATCCAATCCTCCATCCATCCATCCATCCAATCCTCCATCCATCCATCCAACCATCCAATCCTCATCCATCCATCCAACCATCCAATCCTCCATCCATCCATCCAATCCTCCATCCATCCATCCAATCCTCCATCCAACCATCCATCCAATCCTCATCCATCCATCCAACCATCCAATCCTCCATCCATCCATCCATCCATCCATCCAATCCTCCATCCATCCATCCAACCATCCAATCCTCATCCATCCATCCAACCATCCAATCCTCCATCCATCCATCCAATCCTCCATCCAACCATCCATCCAATCCTCATCCATCCATCCAACCATCCAATCCTCCATCCATCCATCCATCCATCCATCCAATCCTCCATCCATCCATCCAATCCTCCATCCATCCATCCAATCCTCCATCCATCCATCCATCCACCCATCCATCCATCCAATCCTCCATCCATCCAACCCTCCATACCTCCACCAATCATCCATCCATCCATACCTCCATCCAATCCTCCATCCATCCATCCCTCCATACCTCCATACCTCCATCCAATCCTCCATCTAGCCAATCCTGCATCCAACCATCATTCATCCATCCATCCAATCCTCCATCCATCCATCCCTCCATACCTCCATCCATCCAATCCTCCATCCATCCCTCCATACCTCCATCCATCCTTCCACTCCTCCATCCATCCATCCCTCCATACCTCCATCCCTCCTTCCAATCCTCCATCCATCCATCCCTCCATACCTCCATCCATCCATCCACCCATCCATCATCCCCCCATCTTCCCCCTCTTCTCCTGTTCAGGGTGGGGGGGTGGAGCCTATCCCAGCAGCCTTCACCCTGGACAGGTCACCAGTCCATCACAGGACCAACACATAGAGACAGACAACCATTCACACTCACAGTCACACCTACGGTCAATTTAGAGTATCAATCAGCCTCGTCCCCTCTTGATGTCTTTGGACTGTGGGAGGAAGCTGGAGTACCAGAGAGAACCCACGCAGGAACAGGGAGAACATGGAGACTCACCCTGAAAGACCCTGTGCTCCAGCCGGGACTTGAACCTGGAACCTTCTTGCTGTGGGGCCACAGTGCTGACCACTGCTCCACCATGCAGCCTGTCACTGAACAATCTGCACTTTATTCTTGACATCCCAATTTTTTCTCAGAAGGCATTTTTCCATCCCAAACACTTTGTTGTACACAGGTGGACACGAAATCCTCAGCAAACATATAACATACATCAGAATACTACCACGATGATGTGCTTGGGTTTGATGGACTGATATTTGGCGTTCTTTCCCTCCTCTAGAACCACTCTGGATACTCTTTGCTGACTTTTGATTTTTTTTTAACTGTTAGATGATTTGATAAATTTCCAAATAAAACAGAACATGAAATTTAAGTGCTTTTAATTTGGTGAAAAGTCAATATGTTAGTTGAATTGGGGACTTAAACAATGTCTGGTTCTCCATTCAAGAACCGGGTGCCGTCTATGAGGTCAAACTGGTGACCTACAATGGAAATGGAGAGAGTGTGAACTCTAAGAGACTGGTGTCTCTGGCAGAGGAAGGCACCAGTGCCCAAACCACTGGTGAGTCATCAAGCTGAACCCCCCCCCCCCTTACCCCAACCACACACACACACACACACACACACACTGACGGAGACCACACCATGTCCTATAGAATAGGGGACCTCAAGGTTCCTGCAGAGAGTTGGGCCCTGCAGTAGCTGTAGGCAGACCTCAGGTCAGTTGCTAACCACTGAGGGATGTGTGTGCAGGGGACAACAGTCTGTGTCAGTGCCGGGACGGAGGAGCCTCTCTGGGCAGCGTTGTTGTCGGCATCCATATCGGTACAGCCTGCATCATCTTCTGTGTTCTCTTCCTCATGCTTGGATACCGCCGCAGGTAAGACCCAATACCCTATATGTCCACTAGGGGTGTTACAAAATTTAATGAAATAAATATAACGAAATAAAAATTCAAAGATGCATCAACAACCCTGCATATTGAAGAAGAAAATGAAGAAAATAAAGAATATTTGATTTTTGCATTTCTCATTTGTGATTTTCTTCAATCTTCATTTCGAGTCATTTCGTGAGTTGATTATTTCATTGCACCCCTAATGTCCACTATGTATTTTTTTTTAAACCCAATCAATCACTTGTAGCAGTTAATGACTTGGACTTGATGTGATTGTGGCTTCTGAACATGGAGCTGTACTGCATCTGCATTCATGTCTGCAACCTGTTTGTAGTTTGTTTTGCAGTAAAGGGACTCAAGACAGCTGGTCTGTCCCGAGGGACGCCCCAGGACACAATGGCGTCCACAAAGATGCTGCACACCCTCTCCGGATGGAGCCGGTGCCTCAGGTAGTCCACCACAGTCGGAAGCTGCAGCTGTGCTGGGTGTGATAATACACACCTGGGCTAATGTAGTCAAGTCAGTTTTATTTGGATGGCACCAAATCTCAATAAAAGGAAGGTCTTAAGTCTGCTCTTAAACCTAGAGAGGGGGTCTGGGTCCTGGACTGAAACTGGGAGACGGTTCCACAGGAGGGGAGCCTGATAGCTGAAGGCTCTGGCTCCATTCTACTGTTAGAACTCTAGGAACCAGCAGGAACCCTGCATCCTGGGAGTGAAGGGTTCTAGCTGGATCATAGGGGACTAGGAGCTCTGTCAGGGATGAAGGAGCCTGATTGTTGAGGACTTTGATGGTAGAAGAAGAATTTTAAATTCTGTTCTGAATTTGACAGGGAGCCATGCAGAGAAGCAGTCCAGGAGAGACCTGGTCTCTGCTACCAGTTCTAGTCAACATGTGGCAGCAGCGTTCTGGACCAGCTGGAGAGTCTTTAGGGACTTATTAGTCCAGCCTGGTAGGAGGGAGGTGCAGTGATCCAGCCTGGAAGTGACAACAGCAGGGACTAGTTTGTCTGCATCTTCTTGAGCCAGGATGTGTCTGATCTTAGCGATGTTACGTAGATGGAAGAAGGCGTCCCGGAGATTTGTTGAATGTGGGAGTTAAAGGGTCCTGGTCAAAGAGAACTCCTAGGTTCCCACGGTGGTGCTGGGGGCCAGGGTGGTGCCATCCAGGGTACCTGTCTCATCAGATCAGGTGGTCCTCAGGTGTTTGGGCCCAGCATAAGAACCTCAGTTTATCAGAGTCTAATAAAGGAAATGATGGTCCTCCATGTTTCCTGTTCTTCAGACAGGCCTCCAGTTTAGTCAGCTGGTTTGTTCCATGTGGATCATTGATGAGTTCAGCTGAGTGTCGTCTGCATAGCAGTGAACATTAAAGGGAGTGTTTCCTGATCATGTGACCTAGAGGAAGCAGGTACAGGGTGAAGAGGACTGGTCCAAGCACAGACCCTTGTGGAACACCAGAACTGACTGTAGTGGTCTCAGAGGAACCATCATTAACAAGTAGCAACTGAGATGACCTATTAAATATGACCTGAACCAGTTTAGTGTGGTTCCTTTAATGCCAGTAACAGGTTCCAGTCTCTGTAATACAATAATCCTTTTAAAACTAATAATCGAGTTAAAGTATAGTGACCAGTCATCTAGCTATGATCTCTATTAGTCAGCTGCCACAACCATATTTACCATAATCTGGATTTTAAATATTGTATTTTCAGTGAAGTAGTAACGCTGGCATTGCTGCTATTTTGCATGAGGAACCTTTTCATTGTTATTCCGTTCCAGTGCCAGTCACATTATTACACCTCCACCAAACTACCATTGCTGTCAGTTGCTTGCTTCTTATTCTGGAAAGCTTTATGTGGTTTGAACCTACAATCTCCATCATGTCAGACTAATTTCTCCAGCAACAGTGAGCTTCAGTTTGAAAGAGTTTTGCCAACCATTAGAGGGCGCAACTGTGATTTGAGGAACCCAGTTGTATAACAAATATTTGACAGCAGCTATATGATAAGGAAGTAAATATACTGCTTCTCTGGCTAAACACAGTAATACTTCATTTAACAGGTCTGTGCACAGAGTAATTTTACCTTGTTGGTTCATTATTGTGTTACACAACGACTGTAACTATAATGTTTATTAATAGGTTAATGAAGTACTATTACTATAATGCTTATTAATATGTTAATGAAGTACTATTACCAACGTGTTTATTAATGTCAATGAAGCACTATTACTGTAATGCTTATTAATATGTTAATGAAGTACTATTACTATTATGTTTATTACTATGTTAGTGAAGTACTATTACTATAATGTTTATTAATATGTTCATGAAGTACTATTACTAACGTGTTTATTAATATGTTCATGAAGTACTATTACTAACGTGTTTATTAATATGTTCATGAAGTACTATTACTAACGTGTTTATTAATATGTTCATGAAGTACTATTACTAATGTGTTTATTAATATGTTCATGAAGTACTATTACTAACGTGTTTATTAATATGTTCATGAAGTACTATTACTAACGTGTTTATTAATATGTTCATGAAGTACTATTACTAACGCGTTTATTAATATGTTCATGAAGTACTATTACTAACGTGTTTATTAATATGTTCATGAAGTACTATTACTAACGTGTTTATTAATATGTTCATGAAGTACTATTACTTACGTGTTTATTAATATGTTCATGAAGTACTATTACTAACGTGTTTATTAATATGTTCATGAAGTACTATTACTAACGTGTTTATTAATATGTTCATGAAGTACTATTACTAACGTGTTTATTAATATGTTCATGAAGTACTATTACTTACGTGTTTATTAATATGTTCGTGAAGTACTATTACTTACGTGTTTATTAATATGTTCGTGAAGTACTATTACTAACGTGTTTATTAATATGTTCGTGAAGTACTATTACTTACATGTTTATTAATATGTTCATGAAGTATTATTACTAACGCGTTTATTAATATGTTAATCATTCTTTGCCTCTCCATCTTTCAGCAAGTCGTCTGTCCAGCGCAATGCCAAGTCGTCATCGAGCAGCACTCTTCAGACCTGCCTGGTACAGGTACTGGTTAACACTGGTTAGCACTGGTTCAGAACACCCACAGCCCCTCCACATCCCCATCCTCGCCTCCAACAGTCGTCCCCCCCCCCCCCCCCCACTCCATCCTGGTACCATCTGCACCCTGATGAGGGGCAGTCCAGGATTTTCCTCTGTCCAGACCTGCTGCTAAGACATGAACCAACAAGTAGAGACAGAAGTCTTCCTGTGATAGAACCCCCCCCCCCCCATGCCTTCGCTGCACTCCTACCTCAAACCAAAGCTTATTGCCTTTATTGCCTGTGCATGTGCACCAGTGGAAAAAGCCTTCAGAAAGCCTCGTCCCTGCAGACTGAGCGCCACCACACTGATGATCTGAAACACTTGCGTCAGTTTCCCAGAGGAAGTCTGTTCAGTAACCAAAATATTCTATCTCCTAGATCTCCCCTGGCAAGCTGACATGTGCAGATGCTCACTGTGGCCTTTAAACACCACATGAAGCCAAATGTTGTCACCTGATAGGGACATTTCAGTCAGTCTGCTGGGACAGAACTTTGCCTTCCGTTCCTCTGCAATAAGAAAGGAAGCAACATAGTGGCCTTTATGAAGCCTTACGGAGGTGAGAGTCTCTCGATGATTGTCTTTCACGTACAAGCCATTTCTATAAGCAGGCACCGTCCTCCTCACCCTCAGCTGCACACCTCCAAAGAAAGCTACCTCAGCCCGACAGAAATGCCTGAGCCATAATGGAGGCTGGCCAGCCTCCCTCCCCACTCCTAATCCCATCTTCCTGAACTGCCTTCCTAACCAGTGCCAGTTGCCAGTTTACCTTGCCAGTTGCCAGTCAGGCCAGTCAAGAGAGTGCTCACCGGGATGACTACCAGGTAGAACATCACCACAACAGAGCTTGAGTACCAGCTCCATTGTTGCCACAAGCCAAGGAGCAACTTCTTGCTCGCATTCCGTCGCCTTCACTGACACATCCAGCTG
>NC_141341.1:19027500-19105000 GCF_037954235.1 Aulostomus chinensis | reverse complement strand
GTTATAGAGCGCCACAGTAGTGGGAGCAGCTCCACCTGCTCCCAGAGAACCTCCACATGTCCTGGAGCTCAGCCCTGTTTTCAGAGCTGGAGTCATCTATCCTGGGCTTGTGGATTTGAGCTCAGATCAGACTCCATCTCCCCAGCAGCTCCAGCATTCCTGCTAGCCAGACGGTCCTTGGAGTGAGGAGAGGCGTTGCTGTGGCGGTTATGGCAGCAGCACGCCACCACGTCAGCAAGGTCAGCCCGGAAAGACGTGGTGTAGAAGCCATAGATGACGGGATCACAGCATGTGTTCAGATTGCCAAAAACAAAGAGTATGTGGTGGACATACTCAGGGGTGTGCTGGATCATGGCTGGCTGGAACCAGTACCAGATCCCCAGGAGGTAGTAGGGGGTCCAACATATGACGAAGGAGCTAACGATCACAATGGTCATCTTCAGGGTCTTCATCCGTGCCTTGGGTATCATGTCTGTTCCACTGCGTCTTAGGCACTGCTCGCCATCTGCACAAACACAACAAGCACACCAACTCAAACACACGTCTCCTGCGTTTTCTTGAGGAGATCAATATCACACTTGTGTGTGCAGTAGCCACAAAGGCCCGGTATCATTAGTACTACAAGTCTAGAACAACAAAATCCTGAAACCAACAAAACAAATGAACAGAGCTCTTCTCCACAGTTCAAATACTCGACAGCCAGTCGCCAGTCTCCACCCGCCTGGGTTGCTCCTTCACGAGATGTTCGACGTCACCACTGGGTTCTCATGACCTCACTCGGTCACCCTCACAGACTTGTTCAGGTGGATATGACACATCGCCTCACCATCACATGACCATGCGACTGCTCCTCCTCTTCTCTGTTGGAGAACAGCAGCTGTGGTTCAGGTGCATCCGACTGGCGAATCATGACCAGGTGTGTCTGGTTCTGCTTTGTTATTGGATAAAACCAGAGAGGGTCTGCCCTTGTGGACTGCTTCTTCCTGTTGTTCCCCGTGTCACAGTGTTTATGACCAGAGGAACTGTTGCAGGTCGTCTTGATCTGATGGAGGAACGTTTGGTTCCAGTGATTCTGATTGCAGCAGCAGCCTGAAGTTGCTGTGTTCCCATGTGAGGAAGTCAAACGAAGGAGTGGCTTCACAAATGCATCAGACCACCAGCCAGTGGGAGGGTTCTACTCTCACTGACTACACCAAGTATAAGTATCTGAATAGCCCAGCTAATGCAGCAGATCCAGCATGTTTTGGTGAAACAACAGTGAATTATTGTATAATTATACGGTCTAAGTGAGGGAAGTGTTGGAAAAGAAGAGGACACCTGTAGGGATGAAGACGTTAGGGGGAAAAGTTGAAGGACAGTAACAGGGCTAACATAACGGGAGAGATTCCTGGTGGCAGGAACCCAGTAAACAAGCCCGGGATAGATGGTTCTGGTTCTGAGGACAGACAGGGCTGAGCTCCAGGACATGTGGAGGTTCTCTGGGAGAGGGTGGAGCTGCTCCCACTACTGTGGCGCTCCACAACGCCAAGCTATTCTCAAGTGTTGATGTTTTGGCGGTCTGATACATTTGTGAGCAGGTACATTACATACAGCCGTGTGTGTGTGTATATATGTATATACACACACAAATATGCACATATATATGTATAAGTGCGTGTATACAAGCAGTATATACACATTTTGTATATATACATATATATGTATATATGTGTATGAATATATGTGTGTGTGTGTGTGTATACACAAGCAGTATACACACACTCCTGTTCCTCGTTTACTTGAAGTCACTTTTATTGCTGAAATACTGCGCCTGTAATCCTGTAAGTAATCCCTTACTTCTTTTGGTACTCCATGTCCACGGCACACATGCAAACTGATTATGTGATTATTTACAGGACACTTGAAGTATCCAGGAAGTATGATCACACACCTTTGCTCCTGTGCACCTGCCCACTGACCCTGGTGAGGATGCGGGTGTAGCAGAAGGTCATGACCAGCAGCGGGAAGACATACAGCGTCACAAAATGAAACATGTTGTATGCCGTCTCCTGCCAGCGGTGCTGGAAACTTCCATGGGTCGCGCACTGAGTGAAGTCCACTCCGTCTGCCTTAATGGCCCGAAAGATGAAGAGCTGAGGATGAGGAGGGTGCAGGGTGTGGGATGGAGAGCATGCAGGCACAGTGAAACACAGGTGTAGTTCGTCAGCAATAAACAAACGCCATATTTGTTTATGTCATACCAGCCACAAAGGCGGGGTCCCAGTGACCAGGATGTGGCCACCGCCTGCTACCAATGGAAGAACTCAAAGGCCACATGTGCTCAGTTAGTGAGCCACGTCACAGTGAGGTCGCATGAAACAACACGCCAACACACGGATGAGAATGCAGCATCATGACGTGATGGTGTGGGGTGGGCGGGGCCAGTTCTGACCAGCCTGCCACTGCAGCTTCTCTTGCTCGAGTGACAGAGAGTGTGTGTTTGTGTGTGTGTGTGTGAGAGTGCGTGTGTGTAAGAGAGTGTGTGTGTGTGAGAGTGCGTGTGTGTGAGTGTGTGAGAGTGTGTGTGTGTGTGAGAGTGCGTGTGTGTGAGTGTGTGTGTGTGTGTGTGAGAGTGTGTGAGAGTGTGTGTGTGTGAGAGACTGTGTGTGTGAGTGTGTGTGTGAGAGTGCGTGTGTGGGAGTGTGTGTGTGTGTGAGAGAGAGAGAGCGTGTGTGTGAGTGTGTGTTTGAGAGTGTGTGAGAGAGAGTTTTGTGTGTGTGTGTGTGTGTGTGTGTGTGCGTGTGTTTGGTTGAGTGTGTGTGTGTGAGTGTGTTTGGTTGAGTGTGTGTGTGTGAGTGTGTTTGGTTGAGTGTGTGTGTGAGTGTGTTTGATTGAGTGTGTGTGTGTGTGTTTGGTTGAGTGTGTGCAGTCTTCATCCCTCACTCTGGTTCCCACCTGTCCTGGAAGGCTGCTCAGGTGTCAGACTGTTATCTACCCTGCTGTCCTCACAGACTCACAGGTTCTCTCCACTTTTAGACTCACAAAGGAAGAGTAGGAGGATAGACCGATAAGATGAGGAGAGAGGGAGAGAAGAGGAGGAGAGAAGAGGAGAGAAGAGAGACCACAGTCAGGCAAGTGATGGGTTCAATTCCCTAAACACAAATCCATCCATCATCATCCATCTATCTGTCATTCTATCCATCATCATCCATCTATCTGTCATTCTATCATCATCATCCATCTATCTGTCATTCTATCCATCATCATCCATCTATCTGTCATTCTATCCATCATCATCCATCAATCTGTCATTCTATCATCCATCATCCATCTATCTGTCATTCTATCCATCCATCAATCCGTCATTCTATCCATCCATCATCCATCTATCTGTCATTTTATCCATCCATCATCCATCTATCTGTCATTCTATCATCCATCATCTATGTATCTGTCATTCTATCCATCATCATCCATCAATCTGTCATTCTATCATCCATCATTAATCTATCTGTCATTCTATCATCCATCATCTATGTATCTGTCATTCTATCCATCATCATCCAACTATCTGTCATTCTATCATCCATCATCATCCAACTATCTGTCATTCTATCATCATCCTCCATCTATCTGTCATTCTATCCATCATCATCCATCTATCTGTCATTCTATCATCCATCATCCATCAATCTGTCATTCTATCCATCATCATCCATCTATCTGTCATTCTATCATCATCATCCATCTATCTGTCATTCTATCCATCATCATCCATCTATCTGTCATTCTATCCATCATCATCCATCTATCTGTCATTCTATCCATCATCATCCATCAATCTGTCATTCTATCATCCATCATCCATCTATCTGTCATTCTCTCCATCCATCAATCCGTCATTCTATCCATCCATCATCCATCTATCTGTCATTCTCTCCATCCATCAATCCGTCATTCTATCCATCCATCATCCATCTGTCATTTTATCCATCCATCATCCATCTATCTGTCATTCTATCCATCCATCATCCATCTATCTGTCATTCTCTCCATCCATCATCATCTATCTGTCATTCTATCCATCCATCATTAATCTATCTGTCATTCTATCATCCATCTATCTGTCATTCTATCCATCATCCATCTATCTGTCATTCTATCATCCATCATCTATGTATCTGTCATTCTATCCATCATCATCCATCTATCTGTCATTCTATCATCATCATCCATCTATCTGTCATTCTATCCATCATCATCCATCTATCTGTCATTCTATCCATCATCATCCATCAATCTGTCATTCTATCCATCATCATCCATCTATCTGTCATTCTATCATCCATCATCCATCTATCTGTCATTTTATCCATCCATCTATCTGTCATTCTATCCATCATCATCCATCTGTCTGTCATTCTATCCATCATCATCCATCTGTCTGTCATTCTATCCATCATCATCCATCTGTCTGTCATTCTATCATCCATCATCCATCTATCTGTCATTCTATCCATCCATCCCTCCATCAATCATCTCCCACGAAGATGTTTTCCCTCCTGCCTCTCTTCTCAGTGTCTCCAGAATGCTGCCACCTAGTTATCTTGAAGCTAACAGAGGCTAACACAAGCTAACGGTCCGTTCACTAACCCCTCCAGGTGACGATCAATGAGGCATCATCAGAACTCATGAGAACTCTCATCACTCCTTCCAACGAGAACAAGTGAGCTTAGGAGGAAGCAGAGGAGGAGAGAAAGAGAGGAGCCGTGTAGAAGTGCAGCAGAGCAGAGGACCTCATCTTTGGAGCAGTCTTAATTCATGATCTGAACTTCTTTATTTCAAATTTTCCATATTTAAAATGAATCTTTTCCTACATTTAGCAGGTGTAAACTGCTTGTCCTCATTATTTCTTGAGTTCTGGGTTTCAAAATGAAGAAATTCGAGTTGCGCAGCAGGGCATCAGCTGAGTGTGTCCAGGTGTAATGAGGGAGGTGCTGTACCTGTGGAGATGCCAGCAGCAGACTCAGAGTCCAGGCCACCAGCAGCATGCGTTTGTTCCGGAGCCCAGCATCCAGAGAGTCCAGAGGATGGAGAATGGCCCGGTACCGGTCCAGGCTCACCACCACCAGGATGAAGGCAGCTGAGTGCATGGCAAAGAGCTTCAGGAAACACAGCAGCTTGCACATGATGTCCCCAGCGTACCACTGTACTGTAATGTTCCAGATGGCGTCAAGCGGCATCACCACGAATGTCATCACCAGATCAGCTGATGCCAAGCTAGCAATGAGCGGGCGCAGGTGTGCTGCCAGGCGGTAACCCCGCCCCCAGCACACGCTGACCAGCACTGACAGGTTGCTGATGGCAGCAAAGACAAACAGCACCAGAGTGGCAGCGACACGGCAGCGGGCGGCGAGGGTGAAGGCCGGAGCTTCCCAGGGGGGAGCCGAGGAGTTGAGGGAGAAGAGGGTAGAGCTGAGGTTCCCTGTCATCCTGAGACCGTCTGGCTCTGGAACAACCACAAACACCAGTCATCACCATCACCGCTGCAACTGGTGTGGTTCTGCCCAGCACGGCCACGACGAAACCCGCTGTGGTTTCTCTCTCATAATGGAGGAGAAGTGAAACAACATGGCGCTTGATGTCACTGAAACTAACTTGAGATTCACCTTTCACCCCCAGTCATGATCAAGCAGTAAAGACTACACAGTGCTTGTTGCTATGACAACAGTACCAAGTGAAAAACCAACAGCAATTTCACAAAACATTTCCAATTTCCAGGAACAAAAGCAAGAAGTGTCTGATGTGGACAGAGGTCGAGGCAGCGAGTTTGTGGTCATGTGAAGGATAAATCCACAATCACATTTCTGTCTTCCTTCCAAAATAATAACAATAATAATAATAATGATGATGGGTACAGCGTGGCTCAGAGGTGGAGAGGCCGTCTAGCAACCAAAGGGTTGCTGGTTCGATCCCCACTTCCCCTGGTGACCATGTCCAAGTGTCCTTGACCAAGATACTGAACCCCTGATTGCTCCTGATGGCCCTGAGACGGACTGGTGACCCGTCCAGGGTGAACCCACCTCTCACCCTATGACAGCTGGGATAGACTCCACCCCCCATCCTTAATGGATAAGATGTATAGAAAATGGATGACAATAATAATAAGAAGAAGAATTAAAAAAATATCACATTGAGATGGTTCAAGTATGATAACACAGGTAAAAATTTTTAAAAAGATTTTCTCATTTTTTTAAAAAAAAACCTTTAAAACCATCCAGATCAAAATGAATTCCTTATTTTGCTGGAGAGCCCAAAGGAGGTTCTGGAAGGAGGACCTGCAGAACACCAGGTAGATGCTGTGGCGCCCTCTGCTGGCGGAGCCGCGAGTGTCGCTGCACCAAACAAAGCTGGTTCTTGTTCTGCCTTTCATATTTCTCGCTCTCTATAACACACACACACACACACACACACACACACACACACACACACACACACACACTCACACACACTCACCTTCTTAAGCAGATCTCCTCTCCAGACTCCTTCTTCTCCACGTTTCTAGCTCCATGAATAATCCTAATACAATGACTTCGATATTGGACCGGGAACACACACCCCCCCCCCCCCCCCCCCTACACACGAACTCACGACAACACACCATCTCAAAACTGACCAGCAGCGCCCGTCTTACCTTCGACACAACCGAGTCAGCCTACTGGTCAGTCAACACCGAGCCCGAACCGGAGGCAAGCTGAGAGCGTGGAGCCTCCGGCATCCTCCGGTGCGTTCATCCTCCTCACACTCCCGCCACCTCAACAATCAGAGCCCCGCCGGCGCGCTGCAGGGACTCAGGCTTTGCCCCAGCCGCTCAATGTCTTCAGTGTGTCCGAAAGGATCGACGCTGATTGGTTAATTAAAGTGGATGACGTGCAAGGTGTTGCGGCAGTGGCCACCGTTCTGACCGAAGACACGCATCCTGCCTCATTGCAGTAAATGTGAGGGTTCTGTGTAGAGAACCGAGAGGAGAACTGGACCACACACACTTATCAATATCTATCTATACCTACATCCTTATCTCTGTATCTCTATATAGACATATAGATATCTCTACCTTTATATATATCTATGGATACAGAGATATCTATATCTCAACAATATATGTAGATCCATCTATATAGATCTATGCAGAACGATCTATATAGATCTATCTATATAGATCGTTCTACATAGATCTATGTAGATAGATCTACATAGATCTATAGATACATATATAGATCTATATAGATAGATCTACATAGATAGATCTATATAGATCTATAGATATGTAAATAAATCTATATAGATGTATTTATATATCTATATAGATAGATCTATGTAGATCTATATAGATCTATCTATATAGATCTATCTAGATCTATCTATATAGATCTATACAGATGATCTATATAGATGGATCTATATAGATGTATTTATGTCTATAGATCTATATATATATATATAAATACATCTTTGTTGATGATCTATATAGATGGATCTATATAGATGTATTATATATCTATAGATCTATATAGATCTATTTATATAGATCTATCTATAGTGGTATGAAGTGGTACAGAGAACATTGGGACTGGCTAAAATGATTGAACGCATCAAAGAGTTCAAAACTGGGTGCAACAACAAGAAAAAAGAAATCAAAAAATTAATGGAAACTGTTTGCAGCGCTGAAATGGTGATGACAGGAAGGACAGGGGATCGACCACACTGACAGGTATAGACCCAAAGCTGCTGCTTTAAAAGAATTTGTGGATGAAGTAACAAAAATGTGGGCACATGATAAAAATACTGTTAAATCAATAATTGTCACAATCTAAAGCAAGGGTTTTTGCCTAGTATCGCATTCTGAGAAGAACACAAGGCTTCACGGCAGATATTTGGGGCAAAGATGATGTCAGCAGGACCACACTTGAACAAAAAGTCAGAACAAGTCAGAGTACATCTGACTAATGGTGCCCAACACACCATGGAGCGTTCCATCCCAAAGGCCGGAACTGCAACTGATCGTGAGGCAACTTATCAAGGTAGAGCTCTGAATGCATGTCTTCTCCGTGGCCCAGACTTAACAAGAAGTCTTAATGCTGTTCTCACAAGATGTTGGCATCTACTGAGAGGAGACATCAAGCTACAAGCCATCGACTCTCAGGACAGCTTCCCCACTTTGGGGATGCAAGTGGAAGCAGATATGGGGTGTCTCTTACCTTCGACTGATGTTCAAGTCTAACACAGTTCAGTGCACTTGATCATGGCTAAGGCCAGGGAAGGTTCCACTCAAACCTGAACCCATTCCAAGAACAGAACTCACCACTGCCGCTGTTGCTGTACCGATAAAGATGAAGCAAGAAGCAACGGAGCTTCCACTTGAAGCATCTGTGCTTTGGATGACAGCACATCGGTCCTAAAACACCCACCAAAATGAAACATCAACATTTCAGACTTCTGCTGCGAACAGAGCTGCAGTGCTTCAAATTCTCTCAAGACTTCACAGAGCCAGAATGAGAGTCCTTGAACGAGTCCAGCTGATTGTGTGTCGAGGTGTCTCTGCCAGTCGCTTCTTAAGAGATCAACTCTGGTTGTCAGCAGCCAGAAACTCCCGATCCTCAACCTCAACAACCCTGAAGTGAAAGTAATTGCGGTTAAGTGTTACCACCCCTGAGTTGACTGTGTGACTCGGCCCATGCACTGCCACTGCCTCAAGAAAGCTGCTGCCTGGATTCTACGTCTGCACTGAGAGCCCAGGTGAAGAATGAAGGGACCCTCTGTTGGACACCTGCAGAGAGCAGAAGGCAAGGCAGTTTTCTTTGTAGCCCGTTTCCACCACCAGTTTGTCTCCAGGCTTCATGGCATCATAACAACATCCTCTGCCCTCAGAGCCTCACATCGACTGAGGAGAAACTCCATAGAAAACCTTTAACAGGGAAAAATCTGAGAAACCTCAGGGTGAGGAGGGGAGGAGGATCCCTCACCAGGAGGGACAGACGTGCAGGAGATGTTGTTACAGACAAGAAAACAGTTTATAACACAGAATGAAGGAAACATGGAAATGTTAATAACAGTTGAAGAAGGAAGCTTCTGGAAGGGGAGGCAGGGAGAGCAAGCCAGCTTGATGGGGGACTGGATGGCAGACTGGTTCATGGGAGGGGAAGCAGGGAGAGCAAGCCAGCTTGATGGGGGACTGGATGGTAGACTGGTTCATGGGAGGGGAAGCAGGGAGAGCAAGCCAGCTTGATGGGGGACTGGATGGTAGACTGGTTCATGGGAGGGGAGGCAGGGAGAGCAAGCCAGCTTGATGGGGGACTGGATGGCAGACTGGTTCATGGGAGGGGAAGCAGGGAGAGCAAGCCAGCTTGATGGGGGACTGGATGGTAGACTGGTTCATGGGAGGGGAAGCAGGGAGAGCAAGCCAGCTTGATGGGGGACTGGATGGTAGACTGGTTCATGGGAGGGGAGGCAGGGAGAGCAAGCCAGCTTGATGGGGGACTGGATGGTAGACTGGTTCATGGGAGGGGAGGCAGGGAGAGCAAGCCAGCTTGATGGGGGACTGGATGGCAGACTGGTTCATGGAAGGGGAGGCAGGGAGAGCAAGCTAGCTTGATGGGGAACTGGATGGTAGACTGGTTCATGGGAGGGGAGGCAGGGAGAGCAAGCCAGCTTGATGGGGGACTGGATGGTAGACTGGTTCATGGAAGGGGAGGCAGGGAGAACAAGCTAGCTTGATGGGGAACTGGATGGTAGACTGGTTCATGGGAGGGGAGGCAGGGAGAGCAAGCCAGCTTGATGGGGGACTGGATGGTAGACTGGTTCATGGAAGGGGAGGCAGGGAGAGCAAGCTAGCTTGATGGGGAACTGGATGGCAGACTGGTTCATGGGAGGGGAGGCAGGGACAGCGAGCCAGCTTGATGGGGGACTGGATGGTAGACTGGTTCATGGAAGGGGAGGCAGGGAGAGTGAGCCAGCTTGATGGGGACTGGATGGTAGACTGGTTCATGGGAGGTGAGCGCAGGCCGGTGTAATAGTAGGGAATAAAAGGGGAGGTGGGGGGGTGATGCAGGCGGCGGTTGGAGCTCTGGTGGATCTGAGGAAACACAGAGAGACTGAGAGACACCAAGGCCAAACTACAAAGTACAACAAGTAATGGTAATGACAGTTCCAAAAATGTGCGGGGAGGAGAGGAGGAGACAGGAGAGGAGGGAAGGGAAGGGGAGGGGAGAGGAGGGAAGGGCTCCATGTAACCTGATGTGTCCCCCAGCAGTCTAAGCCTGTAGCAGCATAGCTATCAATGGTTCAGAGCTACCTGAACCAGTCCTGACTGAAGGCTCTGTCATAAAGGAAAGTCTTAAGCCTGGACTTAAAAGTAGTCAGAGAGTCTGCCTCTCTGACTCATGGAGAGAGCTGGTTCCACAGTAGAGGAGCTCGGTAACTAAAGGCTCTCCCTCCCAGTCTGTTTTAGAGATACTGGGAGTCACTAACAGACCTGTATTCTGGGAGCAGAGTGCTCTGGTAGGACAGTAGGGACTAATGAGTTCTTTCAAATAGGATGGGGCTTCATCATTGAGAGCCTGATGAGTCAGCAGAAGGATTTTGAAGTGGATTCTAGATCCTACAGGAAGGAGAGAAGCTAAAGTGGAGAGATGTATTCTCTCTTCTTAACTCCTGTCAAAACCCTCGCTGCAGCGTTCTGGACCAGCTGGAGACTCTTTAGAGAGTATTTAGGACATCCTGACAGGAGAGAGTTGCAGTGGTCCAGCCTAGACGTGATAAATGCATGCACCAGTTTCTCAGCATCACTCTGGGAAAGGATGTTCCTGATCTTAGTGATACTGCAGATGGAAGAAGGCGATCCTGGTCACATGCTTTATGTGGGCGCTGAAGGAAAGGTCCTGGTCAAAAATGACTCCAAGGTTCCTTGCAGTTGTCCTCTGGGTCAGGGTGATGCCATCTAGAGTAGAGATCTGGTTAGAGAGGTGTCCCTGAGGTGTTTAGGTCCAAACATGATGACCTCAGTTTGATCTGAATTTAGCATTAAGAAGTTAGAGGACATCCAGGATTTAATGTCTTTCAGGCAGTCTTGCAGATGAGTAAACTGGCTTGTGTCGTCTGGCTCCATCGACCAGTAAAGTTGTGTGTCGTCCTCATAACAATGGAAGTTGATCGAGTGCTTCCAGATTATGTCACCTAATGGGAGCATGTAAAGAGGGAAGAGAATCGGTCCTAAAACTGAACCCTGTGGTCCACCATATGTGACTCTGCTGTACTCTGAATGGTCATTATTAACATTAACAAACTGAAACCTGTCAGATAAGTAGGACTGAAACCATTTTAGGGCAGTTCCTTTAATCCCAATGTCATGGTCTAGTCTCTGTAGCAGGATGCTGTGGTCGATGGTGTCAAATGCAGCACTGAGGTCCAAAAGTACAGAGACGAGACCTCTGTCTGAAGCTGTAAGAAGATCAGTAGAGACTCTGACCAGTGCTGGTGCAGTGCTAGGGTGTTCCCTGAATCCAGACTGGAAGGCTTCAAAGAGCTCGTTGCTGTGCAGATGTTCATGTAGCTGCTCCAGGACAACCTTCTCAAGGATCTTGGAGATGTAGGGGAGGTTGGATATTGGCCTATAATTGGCTAATACATCTGGGTCAAGAGAAGGGTTTTAAGTAAAGGGTTGATGACAGCCACCTTAAAGGCCTGTGGCACATAACCTGTGACTACGGAAAGATTAATTTGATTTAATATGGACGTGTTAACTAGAGGGAAGGCATCCTTAAGGAGGCTTGTAGGGATGGGATCCAGCAGACAAGTGGCTGACTTGGAGGAAGCTGCACTGATTCAATATCAGCGGTCATCATTCAAAGATGAAACGATGGCACTCAAGACATGAACTGCAAATGAAAGGGCGCAGTCGTCTTCACACACCTGTTTTTATAGTTTATTAGTTTTTATAAGTGTGTACTGTAGATATATACGATATAAAGCGGATAAATACAATATAGGGTGTATATATAAACTGAAGACGTATACTTTATAAAGTCAAATATGCTGTATATGGTGGGTATAGACTGTATAATGTAGATATTTACTATATAGAATTGATATTTATTGTATTAATTAATATACTGAATACTGTAAATATGTAGGGTGGCCCGGTGGAGCAGTGGTCCTCAGTGTGGCCCCCCAGCAAGAAGGTTGTGGGTGGAGCCCCGGCTGGAGCACGGGGTCTTTCTGGGTGAGTCTCCATGTTCTCCCTATTCCTGCGTGGGTTCTCTCTGGTACTCCAGCTTCCTCCACAGTCCAAAGACATCAAGAGGGACCAGGTTAATCCAGACTCTAAATTGACCGTAGGTGTGGCTGGGAGAGCCAACGGTTGTCTGTCTCTATGTGTTGGTCCTGCCATGGACTGGTGACCTGTGCAGGGGGAAGGCTGCTGGATAGGCTCCACCCCCACCACCCTGAACAGGAGGAGAGGGAGAAGATGGAGGGATGGATGGAGGGAGGGATGGATGGGTGGATGGAGGGAGGGAGGGAGGGATGGATGGAGGGAGGATGGACGGTTGGATGAATTTATGGACGGGTGGATGGATGGGTGATGGTTGGATGGATGGACGGATGGATGGATGGATGGGTGGAAGGACAGATGGATGGATGGATGGACGGTTGGATGGATTGATGGACGGGTGGATGGATGGATGGACAGGTGGATGGATGGATAGATGGATTGATGGACATGTGGATGGATGATGGATGGACGGATGTATGGATAGATGGATTGGTGGACATGTGGATGGATGATGGATGGATGGATGTATGGATAGATGGATTGGTGGATGGGTGGATGGATGGACGGGTGGATGGATGGATGGAAGGATGGGTGGATGGACGGATTGATGGATGGACAGATGGATGGATCGATGAATGGATGGGTGGATGGATGGCTGGATGGACGGATGGTTGGGTGGATGGACGGATGGATGGGTGGATGGATGGATGGGTGGAAGGACGGATGGATGGATGGATGGACGGTTGGATGGATTGATGGATGGGTGGATGGATGGACAGGTGGATGGATGATGGATGGACGGATGGATGGATGGATGGACGGGTGGATGGATGGACAGGTGGATGGATGATGGATGGACGGATGTATGGATGGATGGGTGGATGGATGGATGGATGGATGGATGGGTGGATGGATGGATGGATGGATGGGTGGATGGATGGATGGATGGGTGGATGGATGGATGGACAGGTGGATGGATGATGGATGGACGGATGTATGGCTGGATGGGTGGATGGATGGATGGATGGATGGATGGGTGGATGGATGGATGGATGGGTGGATGGATGGATGGATGGATGGGTGGATGGATGGATGGATGGGTGGATGGATGGATGGATGGATGGGTGGATGGATGGATGGATGGGTGGATGGATGGATGGATGGGTGGATGGATGTAGGCTGTATTAATTAATTATGATGCTCTGTACTGTAGACATTTACTGTATGGCATACATATATATGGAATGCAGTAGATTGTACACTCTGTATCTGTCCCATTTACAGCATTGACAGGTGTGTGGAATGGGAAGCGCAGCGCCATGCAGGTGTTGCTGGTTGTGGCTTGTTGATGAACAGAACCCAGGGAGACGGTGAGAGTCTCTCAGCTCCCGTTGAGGAAAAGTCCAGAGAATGGAGACGACCGCCAAACTCACAGAACCACTCAGTCACAGCCATGCACAAAGAGGTGGCTGGTTACCAGGGAGGTGCCATGGAGGATGATCAGGCGGGTAGAGTCGTCACCCTGACATCAGCCTGACGAAGACAATCCGCCAAGAGGGGTGGGAGAAGGGCGGTATTTACACCAGGTGGACTGGTAATCAAGAATAGCCTCGTGCACAGGTACATGCACAAGCGTTCAGGTACCACAGTTCTGGTCCAAGTTCAGTGTGAATGTTCAAGTACAAGTGTACAAATATGAGTGCTCAGGTACCAGTGCTGTTCATTTGTCTGTATTTAATACTTCTCCACAACTGCATTGGCAGTGGTTCAGATAAAGTTACAGTGTCAAATGGACGCTACTTCCTGTTCGAATTTGTTGGACAAGAAGACCGAAGTGCCCTGCAATTCAAATTCTCAAGCCTGAAGATTCCACTGAAGTGAAGTCATGGAGAACTGACCACTACTACCACACACACACAGAACCCCCCCACACACACTAACACACACAGAACCCCCCCCCCCACACACACACACACAGAACCCCCCCCACACACACACACACAGAACCCCCCCCCCACACACACAGAACCCCCCCACACACACTAACACACACAGAACCCCCCCCACACACACAGAACCCCCCCACACACACTAACACACACAGAACCCCCACACCCAAACACACACACAGAACCCCCCCACACACACAGAACCCCCCCATGCACACTAACACACACAGCCCCCCCCACACACAGAACCCACCCACACACTAACACACAGAACCCCCACACCCAAACACACACACAGAACCCCCCCACCCACACTAACACACACACAACCCCCCCACCCAAACACACACACACAACCCCCCCCCCACAGAACCTCCCACCCAAACACACCCCCCCCCCCACCCCCACAAACACACACACACACACAAAGAACCCACCCACCACCGTGTCTCGGCTAGTACGGGACGGTTGGCAACACAAACACACACAGACATACAGACACACTGAACCCCCCCCCCCACACACACACACACACCACTCCCACTAATGATCTGAGTCTCGCCTCCAAAGCTCCCACGTTGACTCAGGGACGTCTCCTTCCGCCACTTTCACACAGAAACAAGTTTTGACTCCAAAACTTTTTACACATCAAAGGTGTCGTTCCACCGTCTGCTAGCACGGTCACGTGGCAGCCCCTCAGGCTCAGCTCGTGCACAGGTAGTCAAACTCACCTGCAGTCCGGCTATCATTCTTACATCCAGACTCGTTTGTCCTCTTGCTTGTGTTTTTCCCCGCGGTGACGCGTTACCATGGCAACCAGCTGCACCGCCTCAGTCCTCCACCAGCTCCAGTAATCCGTCACGTGCCTTTCCTGTCAAGCTTGTAGTGGATGATTGACAGGTTTGACCTTAATACGGTGATGCAACCAGACACCACAGGCGCGGCCCACCGGGGCCTGGCGGTGCTGAGTCCGGTTCGTCCATCGCTGACGCCACACACACTCGTGCTCAGCGGTTCTGAGCGATAACAGGTGGAAATGACGTCACTTCAGACAGGTGACGTGTTGCATCGCTTTCGTCACCGATATAGAGCTGAGGAGGCGTAAGTAGGCTGTTCAGGTAAAACCACCTCCCTCCCCTTCCTCTCTTCTTCCTCCCTCCTCCTCCTCTTCTCCTTGTCACCCCCCCCCCATTCATTGAAGGTGTCTGAATCTCTCCATATTTTCATCATTTTTGACTTTTTACTTTGTACCCATGATACTAATTTACTGCTCAGTCTCAAGATGTGAACTGAGCAGTGCCCTGCCCATTAACAGCGATCAAAGTTCTCAAACCCACTTTTCTGATTTTACATAAAAAGTACCCAAGTACTGCTACTGTCAGTACAAACAAAGTTTTTTTTTTCACAGCACCTGGTTTAATTGCCAACTATTCATGTTTTGTTGCACTTCCTGGAGGACCTGGTACATTTTGTTAACCCGCCGTCACTGCAACATTACAACTGAGCAAAAACAAGTGTTTTAAAATTTGAATGTGAATAATTTATCTCATTAGATGATTAAACAACCAAAGTATTCAGGAATGAATTGTTTTTAATGTGAGAATTGTGATCTCAAATGTAATGTATGATGTACTCCAGTTTGTTTGGTGGAGCGTTTCATATTTCACTTGCAGTTCAGCTTCGGAACCTCGTTGAATCAGTCAGTTGTCCGTGTAGCAATCACATCATGAGGGACAAGGCCACAGTGTGCCTAGCCTGCTAGCCTAGCCTGCTGGCCTAGCCTGCTGGTTTAGCCTGCTGGTTTAGCCTGCTTGCTTCACCTGCATCTGGACACATCTGTTCCAGTTCTCTCAGGATTTGTGCGTGAGTGGCCAGGCTGTAGGTTGTGTTGTTGATGTTGACCTGTTGTTTGTGTGAGACACTCAGTAAGAGTTGTTCACAATGGTTCATTCTTTCATCGTCACTCAGGGGCCAAAACGGAGAGGTAACAGTGGGCCGCGGGCCAAAGGCTAACAAATATTGTGTTTCAGTGACAATACATTTTTGGCAAGGGACTTGTTAGACCCATGGCTGTAATAACGTCCCACAAATGTGATGCGAATCCTCAACTTTTACTGTCGTGGTGCCAGGAACTGTGACTACCATCTTGACCAGGTGTGTTTTCAGTTATGAATTTCTAGCTTTGGCCTCTGTTCCTTGTGTTTCACCAGTGGGGTTCTAGATTGTGTTTGTGTGTTGGTTCTCTCTGGTCACTTCCTGTTTTATTTGGTCAGCTGTTCCCTCCTGTTTCCTTGTGCGCTGGTCACTTCCTGTCTCTGTCTGTTTCCCGCCTCTTTTGAGAGCTTCACCTGGGTCTTGTAGGCTCATCAGTCCTGGCGTGTCTCCTCCTACCAGCTCCTTCCTGCCCTCGTGGGCTCCACCTGTTCCTTGCTTCAGCATCAGTTGGGTGTATTTGAGTGTTTGTCCAGTCGGTGCTTGTCGGATCGTCGAGTCACTTACATGTCACTTCATTCTTCTTGTCACAAGTTTGTTGTCTCGCATTTTGCCTCCCAGCGATTTTGTAATTCTCTGTTAAATAAAACTCAAGTTTCATGGAGTCCTGCCTGCCCTCCACATTTGAGTCCAGCCTGGACCAGTGACAAACACCTAACAAATTTCTTTCAAACAAAAGAATCTTCTGCTTTCAAAGGGGTTAAAACTTCCCACAAACATAAACAAACCTTTGATTTAATCAGAAAAAGCAGATGGACTCGAAATGTCTTCAGGAGTAACTCTACCCTTCCTTCAGGTTCGTGGTTGCCATGGAGTCTGGGGTCCTGGCGGGGTCACATGTGCCTGTGATGACTTGGATCATGATTTCACTGTCACCCACAAAGGAAGGGAAACCTCTGCTTTCACACACACACACTCACTCACACACACACACACACACACACACACACTCACACTTACACACACACACACTCTCACACACACTCACTCACCCTCACACACACACTCACCCTCACACACACACACTCACGCTCACTCACACACACACACACACTCACTCATTCACACACACTCACACACACACACTCACTCACCCTCACACACACACTCTCACTCTCACACGCACTTTCACACACACACACTCACTCACCCTCACACACACACTCATTCACACTCACTCACTCACTCACCCTCACACACACACTCACCCTCACACACACACTCACTCACCCTCACACACACACTCACTCACCCTCACACACTTACACACACTCACTCACAAACTCACTCACCCTCACACACACACCCACTCACCCTCACACACACTCACTCACACTCACGCTCACACACACACTCACTCACACACACACTCACTCACAAACTCACTCACCCTCACACACACACACACACACTCATTCACACTTACACACACACTCACTCACACTCACTCACTCACACACACACACTCTCACTCACGCTCACACACACACACTCACTCACCCTCACACACACACACTCATTCACACTCATTCACTCACACACACTCATTCACACACTCACTCACACACACTCACTCACCCTCACACACACACTCATTCACACTCACAAACTCACACACACTCACTCACACTCACTCACACACACACTCACTCACACTCACTCACACACACACTCACACACACACTCACTCACCCTCACACACACTCACTCACACACACACTCACTCACCCTCACACACACTCACTCACACTCACACACTCACTCACCCTCACACACACACTCACTCACTCACCCTCACACACACACACTCACTCACCCTCACACACACACTCACAGACACACTTACACACACACACACACACTCACTTTCTTCCCTAGAAATATTGTCACTTTCCTCCATTCCTGCCTCTTCAAGTTCCCAATAGTTGAAACAATGTTACTTAAGGGTTCATTAGGTCCATATCTTCCAATGTATTTTAGTTAGAGGGTTGGGACACAAGAGATATCGTCAACGCTCATTCTGCCTGGTCCAAGTGTCATTGCAGGGGTCTGGAATTCAAATTCTGACTCAGTGAAACTAAGTAGCAGATATCTGTAACAGAGAGGTAGGTCAGCAGGTGAGTCAGTAGGTCAGCAGGTGAGTCAGTAGGTCAGCAGGTTAGTCAGCAGGTGGGTCAGCAGGTGAGTCTGTAGGTCAGCAGGTGAGTCTGTAGGTCAACAGGTGAGTCAGTAGAAGAGACATTAGTTGGGTCAGCAGGTGAGTCAACAGGTGAGCCTGTAGGCCAGCAGGTGGGTCTGTAGGTCAGCAGGTGAGCCCGTAGGTCAGCAAGTGAGCCTGTAGGTCAGTACGTGAGCCTGTAGGTCAGCAGTTGAGCCTGTAGGTTAGCAGGTGGGTCTGTAGGTCAGCAGGTTAGTCAGCAGGTGGGTCTGTAGGTCAACAGGTGAATCAGTCGGTCAACAGGTAAGTCTGTGGGTCAGTAGGTGGGTTTGTAGGTCAGCCAGTGAGTCTGTATGTCAGCCGGTTAGTCAGTAGGTGGGTCTGTTGGTCACTAGATGGGTCTGTAGGTCAGCAGGTGGTCTGTAGGTCAGTAGATGGGTCTGTAGGTCAGCAGGTGGGTCTGTAGGTCAGTAGATGGGTCTGTAGGTCTGCAGGTGAGTCAGTAGAAGAGACATTAGTTGGGTCAGCGGGTGAGTCAGCAGGTGGGTCTCTAGGTCAGTAGGTTAGTTTGTATGTCAGCCGGTTAGTCAGCAGGTGGGTCTGTAAGTCCACAGGTGAGCTTGTACGTCAGCAGATGAGCCTGTAGGTCAGCAGGTGGGTCTGTAGGTTAGCAGGTTAGTCTGTAGGTCAGCAGGTGAGCCTGTAGGTCAGCAGGTGAGCCTGTTGGTCAGTGAGCCTTTAGGTCAGCAGGTGGGTCTGTAGGTTAGCAGGTTAGTCTGTAGGTCAGCAGGTGAGCCTATAGGTCAGCAGGTGAGCCTTTAGGTCAGCAGGTGAGCCTGTAGGTCAGCAGGTGAGCCTGTTGGTCAGTGAGCCTGCAGGTCAGCAGGTGGGTCTGTAGGTTAGCAGGTTAGTCTGTAGGTCAGCAGGTGAGCCTATAGGTCAGCAGGTGAGCCTTTAGGTCAGCAGGTGAGCCTGTAGGTCAGCAGGTGAGCCTGTAGGTCAGCAGGTGAGCCTGTTGGTCAGTGAGCCTGCAGGTCAGTGAGTCTGTAGCTTAGCATGTTAGTCAGCAGGTGGGTCTGTAGGTCAGCAGGTTAGTCAGCAGGTGGGTCTGTAGTTCAGCAGGTGAGTCTATAGTTCAGTGAGCCTGTAGGTCAGCAGGTGTGCCTTTAGGTCAGTGAGTCTGTAGGTCAGCAGGTTAGGCCTCCACAGACCCCCCCCCCCCACCACCACCACCACCACCACTGAGCTCCTCCTGCAGGAGGGGGCTGATGACCTGGATGTTTCCTTGGCATCCTCATCATCATCTTCATCACTCAGGACCTGCAGGGTAAGTTGAACATCAGAACCAGGTAAGACCTGGCTGGTCCCCTGGAAGCCAACCAGGGATCAGCTGGGCTGCTCACCTGAACAGGTCTACAGGGAGGCTTCAGAAACGCCACTCGACTGAGGAGTTCCAGTGTGTGTCACAGCAGCAGCAGCACAGGAGACCGGTCAGCGTTCTGGGCTCCTGGTTGGAGGTTCACCATGAAAACAATCATTACCGCGATTACACAATGAGATTTAGAAATCCCTCTGTTCAGGTGAAGGTGCACGGGCCACTTGAGGGTGTCGCCGGCTGCCAGCAGCTCCGTCTTCTTTCACTGTCTCTGGCCTGTAGACGAGGACAACCAGATGTGTCTGAGCCACCACATCTGCAGGTTCCCCAGATCCCTCAGACAGTAGGCGCCTTGCAACCTGAACTGGGCTCTGGTCCGACTCCCACTGATTGTCTGGCCCACGTGGTAGTAGTCAGTGGTTTTACTGCATGTACGACTGAGATGGCAGATCAAGATGATGAAGTTGTTTATTGATTCATAAAGAAG
This sequence comes from Aulostomus chinensis, assembly GCF_037954235.1. NCBI lineage: Eukaryota > Metazoa > Chordata > Actinopteri > Syngnathiformes > Aulostomidae > Aulostomus > Aulostomus chinensis. Next base: position 19,084,732 of record NC_141341.1, on the reverse strand, counting down.
CTTCCTCAAGTTGGGCGATGAAATATTGAGGAGAAAATAAATAATTTAGGGTCAAGGTCAGGGATAGAGTCAGGGTCAAGGTCAGGGATAGAGTCAGGGTCAAGGTCAGGGATAGAGTCAGGGTCAAGGTCAGGGATAGAATCAGGGTCAAGGTCAGGGATAGAGTTAGGATCAGGTTCGGGGTTGGACCTCCGCACCTGTGGAAACTGGTGTCAGGTTGAAGGATCCTTTGTATCCTCATCGGCCTCAACCTCAGTCCAGCTCCTCAGCTCTTTACTGGCAGTGTTAGTTAGTGGTTCTTTGTCACACACACACACTCACACACACACACACACACACACACCCTGAGGGGGCTGATGACGTTGTCTCACTGCTGTCATACATGTGAACGCTGTCTTGACTCTTTGTCATGCAGAAGCTCGCGCTGGTCCGCCGGTGGCGGCCCCGGTGCCCCCGGTCCTCGCGTCAGGGAGGACCGGGGGCACCAGTATTTTGAGTTCACATCGCGGATAATAATCCGCTTCCTGACGCGAATGCAGACGAACACAATGTGTTTTCGCTTCCTAAGTTACCAACATGGCCTCGTCAGACTCAGACAACAACACCAACGCCGACCAATCACGGCTCTCTCTCTGTCCGCCGCGGAAACGAGAAGCCAATCAGCTTCCAGAGTGCTTCCGGGAGGACCAATCAGCTCTCCGTCAGCGTCCGCCAGCGAAACGGCGGACCAACCAGCGGCCCGGCTGGGCTCCACGGCGAGGCTGGCCGGCCAATGAGCGGCCCGTCGGGCTGCGCCGAGGGGATGACCGTCTGCCGAGGCCCAATCAGCGGCTCAGTGCTGCCTGCCGGTGCCGGGGACTGGTGGTGAGGATCCGCAGCAGCGCGTCAGGACCGGACCGTGAACCCGGAGACGGTACACACTGAGGCGAAAGGAGACACAGGTGAGTCCGAGGATGTGTTCGCGGCCTGGCCCCGCCGGGGCGGCTCGGGCTCGGGCTTGGGCTCGGCGGGAGGGAGGGGGGCAGCGCGACTCGGGGTTGAGCGGTTTGGCTCCCGGTGGATGTGCTGAGAGACAATAGAGCCGCTTTGCTCGGCTGGTAATTGATGACATGTCGGCGGCGGCCGTCGTCTCCTCCGGCTCCTCCTGGCATGGAAACGCCCGCAGTCGGCGGCCGCTCGGGGGCCGCAAGCCCGAGATGGAAAACCGAGTGAAAGTGTCGCGGGGATGTTGTGGCTGCATTGTGATGCGCTCCGGTCCGCCTCATTGTTTGATCCGGAGTCTCTGGGGGTTAACTCAGACCGGAACGAGCCCGGATCCTCCACGTACTTCTCAGTGCTGGTTTAAAGAGCACCGGGATGGCTCGAGACGGTCGCGGGCTTTTGTCGGGTCCTGGCGGCTGGAGGCGCGGGGAGGAGGCCGGTGGCCGCTGACGGCTCTCAGCAATTAGGAAGAAAAATTCTAAATGCATCAGCCATTTACGTGGAGACGCAACTGGGTCCATTTGCACCTAAATGGCTGCCTGGCGCCCGCGAGACGGAGCGCTGCCAGCACGAGCGGCGGAGCGATGACGTTACACAGTGAACGACAATCAATATTTAATGTTTAATGCTGCCGATTATTATTCTGCAGTTTAGAGGCGCGAGCTTCGGGTCGGCTGCCCGGTATCGGCCTCCCCGGTGCTGCTACCGCCGGCCTCCCGTAGCACACGGTTCCGGAGCCACGGAGGTTCTCATGTGGGTTGGAGGCAGAAGAGCTGCGAACCTCCCGGTTCTGCTGTGCCGGAAGCTTCCGGACCGAGGAGGAACAAGTCCGGAATTGTTAGGATGTCTAATGAAGACGTGGAACCGAGTCCTGAAACCGGGATCCTTCACTGTGCTCACCTGACAAAGAGCAAGCAGAAGCTGCCAAAAGTTGGAAAAGTCTGGACTCACATGGCGATTGTGTGTGTGTGCGCGCGTGCGCGCGTGTGTCGAGGAGTGTGAATGAACTGTAGTATTCTCAATGATGGAGTCCTTCTTGTTGAGCTCAGAGTCCCCCAGCAGGTCCCAGTAGCCCCCAGCAGCTCCAAGCAGCTCACCCTTGCACCTGCACCTCAGCACACGGGGCCAGAACAGCCTTGGAGGACTTTAATCCAACGTAGCCGGAGACCGTCATTCATACCTGGAGGTTAACCAGGACGCTGCAGCACCACCAGAAGGCTGCGTCTCCTCCTAGTCCTAGTGTTGCTGCAGTCTGGGTGTTGGACCACTGACGCCCCATTGGCTGCTGACCAGCCCTGTGGTAGGACCTCAGTACCACGGTAGCACTGCAGTATTACTACTGTCTACACTCTCTGGCCACTTCATTAGGAACAATGTGGAAGAACACCTGTACCTGTAGTTCTGCTCAACACAACTTCTAGAGATCACACACACACACACACACACACACACACATATATGATATATATATATTTTTTTTCATATCATACATAAAAAATATATATACATGTATTTATTTATATATATATATATATTTTATATATATATATGTAAAACCATCATCGACACCAAGGAACGACCCTCTCCTGACACCGTTGTGTGTCCTCAGTCTGCAGTTGTAACAACAGGAACCAGCAGACTGACTCACCTGTCAGACTTCAGCTCACACACGAAGCCACCATCACACCAGCTGGCTGCTGTGTTTGTCCCAGCATTCATGAACCCAAGAGTCCATTTTCCATCACAGTATGTTGTCCTCCAGAACACTAGCTGGCAGTATGACTCCAGTTCACCTGTATCAAAAAGATCAAAGCAAGTTAACCTGTTGCGCTCACAGATTGTTGGATAAAAACAAACAACTGCTGGAACTGAGATGGCACCCGTCCACTCAGAGACGTCATCATATTGGCTGTCACCTGCTTCCTGGTGTCACCTGCGTCGTGGTGTCACCTGCGTCCTGGTGTCACCTGCGTCCTGTGTCACCTGCGTCCTGGTGTCACCTGTGTCCTGTCTACAGTAACAGCTGATGTCAGATCATCACCGATTGGTCAGAAGGAATCAACACTGGAGCATCTCAGATAAACTGGAACACATAGAACTTGTTCTGGGGAACAGCCACAAAGATAAGAGTGCTGTAGGAGACCCGGCAGGAGGTGGAGAGCGTTGTGACCAGAACCAGCGGTCCATCCGGGTGGGGAGCTTAGTCACACTGCTGTACCATTCCCAGATGGACACTGACGTCTGTCGCTGGTGGAGGAAGAGAAGCGGGATCCGTCTGCAGCAGGAGCTGACAGAAGAAGCTCAGCGCCTGGGTGGTACTGCTGGGTCCGCCAGACCATCAGAAGCCATCTGGACCAGAGGAATGACATGAAACACTGGAGTTAGAAGTTCCTTGGTCACGGACAGGTCTGCGGCAGAACTGTTCTGATCCGTTCACCTGTTGTTCCAATAGCTGATGGGCAGGAAACGTATCTGCTGAACTTTGATCACTTTTACAAACAATTTTGGCACATTTCTAAGATGCAGACCAGGAAACACATTTCTGCTCTCAGTGGCTTTGTGTCTGCTACAAGAGTAGAATCCATCGCACCCTTGGCAGTCGGTGAACACACCTGTGAGGAAGTGTGACGCACAGTTAAATGCCGTCGGTGACAGCAACTGCTGATTTTTCTAAAAACAAATTCCATAGTGGACACGGCTACAGAAGCGTCAGTCAAACAGAGAAACACTGCAGGTTCTGGCTATTTTTATCGCTGCATTAATACGTATTTGAGGTTCTAGTGAGTATTTCTGGCTGCACGGGGGTGTTCGTAGGATAGAGTTAAAATAAACTCCAGTGTGTGTTGATGGTAATCATGGAACATGTCGTCCAGCGCAACAGTTGTCCGAGCGGTGCCGATCATCAGTGGAGCCCTCGCTCCTTGATCCGGACACTTCTGAGCCTGTCTGATGAACTTGTTCCTTTCTAACCTGAAACATCACATACAGTTGGGAGAAGTGGATTCTGGGTATTTATGTGTAGTTACAGAATATCTCCTCTTGTAAGTTCTGTAGTTCCATAACCTCAAATTAACATCTCAACAACGAGCCCTTTTGGTCAATTTCACACAGTATGAACAACTTCTGGTCACTTGTGTCACACCGGGTCACCGTAGTCCCGTTACTGCTGAACAGACTGATGACTTGTATGTTGAAGATTTTGACCCAACAGCTGGTCGCCAGCATATTTTTGAAAACTACGAATTTTCTTGGTTGTGTCGCATACATGTGTGCCACCGTTGAGAATGTTTGACTGAGACGAGCGTAGAAGAGTCCTTTTGTCATTTAACAAGCTGTAATTAATTTGCGGCTGAGTACAACTCAAGAATCTGCGATTAAATGTTCTACAGCAAATGACACAAAAGTAAATGTGAAGGTTTTGTAAACCCATTAGGTGTTCAGTCGTTTCAGCTGAACTAAATCTGTCTGCCTCTTCACGCTTCAGCTCCAAACCCCCGTTTGTTCCTGGACGTCCACTTTGTTTGTGCCTCCTTTTCTTCTTCTTTTACCGCTTAGTTCACCACTGGTTGATATTTCCTACATTTGATCTGTAAGTAGCCTGAAGTTAGCTAGTTGGCTGGCAGCAGTTATGGTTTAACATTGCAGCAGGTGTGTGTGTGTGTGCGTGCGTGCGTGTGTGTTGTTTTACGGACTGTCACCCGTCCATCCTCAGTGCCGTTTGAGTGACACAGAATCACCCTGATCTTGGATTTATGGGCCGGTTCACACTGGTGAGGGTTTCTCAGACTGGTGACTACAGTACTGCTACACCCGCCATCCTGCAGTAAAACCCGAGGAGAACTCCATCCAGTGTGGAATGCTAGCGCTCCCCTTGTTGCTGTCATGGTGAAAGTCACTGGCAATGTGTCTTCCCCACAATGACGAGAGAAAAAGTGCCATGTTACAAACTGGACCTCTTTCATGAATCGGTTCTATTTACAATTTGTTCTTACATGTCATATTGTAGCGTGTAAAATGGTGTGTCGCCCGGCGGGCAGAAACCTTCGTCTGGTGGCCAGTCGAAACTCTTTGTTCCTGATGTTTATTATGTTCCTCTTGTTGGAGGATTGAGATTTACAGGAGCTGCACGATAGATGTAAGGAAGGAAATACCATCAGGTGTTGCTTCCTGTCTGTAAGACTGAATTGAGGGTTTAAAAAGTCATAGATGTATAAGAACAATAAAGGAACATTTGATGGATAGCTTAGTTTTTTTATTTTGCAGTATCCAATTAGAAAGGATTGATGGAAACTGACACTGTGAATCTGTAACTCAGGTGACTGATCAGCTGTTTCCGTTGCTGTCCTCTTCAGTTATTCCCAAACTTTTTCTTTGTCTCTGGACAGCAGTAACATGTCCATTTCTTGCTGGTACTTCAGAACAGTTCAAAGTTCTCCTAGTGTGTGTTTTGGTTGTGTGTACGTTGCCTATGCTGCCGCCTTCTGCTCCAAGCAGTTGATAGAAAGGCATCTGATGAGCGTTTCCTTTGTCGGGACACAATTATTCACTTCAGATGAGCTTGATGATGCAATGGAAAGACGTTAATGAGGCCCAGCGTTGGTGTCTTTATGCAGACCTGAGAAGGTCATTGGCTCAGAGCTGTAGCTGCTTCACAATAAAAGCTGCATTGTACGAACCCGTGTTTAAAATGCTTGATAGGAGCAACAGTGCAGTACTAACATTAGCTGTGGCCTCACGACTGTCCTTAGCTGCTAAATGCTCCAGCGTATTCTGTGTCTGCTGCTGGTTCTGAGTAGGTCGTGTTGATTAGAGCAGAATGTGTGGGCTGCACATGCAGAACAGCTATGGATGTGAGGCTGATCCTTCCTTCACATCCCAGCTCGTGCTTTGATTCCCCTCTGACAGTGTGAGTGCAGCTCTGAGTATTTACCAGTCCAACCAGCGACCCGATGTGTCTGTGTTGTAGTGAAAGATTTCCTCCTGTTGAGGGAACGCGAACATGGTGGGTCTCTCAAGCTAACAGCAGGACTGAAAGTCCAACATCACTCCTGTTCTAATAGAGTCCAGCCTCCTGGATGGATGACTTACAGTGATACTTTGTAGAACACGGACAGAACCTTTTTCCAGATCATGTGGTTATGTGCTAACTCATCTCTACCTCTTCAGACTGCCAGTGGTTAGCTGTTAACTGCTTAGCCACATTAACAGCTTTGCTTGCTGGCAGCCTGAAGTCAGAATAAAATGCTACATACTGCAGCGCCACGATACACACTAGCACCATGCTAGCACAACGCTAGACCTATGCAGCTGGGTACTCTTAGAGGGGCCTGCTTCAGTACCGCCTGTCTCAGTTTCCACCCAGCAGAGCTGCTGTGAAGGCTGAAACACATCGGTGGCGTTAAGTGCACGGTTCAATGTGTAACTCTGCACTGGTGGTGCCAGGCACTTCACCACATGGCTCCAGCTTCACGTCACAGCACTGTCCTATTCCAGAGCAGAGCCACATCCTGAAAAATGCCAACAGGACTACCTGTTATGATATCATCATCTCTGGCTTCTGGTTGGTGCTGGGGTGTCACATGACCAGGTGCTGATTTGTCTGAAGCCTTACTCATCCAGTGAGGAGAGGGTCTCTCTGCCTGCACCAGGTGGCCCAACCAAGGGCTGTGATGGATCTGGGATGTTGACTTCCATCGGCCCGCGTCAGTGACGACACTGTGGCGACTGACTGGCCGAGTTTTGGCTGGATGCACCTGGTGTTGCCGTGGTAGTCAGCAGGTTTACTCACACTGACAGACCAATATGCACAGAGTTGCTACAAGTCATTTGTGATACTACTGTGTCCTTGTACACAAGTCAAATACAAAAACCACAGGTATGGGCATTATAGTCAACACTTTCAAGGTAGAATAAAGAGTTTATGGTACCAGTCATTCCTTGAACCTTTTCAGATAGTTTATTAACAGTTTCAATGCTGACAATCAGTGTCAAGTACATGATGGAGGGAAGGTGAACTGGGGCACAAGTGTACAGGGGCGTACTTGTGCTGGGGCAAACGGGGTACTGGGGCACAAGTGTACAGGGGCGTACTTGTGCTGGGGCAAACGGGGTACTGGGGCACAAGTGTACAGGGGCGTACTTGTGCTGGGGCAAATGTGTACTGGGGCAAACATGTACTGCTGTCATTCATCATCAGATGAATGAATGAAAGGCATCCCTCACTCCTCAAGAATTTCTTGTATAAAGTTGATTTTGTTCTTGTGAGTTGCAGAAAGGAAGAGTTTTTATGTCTAAGTGCGTGCGAGCGTTTGTCCTGGGTGCTGCTCAGTGTCACTGGCTGACCTGTGACCTGCAGGTGAAATCTGGAAGCATGTGTGCACTATTGTGCAGAGAATGTATGTATGTATGTATGTATGTTGTATCACACCCAGTCGCACGTGTTGGTGAACTCTCTTCTTTTGCTAGTTGTTGACCGCTGGAGAATTGATACCAATGGTCCCGGAGACAGCAAGACCTCAAGGAACTGCAGAGGAACCTTGATGCTGCTATTCAGTATCAGTACTTGGAGGCTTTTAGTCAGACCACTGTTGTGAGGTGCTTGACAAGGTTGAAAATGATCGTTGAAAAATCTGTAAAGTGCTTGACTCTGACCTGAGATAGAGGGGTGTGCTGCTGTGGGGGTGCGCCCCCCCCCCCCCATCCCCCCAAAAAACTCAAGCTTTCCCCTCTAATATCTCTTACACACCGTCTGCGGAGTTCCTCTCATTTTATAGATGTGGAGTTAAAAAAAACACCAGCCAGTTAAGATGGCGTCCAAGTGACTCCATTACAGATGTCATGTGACTGATGTATTCAGCTGCAAGAACTGAAAATTAATTTGTAAGTTACAAGTTTAATGGAGCACAACATTTGTATGAAATGAACCAACCCAGAATCCCACATACAGTAGACAGAGGACTAAAGTCAGTATTCGGACTGGACCCAGCATCCATCATGGCGTTGCAGTACCACTCGCTGCTCCAGCGTCTCTGATTGATTGACCATCTGACTAGTCAGCTGATGATCCACCAGTCAACTGGATGAACAGCTGTTTGTTTGCCAGCGTTTGTCTGGTGGTTCTGTAGTCTGCAGCAACATGGAAGCTTCAGCCAACCTGTGAACAATCAACCATCATTGGACCCTGAGCACAAGGATTCCTCCCGTGTGTGTGTGTGTGTGTGTGCGTGTGTGTGTGTGTGTACGCGTGCACGCGGCTGTGAGATCCTCCTATTGTGCTGCTCGGCTCTGGCATATTCGTGCCTCTGCAGGATATTGATGTTGGTTTTCGCCGCGTCGCTCAGCCCCATTTTAAGATATCGTTTCTACCTCCGTCTGCTTCACTCTGACTTAACGTCTCGTGTTCCCGCTGCTTTTTTTTTCTTTTCCTCCCATTTGACTGGTGAAAGAGTGTATGCCCCACCCTGTGGTCTGAAGTTCTGCACTCTGTCGTTGTTGTCAAAGTGCCAGTTCCTGAAGGAAGAGATTTTCCTCTTTCTGCTGTGAAAACACCGAGGCTGCTGCTCCTCCTCCTCCTCCTCCTCTCTCTCTGTCTGTCTTACTGTGTGACGACCTGACCACTAACAGCTACATATTAAGAGATAATTCCATACCCTGAGGTTACAAACCAGCTCAGACCGGCTCGCTGCGTTTTCACTGCACTCTGTTTCCTGAGAAAAAATAAATAAATTTTCAAAAATGACGTCTCTGTCTTGCGTGAAGGAGCAGGACAGTCCAGCGCAGCAGCTTGTCTGAAGGCAACCCAGCCTCCTTCCTCTGGACCCCTGCGAACCAAATACATTAGCAGCCGCATTTTCAGTTGTTCCTTAGGACTGGTATCTTCAAGTTTTTAGTGTCTGGCATCATTCATTCAGCAGTCTAGTCATAGTACTGTGGTAGTTGTAGGTGCTGAGAGCATGAGCTCAATATTCCACTATCACTCCAGTGGTTAACTTGCTCCAAAAAGACAGTAATCTGAGCAAGCTGGTTACGGGGTTAATTAATGGGCAATCAGTATTCCACTAATAATCAACAACAACATAACAAAGTCCACAAGTCAACTTTTTCAAATGAAAGAATAGAAGTGGACGCGGAATGTTGTTCTATTGTTTGCTTCCTTTGTTATGACTGATTTAATGGTTAAGAGACTTGCTGACTGATCTGGAGCCTCCAGATGCAGTTGGGAATGTTGCTGTGCAAATGTCCGACCAAAGCTGCTCAAGCTCCATTTATGCTGGCAGATTTCATGCCTAATTGGAAGATGCAAAAAAACTTAGAGAAAGTCCAATTTCAAAAATTCCACTGGAACATACTGTTGACATGACCCCTCAGAAACCGTTGGGAATGCTAGAGGAACGTACGTGTGCGTATATTCCCATCAACAGCTGATGATCAGAATTCCCTGGAATTGTCCTAGTTATTGAGTTGGATTTTTGAAAGATCAAGTTTTCTCTCTTTAATGCAGAAATGATTTTCAACTTCTGTCTCCGCATCCACCATGAAATGAAGATAAAAAGCTTTTGCCAAATGTCCAACTTCAAGAATAGCTACCAAACTATATATGATCTATTTTGTGTAATGCTATATTCCTTTATCGGAAAATCAAGCAGTAACATGTCCAATGATAAAAAGCCAGACAGATTTGGTTGTCTAATTATAAGATATTAGTTCCCACCACTGCAGACGACCTGTCAATGACCTGTGGAAGGATGAATTGCGAGTCCATGTTCAGGCAGACACACCAGGAAGTGCTGCCATGGACCCGCAGGCTGAGCCAGGGTCAGCTGCTCTGGCGTCTGTGGTCATGACATCCCACTAATTCTACTGTAGATCCAATTTGATTCCTTCCTCTTGAGCCCATCCACAGACCAGTGCTACCTGCAAGGTGAGCGTCAGGGTGAACCGCGGTAGTGCCTGACTGTTTCCCTCTCCAGAGCTGATGATTGTGATGATGATGCTGAAGGTCTTCTCCTGGCTGGGGTAGCTTCCTGTTGGGGGATGTTGGTTTGTAGTGTCCAGCCTCTCAGCAGCGGCGGTCATGTGTTTGGGCTCCTAATGCATTTATATGAAAGGATGGACGTTGGCGTCTGTCACCCAACCGCCATTAACAGATAATCAACATGTGACATCACAGATGGGTCCAGTGGATTGACTGGTTCAGTTTGGCCCCTTTTTTCCCTGATCTTTATTTAAAATAAGCCATTGAAATTGACCAATAGTTCCTTTTATCAGCTGAAATTAAACCCTTATCGTGATCGATTCTTCAGCTTTCTGTTCATTGGCTGCACCTAATAAATATTTTAATCACTGGTCCCTCGGTGATCCTTCAACTGGGTTTTCTGTCTGTGGCGTTAGGACGCTCCGACGGTGACACACCGAGGAGGTCGTGCTCAGGGTGAAGACCTGCGCTTCTCAGCAGGAGATGGATCCCAGACGCCGCTCACTTCCTCTTCCTCCTCTTTGTCTTTAACTCCACACTCACCCCTCCTCCCTCCCGCCTTGCCTCCTCCCCTTTGCCCCTTACCAATGCAGCCCCCCCATCAGCACCCTCACGCACATGCACACCCCCACCCCTCAGGCGACAGCAGAACAGGAATTGATTAGTAGAACGGCTTAAAAATAGACGACTGGTTGTCATAGCAACGCCCACAATGAGCTGTTGTCTAGTTTAATAAAGAGCAGCATTGTGTCGGAGTGGTAGGTGGAAGGTGTGTGTGTGTGTGTGTGTGTGTGTGTGTGTTCGTTCAGACGGCAGGTGAAGGGCTGTAGGTAATTATCTCGCTATGGTCCTGCAGGATGTGACTTCTGTGTGGCGTCAACATGCCAACAACCCTCGACAGCCATTGGCTGAAGCTGCAGCACCACCATCAACTGTGGTGCAGTTGCAACTCTGTTGCTATGGACTGTGGATCCTGATTGGTCTCATTAGTATCAAGAACTGGCCATATGCAAATGTTGGTCCTCTTCCCGACAGCCGTGTCCCCAACATCCTCCCGCGTGCATGCATGTGTGTCCTGCTGGCACAAGGAGGGGTCTGTTGTTCCCAGACACCTAGCCATCAAATATTCTAGCAGGGATACAGCGGCCAGTCGATACGTTGTTCTCGTGTCCTCAGGTACCGTAGGTTTGATGCCTGGCAGCAAGGGTGCTGTTTGTTCAGCTCTTGGTGATGATGCAGCAGTTGGAGAGCTGAGATATTCAGGTCCAGCAGGTTAAGTGTCTGTAGTGATGCTGTCCAGCCTTTTGTTGCCCTGTGAACCACTGCATTATCTCATCGTTGCTTGTTAGCTAGTAGCAAAGCAGTGTGACGTCCATGCTGCTTAGTTGTCATGGCAACACTGCATTTCTGGTTACACCACCCAACGCATGATGGGAATCTTGATGTCCGCTTTTTTCCACTTCTACACTGTCCTTACTTTGTGTGACTTAAAGCTCTGAACGTGTCATCAACGGGGTTCTTGGGGTCATACCACATCGCCAACGGCTGGCACGGCATCTCCATGGGTGGTGCGACTCTTCCAAGAGTTTTCTGGTGATACTGCCAGCAGCTGAGTGGCTACTCAAACATGCTGGCGTCATCCTCTGGCGGAGGAGATGGACGTGCTACCCGACTGAAGCCACTGATCTGACTTTTTCAGCCTCTACTTAACTTGCATGGTCCACAACCACCAGAGTCATTTGCTGCTGGCGTGCGTTGATTAACTGTACAAGCCTGAGTGTTGTGCGATCCACCTCTTGACTCACAAGAGTATTTGGGCATTTGAGTGTGGAGACGTCAGACGTCCAACCATCCCTGTCAGGGTCTCTCCTGAGCGACTGCACTTGGACTGAATAATGATGTTGATGTCTGCTCACATGTCCCAGGGTCTACAGGCAGTCTCGAGTCACCTGACAGGCTCAGCCCTCATTGGTCCATATGATATTGTTGGTGAAAAACGTCCAAGGCACATAAATACTGATTACACCTGACTTGACATCTAACCTCAAAACAAAGATGGCTCCAATCAAACTCACATTAAATACTTACAAGTTTTATGGTGGTAAATGTCTTCTGAGTTGCTGCGTGTTTCTAAACACGTCACACAGCCTGGAACGCTGCTTCACGCCATTTCAGTATAACATGCATGCTTTCGTGTTCATTTGAGGATTGCAGGATTGCAGTTCAGCTTCAGGCTAATTTAGAAATGTAGCCCATCAGTCCTTTTGAGCACAGATCTTCTGTTTTCCTCACCAACAGCCTCTGAGGGCCCTCATCATGTGATGATGCAACCTACCTGCGTACTCACACTCGACCCGTTTGCCTTGCTGTACAGTGATGGTCTCATCTGACCCGCTGGCCCGTTCTCACATTGCTCTGACTGACATGCTTAGTTGGGCAATAACCCACACCTTTGACATAAATGTAAATGTGACTTACAGAAAAACAGTATTTTGTCAAACAGTGAGCGCCAGCCAGCGGTGAGGATGATGATGCTCAGGAACTACATCAGTTCCTCGTGTGTGTGTGTGTGTCAGCAGACGCATGGCATCAGATGTAGAACTGGTCGTTGAGACAGAGCCGAGCATAGCATGGATGTGGGCTGGGGTGGCCTGCTACTCGCCCTGTGTGACCCCGTCAATAAGCCTGTCCTGTCAGCCTGCAGCTCAGCACTGCCATACTCACCCTGACTTATATGGCGGCAGGAAGAAGCGCTGATGGTGCCTCTCAAGCTGCTCTGTATGATCCTGACTGGTCATGTGATTTTGGATCTGGTGTCTCAGGGGATCATGCTGGGTTTGGTGCCACGGCAGCCATTTTGTGCCTAACTTCCATTCAATCCTTTTAATATCTTACCTCCTGAAGAGTGGTCACATGTTGTTATTGAAGCGTTTCCATCTCTTGATCTTCTGTCTTTCCCTTTTTACTGCTCACTTGTTCACTAAATGAGTCACATGACACTTCCAGACAGGACATTTGATACAGAACATAGAGCAGTCGTGAAATGGGCTGTCGCAAGTCAAAATACTGATTGTCTACCAATATCAAAGTTATTAACCAGATCAATCAACTTTAAGAGTGTAATTGAATGATTTTGTTCTTAATATTCTACTTTTTTTTTTTATTCTCACAAATTTATTTTTATTGTCAAACTTTATATCTCCTCTGCCGAAGAGGTTCTCTTTCACCTGTATCCATAGCAGTGGGGCGTGGGCCCAAAAGGAACCTCCTTAAATTCCGGATCAGACCTTAATCAGGGTCCAAATGTTCGGATGCGAGAGGGGGTGAATAGGACAAACCATTGGACTTGTGCTCACAGCCCTGGGTGGGTGATAAATGCGTGTAGTTTCATACATACACATAGTGTGGGGGCCCGTCCCCTGAAAGACTCATAAGACCCTTAGCACAGCAGACCTCCCAGGGTCCCCTAACCGTCCTTCCTAAGTCTTGAGCTCTTAATGGACACTTGCTGCCACTCACTAAAATTTTAGTCTACTTGACTTGGATGCTGGTTTGGCTTGAACACACTGGTTGCAGGCGCTGTTATGGTTCCATGTTCTCCAACCCCACATTGCAGCTGAAGTGCTCTGCAGCTACTGCACGATAACTAATTAAATTGCGGTAGTAAACTGAACATCCTTGGCTTCAAGACTTTGGATCACACAAGAAATTAAGTTCTGTGGAATTATAATTGTTTACACGACGGCAAATGTAGGATCACGTTTTGTCCGACAAAGACAAATAAACTTGTGGCATTCCCTTGACATCTATCCATGCACAACCTAAAAGAAGTAAAGGAAGAGCACGGACGTGATCCGATGTCTTGGCCCTGCTTCTCTCCTCCAGCCTATCCAGGGTGTGTTGGGACTCTGACAAGCCAACAACATATTGATCTGGTTTCAAGGTCCTGCCAGTTCTGTGCCACAGCCGCCATTTTGCACCCAACAACTCCATTTTGACAGAAGGGTTAATGGCACGTTGGCACTCTTTGACTTTCTAGTTTGTGAGCAGAGGTGAGAAGTCAGGGCTGACACATGTGGCTGCTGCACCTTAGCAATAAACCCAGCACCCACCGATGAATCAAACTGCTGAAAAATGCAACCCAGAGCTCCCCTGATGGTGCATAAAAGAGCCAAGTCCAGGAGGAGGAGGTGGAGGTGGTGTAGAGACAGAAGGCGGACTGGGAGGAGTGGAGTTGCATCAGCCAAATGAATTGTCATGATGCAGATCATGCGTGAAATGAGCAGCAGATTCCACAGTGCAGTTGCAAATGGCCTTATTACCATTACAGACAGTCAGCCGGCACCGGTCCGGTCTGGCTAACGGTGTTAGCCTGGTGGACCAGGACAGACGAGGACAGCAGCAGCTAGTTTGATTGTGTAGAGGACATTTTAGCTGCAGCCATCTGATCGACAGGCAGCTCTGTGCATAAAGAACATGGTGTGTGTGTGTGTGTGTGTGTGTGTGTGTGTGTGTGTGTGTGTGTGTGTTGGGGGATGGGAGGAGGGAATTAAGATTTGGCATTATGTCAGGAGAGAGCTGCCATCTCTGCCTCCTTTCTACCCCTACGTGCACTCGTGTACACACACACACACTCACACACACACACACACAAGCCTACACACAAAGACGTGTGAGGATAGTGCAAGATGAAGAAAAGAAATCCTTCCACTCTCAGTGTATCTAGGCTGTCACTCTTTTATTAGACCCCCCCAATGCACACACACACACAGACACACACACACACACACACACACACACACACACACACACACACATGCCTCCACATATCCCCTTTTGATTGGCCGGTGTAATATGGACAAATGAAGCCCTGAGCTCTGGCTCCATGTTCGGGGCCCTGAAAGTAAGCATGTGTTTATTTTTACAGTGGAAGAGGGGGGAGGAAGACCAAGGAAGGGTTTGAGGAATTGGGGGAGGGTAGAGCAGCAGGGAGGGGTTTCTTTGTGGTACTCTACAGCTGGAACAGGAGAGGAGGTTACAAAATGCTGCCTTCTGCTGGAATGTTGTGCTGTACGTGGATGTGTGGATGGCGTTCCTCTGCCGGTCGATGGAGGCGTTCCTCTGCTGCTCTGGTTCTCAGACAAGGACATCTACCTGTGCAACTTTGACTCATGGAAGGATGAAGAGTATTTATGTTTAGGTAGAAGGTTTTCTGCCCGCCATCAACCCCATCAACCTCGCCATCAACCAGCACCCACCCCCCACCCCCGGTGCGCCATGTCTGCTGTTTCTTTTCCTTTATTGCTGTGGCCTGGCACTGTGCCCACAGCCAGAGGGGTGGGGCTGGTGGGTGGTGGTGGGAGGGATTATGGGGGATGGGGTGGGGTTGAGGAGAAAGAGGGAGAGAGAGTGTGTGGCTTGTGTAGCAGCTGACTGAAACAGTCATTATATTATGTAAAGGCAGTCTGTGGCGGGGGGGGGGGGGGTGTACCAGTCACTGACGTGCAGCGCCCAGCCGGCCCTGATTGGCTCAGCAGTGCTCTCTGGCTCATTAAAGGTGGAGGCTCTGCTGAGAGGTTGCAGGAGCTGCTTGTGTTTTGCTCTCAGCAAATGGAGTCGACAACTCCGCCACTGCGTCACAAATTAATTAGAGATGAAGAAGAAGTGTTGTCAGAGGAGGCGGTGTTGTGTAACCATGAAGACTCCTCCCTGCAGTAGATGGTGGCAGCCTCACGGTACAGTCATAGGAATCTGATCAGGTGATGAAGGGGCCAGTTAAACCTCCGATGACCTTAGCACACATGTCACATGTTCAGGTGCTGCAGGTGCAGGTCTGGAGACCACAGCACTACAGCATGTCGTGTTAAAAGAAGGAGCAGTTATTCCCTGTGTACGTGTGCCACAAACACCCCCTGAAAAGAAGGAAGTCTGTGGTAGTCCTAGTTTACATGACTACTGTGGTGGGATGGATTTGTTCAGGGTTTATAGTAGTTGATCCATAGAACTGATGCTTCAGCACGAAGTCTGCTAAAATTCCCCAAATCTTACTGTCACATGAGGCACTCTGCGTTTGTCTGAGTCACTTGTCTCCTTGCAGGGTGGGTGAATCCACATGAAATATCAGATGACTGTTGAGAATCCCCACCCACGGAGAGTGACATGGCAGATAATCAGCATTATTGATTTATTAATTCTATACTAAAGAAGCCTATGGCAGCCATCTTGTTGTCCTGAGTCCACTAACAGCGCCACTCTGCCATGACGACTCTCATAGCAGTGGAAGGTGGAACTGATCCGCATCAATGTGATGGCGACCTGTTTTCACAGCGGTTCCATGTCACTGTTGTTGTCATGTAGCAACCACAATGCTACAGAAACACTTTTGGTCACACAAGCATGTAGGTTTCTAAACGAGTTCATGTCTTATTCATAGACTCCTTCTGGTACATGTCACATACTTGTTCTGATGTTATTATGCAGTACTGTTACCGCTTCGCTTATGTATTATGTTATTATTGTGTTTGGATGCAACACAGCGCGTTAATTATTTTATTTCCGAAAGCATTAATGTGTTTATAGTGCTTTTTTTTTTGTTTCTTTAATGGTTAATACACCAGCATATATAATTATCATTGTTATCTTTAATTTTTCAAATGTAATATTTTTCAAAAAAAAAAAAAAAAGTAAAGCACATTGTTATTGCTTGAGTAAAAGGTCAAATTGTAGCTGTTTACCTGCATTCCTGAACAGAAAAGTTAGTTTCAGTGGTTGAATGTTGTGCCAGATTAATTTCTTACTCCTCAGAGAAGCCCGATGAACCGGCTCACGTTTGGTTATAAAAAGGTGAATTCAGGTTGAAATTCTAGGTTCCTGCTCAGAAGGGTGAACGTGGAGAACTGACTGACCATGAAAGAGTTGTGTTTAGGCCTTCATGGTGCTGGATGGTCTCTGAGACACACAGGGGAGACAGAAACTGTCTGAGTGGGGTCAAGTGTGCTCAGAGTCAGTTGCTCAGACTGGAACTCACAAACACACCAAGAACAAAGCAGGAAACGGAGGTTAACAGGAGCAGATGACAGACGCCTCAGGATCTGAAGCACTGGAGACAGAGGGAAGACCCTTGCTGCTCTCCAGGCAGAGATGAAGCTTCTAGATCAGAGTCTGAGAACGTCTCCAGAATGACCATCAGCAGGCAGGAAGAACAGCTGCTAAGATCCATTACTAAAGGTGCCAGGAGCACAAACACTGGCCTGGAAGGTTCTCTGGATGGACATTTGAACTCCTCATAAGCGGCGTTGTGTTCATGTCCGCAGAAACGCTGGAGAACATTTGATAGAATAGAATAAAATAGAATAGCCTTTTATTGTCATTGAGGGTACTCCCACAGAGCCCTCATGCACCACAGGATTGCCAGATGTGTTGCACCCAGAGTGGAACATGGTGAAGATCCATTATGGTACTGGGTTCCATTTGTGAACTAATTATTGACAACCTACGGTACCATGAACCAGAAGGTGAACCAGAAGTTCGACCAGAACATCTTATTGCATCCTTGAACCCCTTCTGGACTAGATCCTGTGGGTCACGGGTTATATACCAATGTGACAGCGACCCCCAGCAGACCTCAAAACTGTGCAGAGACTATCTGACCAAGAAAAAGTGCCCTGGGGTCCTGGAACTGGTGGACCCACCAAGTCAGAGTCTGGAGTTGAATCTTTGAACAAGTTTGGGATTAAGTAGATTTAAAGATGGTGCAGTGGTCCTCACTGTGGCCCCCCAGCAAGAAGGTTGTGGGTGGAGCCTGGTTGGAGCACGGGGTCTTTCTGGGTGGAGTCTGCATGTTCTCCCTGTTCCTGCGTGGGTTCTCTCTGGTACTCCAGCTTCCTCCCACAGTCCAAAGACATCAAGAGGGGACCAAGTTAATCCGGACTCTAAATTGACCGTAGGCATGGCTGGGAGAGCCAATGGTTGTCTGTCTATATGTGTTGGCCCTGCCATGGACTGGTGACCTGTCCAGGGGGAAGGCTGCTTGGATAGGCTCCACCCCCACCACCCTGAACAGGAGAAGAGGAAGATGATGGATGGGTGGATGGATGGATGGATGGGTGGGTGGATGGATAGTTTCTAAGCAAGAACCACTGACTGAGCAACAGGCATCAGGCTCCATGTCCTCTGTTGTTGTTGTGTTGCACACAAATGAAGTGGGGGAAGTCTCGGCTCGTGGGTCCACCCACGCTGATGTGGTACCCAGTGCAAGTGGGAATGAACTTTCCTGAGCCATATCGACCCAACCCAAGCCCAAGTGAACCAGTGGCAACGCACCTTAAGTCTATAGCAGCATAAACTAGGGGCTGGTCCAGGAGGTCTGTCCCCTGGACTGAAACTGGGAGACGGTTCCACAGGAGGGGAGCCTGATAGCTGAAGATTCTGCCTCCCATTCAGCTTTTAGAGACTCTGGAACCACAAGTAGACCTGCATGCTGGGGCATAGTGTTCTGGTGGGTTCATAAGGAACTAGGACCTCTTCCAGATATGATAAAGTCTGACCATTAAGAGCTTTAAAAGTGAGGAGCAGGATTTTATACTCTGTTCTCTTTATTGGAAGCCAGTGTAGTGAAGCTAAGGGGTGATGTGGTCTCTGCTCCTGGTTCCTGTCAGGATGCCTGCAGTTGCGTTCTGGACCAGCTGGAGAGCCTTTAACCACTTGTTGGTGCAACCTGATAATAAAGAGTTACGATCGTCCAGCCTAGAAGTCCCAGATGCATGGACTCATTTTCACCTGGAGACAGAATGTTTCTGATCTTAGAGAAACTGTGTTGATGGAAAAAGGCGGTCCTAGAAATTCCATTGATGTGGGAACTGAAGGACAAATCCTGATCAAGTAGAACTCCTGGGTTCTCAAATGTGCTGATTGAGGCTGTTGTGATGTCATCCAGAGCAGTGACGTCATCAGATAACGTGTTTCTAAGCTGTTTGTGGCCAAGCACAAGAACTTCTGTCTCATCAGAGTTTAGCCGTTAAAAGTTAGAAGTCATCCAGGCCTTCATGTCTGCAATGCCTGCTTGTAGTTTAGTAACTGTTGGCCTTCATGGGCTTTACTCAATGGACTCAATTTTGTATGTCACTTTTCTACCTTAGCGACACTCAAAGCTCTTTACAGTGTCGTCTCATTCACCCGTTCACACACTCACTGATGGTGGAGGCTGCCTTGCAAGGCACCAACCTACTCATCAGGAGCAATTATTGGTTCAGTATCTTGCTCAAGGACACTTGGACATGGTCACCGGGGTCGAGGATCGAACCAGCGGACGGTTGCTAGACGGCCACTCTACCCCTGAGCCACACTGCCCTACTGCCTTTACTGATAAATGTAATTGAGTATCATCTGGGTAACAATGGAAATTTATGGAGTGTTTTAGAATAATTTGACCTAAAGGAAGCATGTATAAAGGCTGCACGGTGGTGCAGTGGTCAGCACTGTCACCTCACAGCAAGAAGGTTCCGGGTTCGAGCCCCGGCTGGAGCACGAGATCTCTCCGTGTGGAGTCTGCATGTTCTCCCCGTGCCTGCATGGGTTCTCTCCAATACTCGGGCTTCTTCCCACCGGCCAAAGACATCAATTTGGGGACTAGGCTGATTGTTTCTCTAAATTGACCGTAGGTGTGAATGTGAGTGTGAATGGTTGTCTGTCTCTATGTGTTGGCCCTGCGATGGACTGGTGACATGTCCAGGGTGAACCTCTGGAGCTGCTGGGATAGGCTCCAGCCCCCCGCGACCCTTAGTAGGAATAAGTGGAAGAACATGGATGGATGGATGGATGGAAGCATGTATAAAGTGAAGAGTACTGGCCCAAGCTGTGAACCTTGGGGAACACCGTGTTTAACTTTTGTCTGCATAGAAGATTTATCATTAACATGTACAAACTGAAATCGACCTGATAAATACGATTTAAACCACTGAATGTCGATGATGTGTTGAAGTCTCTGTTGCACGATTCAATGGTTGATTGTGTCAAAGGCAGCACTGAGGTCTTACAGGACGAGGACAGACAAAAAGCCATCATCTGGTGAAATTAAAAGTGGTTAGTAATCTAAACCTGGGACTGTTTTTACATTCGTTAAGCACTGAATATATCGGTCAAGTTCTCCCACTTAAAAAGAGGAGCAGTGCAGAATATAAGTATTTGATCAACATCAAGGTTCACCTTAGTACTTGGTCATGTGACAGGTCAGACGTGTCCTGTAGGCCCTCACCAGGTCTGTACACTGGTAGTTTGGCCTGTTCCTCCATGCAGATCCTCTCAGGAGCTGGGATGTTTTGGGGCTGTCGCTGGGCAACACGGCCTTTCAACTCCCTCATGAGTCTCTTTTGGATTGAGGTCCTGAGACTGGCGGGGCCCCTCCAGAACCTTGAAATTCTTTTTACGTAGCCGCTCCTTGGTTGCAGGGCGGTGTGTTTGGGATCATTGTCATGCTGGAAGATCCAGCCACGTTTCATCCTCAGTACTCTCAGGAAGGAGGTGTTTGCCTACAATCTCAGGATCCATGGCTCCATCCATCTGTTCCTTAACACGGATCAGTCGTCCTGTCCCCTTTGCGGAAAAGCAGCCCCAAAGCCTGATCCCCCCCCCCCCCCCCCCCTTGTTCCACAGTAGGTATGGGGTTCTTGGGATGAAACTCAGTATTCTTCCCCCTCCCAACATGGCGAGTGGTGTTTATACCAAAGAGTTCCATTGTGGTCTCATCTTACCACATGACCTTCTCCCGGTCCTCCTCTGGATCGTCCAGATGGTCTCTGGCAAACTTCAGACGGGCCTGGACGTGTGCTGGCTAAGCAGGGGGACCTTTCTAGGACTGCAGGGTTTTAATCCATGCCGAGGTAGTGTGTTACTACGAGTAACCTTTGTAACTGTGGTCCCAGCTCTCTCCAGGTCATTGACCAGTTCCCCCGTGCAGTTCTGGGCTGTTTCCTCACAGTTCTCAAGGTCATTTGTACCCACTGAGGTGAGATCCTGCATGGAGCCCCAGGTGGAGGGAGGTTGTCAGGGATCTTGTATTTATTCCATTTTCTAATAATTGCTCCAACAGTTGATCTCCTCTCACCAAGCTGCTTACCTCTTGTAGACTGGCTCATTCCAGTCTTGTCCCTGGTGTCCTTAGACAGCTCTTTGGTCTCGGCCCTGGTGGAGAGGTTGCAGTCTGACTGTTTAAGGGTGTGGACAGGTGTCTTTTATACAGGTAACAAGTTCACAGGTGCCATTAATACAGGGAACGAGTGGAGGACAGAGGAGCTTCTTAGTGAAGAAGTCACAGGTCTGTGAGGTCCAGAATTCTGGCTTGTTTGTAGGAGCTAAATACTTAGTTTCTGCACCATCATACAAATAAACTCTTTAAAAATCATATAATGTATTTCCTGGATTTTTTAAAAATTCTGTCTCTCACAGTTGAAGTGGACCAGTGATGAACATTATACTCCTCATCTTTTTAAGTGGGACAACTCGTAGAATCGGTGGCTGCCAAATACTTTTTTGCCCCTCTGTATGTGTATATATGCATGTATATAGGTCATCTGGGCCGCCCTCCATCACTCTCCTTCTTGGTCAAGTAGCCCTCACACAGCCTGGAGTTGTGTTTGGGTCGTCGTCCTGCTGAAACATCAATGACGGTCCAACTAAACGCAAATGGGATGGGATGGCGTATTGCTGCAGGACGCTGTGGCAGCCATGTTGGTTCAGGGGGCCTTCAGGTTGAATAAATCCCCACCAGTGTCATCAGTAAAGTCCCCCACCATCACACCTCCTCCTCCACGCTTCATGATGGGAACCATGCATGTAGAGACCGTCCCTCCACCTTTTCTGTGTCCCACAAAGACACGGTGGTTGGAGCCACAGATCTCAAATGTGGACTCAGAAGACCAAAGCCCAGATGTCCTCTGGTCTCATGTCCACTCCTTGTGGTTCTGGTCCAAACAAACCTCCTCTGCTGGTTGCTTCTCCTTGGTCATGGTGTCTTAACAGCTGTTGGACCGTGTGTGTGTGTGTGTGTGTGTGTGTGTGTGTGTGTATGTGTATTTACACACACACACACACACACACACACACACACACACACACACACACACACACACACACACATATATATATATATAATGTGTGTGTATATATATATATATATATATATATATATATATATATATATATATATATAATGTGTATATATATATATTTATATAATGTGTATATATATATATTTATATAATGTGTATATATATATATTTATATAATGTGTATATATATATATATATATTTATATAATGTGTATATATATGTGTATATATATGTGTGTGTATATATGTGTATACATACATACATATATGTGTATACATTTATATGTACACACATATATATATACACACACACATACACACCTAGGGTCGTCTTCCACATCCTCACTGAGTTCCTGATGAAGGCTCTCAGTTTACTGTTGATGTTGTACAGTTCCAGACGTTCTAGTATCCATGTGTGTGGCATTGTGTCGTAGCCTTTCTTGTGATCAATCCAGGCGCTGCACAGGTTGGTCAGTCTGCTTTTACAGTCTCAGGCGACTGCTCTGTCAACCAGTTTCTGGTGCTTGGCTCCTCGGGTGTTAGTGCCAAATCTTTCTGATCCCCGTTCATGTATTGACCCATGTTCTTCCTTATCTTAGCCGCTATGATACCTGACAGGAGCTTCCATGTTGTGGAGAGGCAGGATATTGGTTGGTAGTTGGACGGGAAGTGTCCCCTCTGGGGGCTTCCTACCCTGGGTTAGCCACTCTGTGTGCGTCCCCTCCCCTAGCAGCTGATTCATCTGTGCTGGAAGGCGTTCATGGAGTGCAGTTAGATTATTCAGCCAGTACGTGTGGATCATATCAGGGCCCGGTGCTGTCCAGCTTTTCATCTTTGACACTCTGTCTTGTATGTCTGTTATTAAGATGGTTACTGGTTCTGGTTCTGGGAGGTTCCTGTGGTCAGTTATACATCCAAGACAAAGTGTCAAAGATGAAGAGCTTATTTTTTATTTGTGGTTCCAAATAGGTCAATATGATCTAAATCCCTCCCTCCATGTTCTCCCTCTTCTCCTGTTCAGGGTGGTGGGGTGGAGCCTATCCCAGCAGCCTTCCCCTGGACAGGTCACCAGTCCATGGCAGGGCCAACACATAGAGACAGATAACCATTGGCTCTCCCAGCCACGCCTACGGTCAATTTAGAGTATCAATCAGCCTCGTCCCCTCTTCATGTCTTTGGACTGTGGAGGAAGCTGGAGTACCAGAGAGAACCCAGCAGGAACAGGGAGAACATGCAGACTCACACAGAAAGACCCTGTGCTCCAGCCGGGGCTCCACCCACAACCTTCTTGCTGGGGGGCCACAGTGAGGACCACTGCTCCACTGTGCCGCCTATGAACTAAATCAAATATCATGATGTTTTCCACTCTTTCATTGATATTCTGTGTGTTGTATTGATGACTGTAGGTGCTTCCAGAAAATGTCAGCTCAATGACATTGTAGAGAAATAACTCTCAGTTCTGTGGCTGTAACACCTGAGTGGCTCAGAGCAAATATTAGAGCAGAATAGTGCTGCACATTCCATCATTTCTCCGTCATTCAGACAATACCTTTGTTGTATGATGATGTAGTGGCATCAGTTTCTGTCAGAACTTTAAGGTGGTCCCAACCAACTGAGTTTATTTCAATTTGCAATAATTAAATATAATCTATTCTGACATGATCTCGTGAATCCAGCTTGCAGGGCGGCTAGTACACTAATGTTTAATTTTTTGTGTATTTTATTCAAATTTGAAGGAGCTAAATGCAAATTTCTGCCTTATTAGATTTCAGAAAAAATAAATGTTGCTGTGTAAAGAACTAGTGGCATAATGGTGTGTGGAGGAGAGCGTGACATCTTGCACCCGCAGTGTTCTCCTGCTGACTTTTTTTCCATGGCGGCACAGCAGGTGTTCTCGCAGTGCATGATAAAGAATTTCATCTGGTGTCTCCTGTTTTAACTTTCTTTGGCCTCATCCCTGTAATTCGTCTGAAAGTTCAAGAGCTGATTTGACCCCAGGCCTTGACCTGGGTCTGGGAGTAAACTTATGGTGCCTTTCATAATTCTTTTATAATTTTATTGTTAGAACACTTACTGATAGTAAAACTGACGCTTGCAGCTCCAGCGTTGTCTGTATGCATAGCTGTCTTTCGACTACGTGAAGGTCACATTTGTGTGGGATGTTCCAGTGAGGTATCACTGATGGTGCCCAACTTTGCTAGTATGACTGTTAACAAGGGTCGGACTCAGATGTTCTGGGGGAACCGACTAAACCTCTCAATTTGAAAGCCAACCTTGTGCATCTGTACTGGGTATCCAGTAAAGTGTCCAGTGTTAGCCATCTCTGAGTCTCTAGCCTGCTTCTGGTGTCCAACGAATTCTTTCATCACATAAAATTCCCCCACAATGTGTGGGGATCTCCTCCTCTCAGAACTGTTGGCCCCTCCCCTCTTCAAAAGATGGATATTTCCCACTGTTGTCATGGACTCTTCCCACCATTGTCATGGACTCTTCCCACTGTAGTCATGGACTCCTCCTACTGTTGTCATGGACTCTTCCCACCGTAATCATGGACTCTTCCTACTGTTGTCATGGACTCTTCCCACCGCAGTCATGGATTCTTCCCACCGCAGTCATGGACTCTTCCCACTGTAGTCATGGACTCTTCCCACTGTAGTCATGGACTCTTCCTACTGTTGTCATGGACTCTTCCTGTCTCCACCACCATGCAAAGACTTGTGATGGTCTGAACACCTGTGTTAAAGCGTCTCTGCAGACATGCAGGTCCCCAGCAGCCGAACACCATGCAGTAGTACATATTGTTCATAGCGAGTACTGAGCGTGTAATGAGCATGAGCATGTACATAGTGAGAATATTTTGTATACTCAGTATTGATATATTGTATAGTCAGTATTGTAGGGGGTTGGTGTGCATGTTGTCCAAAACTGTGAGATCCTTAGCAGTGAAATGCTTGTAGTATGAAGCTCTGATGAGTTTTCTGGGTTGAGAAATGCATGTTTGTGTGATCAGTCTGATAACAAGCAGGAGCCTCCTGAGCGTCTGCAGCCTCACCAATGAACTCAGTCAGTCACCAGTGGACTGAGCCACCAGATGGTGCCTCGCTGACTCTTCTCTGCTCTCTACTGAGGCTGTCCGGGTTCTGATCAGCTGCTGGCCACAAGTTTGGATCAGGGTACTGACAGAGTGTGTGTGTGTGTGTTTGTGTGTGTGTGTGTGTGTACACACATTAGGAAGCCTCCACTGACTCATTCTGCTTTGTCATCTGCTCGTCCATCTCTGCTGCAGCGTCTTGATTGGGTCACTGCTGCGTCTCTGCCTCCATGCCGAAGCTAGTCATATGACTAAACTCATTTGCTCATAAGACTCCACTGGCCACTGTCTTACTTGTTCTCCGAATCACATGGTAACACAGACACACTCAGATACACACGATGCATCAAACATGTCTCCTGTGTATTTATTTGTCAGGTGGAGATCCACGCTGTTCCCCACCCTCTGAATGAGGGCACCATCAGCTGCTCCCATTATCAGGCTGTTGCTCAGAGGACAGGCCCCACCCCCGTCATTGAACTGGGGCCTGTCATTGGTGGTAAATGTCATTGGTTGGTTCGACCCTTCAGCCTGTCTCTGCCACCATCCCACTGCTTCTTCCTGAAGAACTCTCAAACACAGTGATGACCTTAAAACATCCTGGCAACTTCCTGTTTTACTCAAACAAGGAATTTACTATTTTCAGGAACATATTAATCCAGCTGGGGGGGTATTAGTGAATATTTCTGGTAGCAGAGCAGTGTGTGTCTGCGTGTGTCTGTGTGAAAGAACATGGCACCCAGAGCAAGAGAGGGACTCACCTGTGTGTTTAATGGACAATGATGCAATTGCAGAGTACTTGGAATACACGTGTGAGTTTCTACCCACCTGACGGAATGTGATTTCCCCATTTATGTACTCAAAATAGATCAATATAGGCAGCTGGACTCTCCTCTTGTAAGTGAAGACGTTTCTCCTCTCATCCAAGAAGCTTCTTCAGTTCTACATTTCTGGTGGGAGGTGTCAGGTATACATCCACCCAGGGGGATGGTGGCAAAAACAAGTGGTCATAAGGCCAGAACAATTGGCTGGTTAGGTGGTCATGTGAGTCGTTGGCCTCAGTTTCAGGTCGTTACCCCTCCCAGCCCTCTTAGGAGGGTCGTTCAGGTCACCTGAATGAAGGCGTGAAAGCTGGCTGCACCTCCTGGGGAGGATCTAAGGACAGCATTGTAGGTGGGTGACAGGTGGTGTCTGAGGCCCCTCCTCTGTTTAAAGATGGACGTTGTAGTTTGACATGAACGGCTTCATTTGCTTCACGAATACTTCCCCATTTATGGTTTAGCTGTGTGTTTGCAGACAAAAAGAAACAGGGATATAAGAGTTGCTTGTCCATCACTATTGTTTGTGTTTTGTTGTTGTTGTTGTTGTTGTCATTAATTCTGTGGTCTGCCACCGGCATTTTCCTCAACTCTGTAAATTATTACCCCAAAGCTCAAATCCCAATACGAAGAGTTCGAGTGATTGGTGGTTTGTTTGCTTTAATAGAGCTGATATGAGTCGTTCCAGCTCTCGAGGAATCACCAACAGTCGTCATGAGCTCACAAGGATGTTTTTCCCTCCTGCATCACTTCTTTAGGACTCCAGGACCTCAGAAAGCAGGTTTAGTGAGACTCTGAGTGTTCACCCTGCAGTGAGGGAAAGTCTGAGTTTCCATTTCACAAAGACAGGTAACTCCAGCCAGTTTCTCTCAAACTTAAGAAACTTAAACTGGGAGTCAGTTACCATGGTAACGACTAACCTGGTTGGGAGCCTCCCGTTTATCTCTGTCTCCTCCCTCTTACAAAGCTGCAAATGCAGTTTCATGCCTTCTTTCATTCATTCATTCATTCATTTTACAATCTGTCTGAACAGGCATCCTGATTGGTTTATATCGTCTGTTAGGCAACCGTATAAACATACTTTGCTTTTATGAATGAAGAGGCTCATTACTCTGCAGATAGTTTGGGGGGGGGGGGGGGTGTTATCATTGGAGCGTTTGTCTCCAGTCTTCTATATATCAACAAAGCTCCTGCACACTGAAATAGCCACTAAATGATATTTACTTTGTTTAATATATTAAATATGATTCTTATACGACCTGTCCAGGGTGAACCCCGCCTCTCGCCCGTTGACGCTGGGATAGGCTACAGCCCCCCCGCGACCCTTAATGTGTAGGAATAAGCGGAAGATGACGATGGACGATGGATGATTCTTATATTTCATTTACAGCTGCTTCACTCTTTGCCCGTTGGATTGTGCTCACACAAAAATAAATTTTAACTTGGGTACTGTTCCACTAGTTCACCTGTAATTGAAAAGTGTGATGAAATATGAAATGAATAAACTCCTTTCAAACTTACACACTGACTCCAGCAGTAGTCTTCTCTTGCTGCTTTGCTGCTGCAGCCTGATTACTTTTGTGCCTACAAATATCTTCACATGCACTCGTGAGGATTTCCATTCAGAGCTGTAAAGTATGCAGAGCTCTTTTGTTAGCGGTTGCCATGGTGAATCGCAGTATTGGGGATCCATTAATAATGGCTTTTCATAGTGGTGGCGCACGCCATCAGCTCTGAGTGAACCTAGTCAGAGTTGATTAAATTGACTCAAATCAGCTGATCTGAAACCATAAACTCAGTTTCTCCTCTGAAGATGAATCATCTCAGTTCAGGGCCAGACTCAGTTAGCGGGTCCTCCTCTCTGAAATGGACTCCAGACTGCAGGAAGAGCCAGTCACATATATTTAGCTTCAAGCAAATGGAGACAGACCGCTAAAAACAGCAAAACTGTCCAAAATACCTCCGTTTGCAATCTCTCCGGGTCATCTTCCTCTATAATCCAGGTTTTCTCAATCCAGCAAACACTTTGATCAGAGATCAATTCTAAGTAGTACAGTTCCTGTTGGGCGATGGTTCACAGTTGGCATATTCAGTGGAAGCAACTGGTCTACGCTTGATCCCAGTAGCTCTGAACCAAAAGTCTCATACTAAAGGGTCTGAGTTCAGGTTGTGTTGGGGGTCAGACCTAAAACCGCCTCAGCTCTCACTGTATCACCAATTATTTATATATATATATATATATATATATATATATATATATATATATATATATATATATATATATATATATATATATATACAGTCGTCCTCAAAATTATTCATACCCTTGCTAATTCTTGTGATTTTCTCAATTTGTGATGAAATAAATGCATGTTTTCAAATTTGTGTTTCAGCTTTATGTGACCAACATTTGAAAGAATGACAACAATATAAAATGAAAGAAACAAATTATTTCTGGGGTATTTTATTAACGGAGTCCAAAAAAATGCCACGTTCAAAATTATTCATACCCTCGTCCATCGTCTTTATCTAATAGTCAATGGCATAGCCTCTATTCTTTATGACTGCTTCCAGATGATTCTTGTTCGTGTTCACAAGCTTCTTGCACGTCTCCTGGGGGTTGTTGGCCCACTCTTCTTGGCGAATGCCTCAAGCTGGGTCAGGCTGGTTGGTTTCCTCGCCTTCACTCTGGTCTTCAAGTGATGCCACAAATTCTCAATGGGATTGAGGTCAGGACTATGCCCTTGGCCAATCCAGGGCATTGATGTCATTGTCCTTGGACCATTTCTTCACGACCTTGGCAGTGTGTTTAGGATCATTGTCTTGCTGGTACATCCAGTTTTGGCCAAGCTGGAGTTTCACAGCAGATTCCTTGACATTTTCATCAAGTATCCTGATGTAATCCTCCTTTTTCATGGTACCTCGGACCTTGACGAGATTCCCTGTGCCACTGGAAGAGGAACATCCCCAAAGCATTGTGCTTCCACCACCATACTTGACAGTGGGCAGTGTTCTTTGGTCTACAGGCTTCTCCTTCCTTCCTCCAGACATATTGAGTATCCATGTGGCCAAATAACTCCAGCTTTGTCTCATCAGACCACAGGATGGTTGACCAAAAGCTGGGCTCTTGCTTCAGATGACCTCTACAAAAGGCCAGGCGAGCTACCAGATGTTTTTTCCTGAGCAGCAGCGTCTTCCGAGGTTTACGTCCATTGAGACCTCCTCTGTGCAAAACTCGCTCAATGGTGGACCGTGACACCTTTGTCCCTGTCTGCTCAAGTGTTTGAATTAGGGCCTTGGTTGTGGTCCGTGGGTTGGTGTTGAGCTCTCGCCAGATTTTCCTGGCAAGTTTGGGGGACACCTTACACTTTTGGCCATGCCCACTGAGGTTTTTGACAGTGTTGAACCTCTTATGCTTGTTGTTGATGCTCTGGACGGTTGAGACAGGGACACCATACTGCTTGGAAATGGCCTTGTAACTCTTTCCTTCACTGTGGGTACGAACAAGACGCTGACGTAGGTCCTCACTGAGCTCCTTCTTCTTTACCATGATGACCAGAAATTGACAATGACCTGAACACTTTCCCACTATTTATACTCTTCTGGAAAGATGTCTTTTCTCACTTTAGCATTTGGCCAATAATGTTAAATAAAAGGTTTTATTCCATTTTGACATCTTGAAGGAATTATTGGACAAAAATTACCACATTTGGCACATGTTTGTTGAAATATTGTCAGGGGTATGAATAATTTTGAACTTGGCCTTTTTTGGAACTTCATCAATAAAATAACCCAGAAATATATATTTTTTAAATTTTGTATTGTTGTCATTCTTTCAATTGTTGGTCACATAAAGCTAATACACAAATTTGAAAACATGCATTTATTTCATCACTAAATAAAAAAATCACAGGAATTAGAAAGATTATGAATCATTTTGAGGACGACTGTATGCCAACAATGTCACCTGTGACCCCCAGGTGGAGGTGACTCCCCCCGACGACTGCTGTCTTTGTTAGCTTTGATTTGCTTGTTTGGATTAGCGGCGGTGTTCGCTAAAGCATCTTTACTTATGGCTGTGTAAGTTGCGGTCACTGACGGTGAAGGTAGCGTTAAGCTCCCCGCTCCTGGTTTTGTGGTGGCTAGTTTTGTGTTAACTTTGATTGCTCCCGCCGGGACTGATAACATTGCTTGGTTTCTCATTTAATTCCTGCCTGAGCATTCACGCGGTGGCTGATATTTTTCAGTTTCTCTTGATTGCCTGGAACCTCTGCTGGTGAAGGCAGATGTTTGCTCCCTTCCCTCAGTTGAAGTATTTCTCTGCTAAATACCATTTGCTGCTATGGATGGTTGCCATTGTGTGTTGGCTGTGGGACTCCCCTGCAGGCTGGTGATGCTCATGACCTCTGCCCGGCGTGTCTCGGTCTTGATCATCTGAGGGAGGCGATGTCTGACAGTCCAT
Source organism: Aulostomus chinensis (assembly GCF_037954235.1). Taxonomy (NCBI): domain Eukaryota; kingdom Metazoa; phylum Chordata; class Actinopteri; order Syngnathiformes; family Aulostomidae; genus Aulostomus; species Aulostomus chinensis. Next base: position 19,054,302 of record NC_141341.1, on the reverse strand, counting down.
GCTTGAATTGCAGCTACATGCCGCATGCGCTGAGGGCTGCTAGATTGGCCCAGGCAGTAGGTGGGGGCCATCCCCCTTCCTCAAGTCAGCTGCCTATGGCTCTTTACACACGCTCAAAACACAGGGTTGAGTCTGCTGCTGCTGCTGCTGCACCCTCCAGGAAGAAGGTGAAGTCAGGACACAGGATTTCTTCTGAGGTGAATCCGACTGTCTGCGGAGTTGGCTGAGATGAGGTCTCTTTTGCAAGCTGGTCACTCTGATCCTCTTTTGGAGGCCGCAAGGGCATCAAATCCACCGATGCCCGTGTTGGATCCATGCGAGCCTGTCCATCAGTGCAGTCTCGTTCTACTGGCAATTATGGTCCTCAGGGCTCCATGCAGAGGTAGACTGGGGATTTTTGGGGCGTTGCTCACGTGCCCCCCAGGCAATCTCGAGACCCGGGCCCTCGAGCCCCAGGCTCTGCCTGCCACTAAACCTCGAACCCTGCCCGCCATGCCCAGGGCCCTTAGGGGTCAGGGGCCGGCCGTCGGATACTTTTCCCACCAGTAGCTCGATTATTGGGCAACTCCTGCTTCAGACTCTTGGGTGCTTTCCACCCTGTCCCAGGGGTACAAGCTTCAGCTCCAACGCCGGCCCTCTGCATCCAGCCGGGTCAAAATGACCTTCAGGGACCCAGCAAAAGCCACAGCAGACCAGGAGTTAGCCACCCTCCTGGCCAGGGGCGCAATCGAGGCTGTGGACCCTCTGTTGCACCCCAGGGGTTTTTATTCCACGTACTTCCTTGTCACAAAGGAAACGGGAGGATTTCGTCCAATTTTAGACTTGCGGGGACTCAACCACTACATGAAGGTGTTACCCTTTCACATGTTGACCACGACGGAGGTTCTGTGAGCTGTTGCCCTTGGAGAATGGTTCACATCCATAGACCTGAAGGATGCCTACTTTCATGTCCCCATCGCACATCACCACAGGCGGTTTCTGCGCTTTGCCTACCGTGGTCACCACTGGCAGTTCAGAGTGCTTCCATTCGGGCTCTCCCTCTCGCCGAGAGTGTTCACCAGGTTTGTTGCAGCAGCCCTTGCACCTTTGCAGGCTCAGGGCATGAAGATATATCCATACCTGGATGACTGGCTGATCTGTGTACCATCTCGTGCTCAGGTGGCCCAGGACACAGCCCATCTGCTCTCTCATGTGGCCCAGTTAGGCCTCAGGGTCAACATGCAGAAAAGCTGCCTGGAGCCCTCTCAGACCATAACCTTCATTGGTGTGACACTGGACACAAGGGCCATGAAGGCTCGCCCTTCCCCTCATCGCGTGGACGATATTCTCCAGCTTCTTACCCTCTTCCGCAGCGGCAGGTTACTGCCTTACATCACTTTTCTACATCTCTTGGGCAAGCTCACATCGGCTGTTGTTCCCCTGGGCTTTACTGTCGCTCTGCCCTTTACAGAGGTGGTTGAACAGCTTCACCTCGATGCCAAGCGGCACAGACACCTGAAGCTCGGGGTGTCACAGCAATGTCTACTCTCCCTGGCTCGGTGGCGGGACTGGGCTTATTTGTCCAGGGGCATCTCTATGGGCTCCATCCCATTCCAAAGAGAGGTTGTTACCACAGATGCCTGCCCCATGGGTTGGGGGGCAGTGTGGCAGACCAGGACAACGAAGGGACGGTGGTCTGTGCGGGACTGCTCAGAACACACCAATGTGCTGGAGCTGCATGTAGTGTGGTTAGTTCTCAGGCACTTCCTGCCACACCTGGGAGGAAAGCACGTGCTTGTGTGGTCAGACAACACCTCGGCTGTCTTCCACGTCAACCATCAGGGTGGCACCAAGTCTGCACGGCTGCTGCAGGTGTCCCAGCACCTCCTGACATGGGCAGCCCCCCGTCTGAGCAACCTGCGGGCAATGTATGCACCAGGAGGGCAGAATCAGCTTGCAGACCTCCTCTCCCGCCTGAAGCCACCACCGGGGGAGTGGCGCCTCCACCCAGATGAGGTGCACACAATCTGGGACCTCTTCAGCAGGGCAAAAGTCAATCTTTTTGCTTCGGAAGATATTGCCTCTCCCGGGTCACCTGGGGGTCACAGGTGACATTGTTGGCATACATACTCGGATTGCGCATGCGCAAAGGGAATATTCAGTGCTTTAAGCACCGCCCTCTGGAGGTCATTTAGGATTCATAGAACCACAGTTACATTAGTAACTCTCCAATTACTGTGTAACCCTTGCAGTGTGTAGCAGTAGAAGTATTCTGATTTGACTTCTCTCCACTCAGAAGGTAGGAAGAAAAGTGCAGGTGAGCAGATATTTCCACCTGAGTGTTTCATCCATGTTGGTGTCTGGGACTTTATAACTCTTAATCTCTCTTTTGCTGAGTGTCACATCTCTTCTGTGTGCCTTTATCTCTCCTCTCTCCTTCACAGTATAATTTCAAAGTAAAGATAAAGTAAGGAAAAAGTTTCATTCACACAACCCTTGTTGATAACATGGTAATGTCAGCGTACTGTCTGGAATCTTGGCATGTGGGCCTCCATATTTTAATGGTTTGTCTCAGCTGATTTGTTTTTCATCTGGTCTTGTTTTCAGTGGGATTACAGATTAATTTGCTTCATAAATCAGTTTCTTCTCTTTTTTCCTTCCAAGAATGTTGGCTAATACTGAGAAGTCAGCTTCTGTAAAAGCGAGGCCAGAGGAGGATGCCGTTTAACCAGTTACATGCTGTACAGCAGGGCTCCTCAAATATTGCAGCATGGTAACTGTACTAATGAATCAGTACACATTAGTACTCTGTATAACCCTGAGAGCTGAGGTGTTTGATGGAGTTTCTTGTTGTGTCTCCTGTCTCCTCCAGGATGGAGCAGATGTCTGAGGAGGCGCTGAGGCTGAACCTGCTGAAGCGTGGCCTGGAGTCACCCAGTGAGCGAGACGAGGCGCTGGCCAAGCGCCTAAAAATGGAGGGCCACGAGGCAATGGAACGCCTCAAGATGCTGGCACTGCTAAAACGTAAAGACCTCGCTGACCTCGCAGCCCTGGAGGTCGCAGGACCTCTGGGAGATGGAAAAGGCCCAGGAGCCAGCAGTCTTCACCACCCGAGCCTGATGGGTGCTACAGCTTATGAGGAGAAGCTCAACGGAAGTCTGAGACTGGGAGGGCACGGCAGCCATGTTGGACCTAGTAAGAATGGGAAGGAGAACATCATGGATGAGCCGGTGGACATGAGTGCAGGAAGGAGATGGTAAGGATACAGTATTTAATCACACGAGTAGTGATGCCCCCAAAACTAGTATTCTAGTGGCACCAGAACCGTAGTTGTGACTTCACAATGATTGAATCATATTTACACCACCTGTTATTGTTCTCCTACTTTTAAATAATGTGTATTTGTAGGAAACCATAATTAAAAAGCAGATGAATTTACCACACCACTTAGTAGGGATGGTTACTAAGGCCCAGTGTTCATTGGTACTGGTACATGTTTGGGTCGAATCAAAGTACCAATATGCTCTTACACAAACTGTGCCATTATCAGTTTTTATGAAATGTAACATTAATTCAACTCAATATAGCTGTCCATCACCCACGAATGATGTTGAAGCTGAGATAAACGAGAACATTATTAACCTACTTGGAGGGGCAGGGTTAAATCCAGAAGTTGGTGGGAGTCAAACCGGAAGTGGATGTGGCTTAGCATGGAAGAGTGTGTTAGTTGGGAAATTGGATTCAAGAAATTAATAGGGACTTATTAGAAGTTGTTACGTTTATTTTGAATCATTTTAAAAGCCTGAGATGAAGCTTCAGATGTCTTTGATCAGCAGAGCAAACCAACTCTCACCAGAACAGCTCAGACGGAGCTTCTGCTGCCTGACTGGTGATGTGGAGCAGATCCTGATGCTTGTTCAGTGGCACTGCCAGACACGTTAGACTCTCTACCATTGAGGAGAGAAGAAATTCACATAGAATAAAGATGAAATTAAATGAGAGAGAGAATGTGTTGGACAAAAAAGTAAAGAGGGAGTGTTATTCATTGGCAGGTCAAATGATGGTGGGTTTGTTCATCAATGTGTAGATGAACTGACTGTGTGTGTGGGTCTGGGGATGATGCAGGTCTCACTGCTTCTTTAATCAAAGTGCCTGGTTGTAACCCAACAGGTGATCAGATGTACAAAACAAGGCTGAGCTTCATCGAGCCGTGTCTCAGCACTGGGTCAGCTGACCTGAAGCTCTCTCTTTGTTAGTTTCCAAACAGAAGCAGGTTGGTAGAGGAATGAACCCTGAACAGCGAACAAATAGCAGGGAAGGAAGAGAATCCTGGACTCAGAGAAGTTGTCTCCACACTCGACCAGGAAACTGCTCTCTACAGAGCGATGATGGAGGCAGCTGTTGCTCTGCATGTGACTGGCAGGGAGGCTGTCTATCAGAGAATACTGTAGGACACAGACACCCAATGAGAACCTTCCCTCCTTGAAAACACACCTGAATACACATAATGACACATTGTTACTCGGGTATTACTCAGCCTCGGTACGACCGCTATATCTGGACCAGATTTGTTTCACCCGATAATTCAACTCATCCCGAGTTGGGGCTGCTAGCACCAGGGTTAGACAGGAGTAGCTGGGGAGCTAAGGCTAACACAGCAGCCACGCAGACATGTGTAGCACCTCAAAAAGACCCTCTAACAGCCTCTAACGGTCTCTCAGTGATCATTTGGCTTGTGAATGCAGCTGAGGTCACACAACAGTCGTGCGTTTGGTGGTTTTATAAGGTGGCATCGTGCCTATGACCTCAAGACTCCCAGGAGTTCAAAGCATAGCATAGTGCTATGAATTAACATGTAGCATTAATGAGCTGACCTGCTTGTTCATAAAATTAATCTATTCTGTGTCTCACTACAGAAAATACGCAGCTGAGAACACCTTTATTGTTGATGTAGCTGTTAAATCCATCCATCCATCCATCCATCTTCTTAAGCTATCCGGGTCGGGTCGAAGGGGCAGCAACCTAAGCAGAGACACCCATACTTCCGTCTCCCCTGCAACTTTGTCCGGCTCTTGGTGGGGGATCCCCAGGCGTTCCAGCTGAGAGACATGGTCTCTCCAATGTGTCCTTGGTCATACCCCAAGGCCTCCTACCGCTTGGATGTGCCCTGAACACCTCCCCAGGGAGGCATCTGAGAGGCATCCTGAACAGATGCCCGAGCCACCTCATCTGACTCCTCTTGATGTGGAGGAGCAGCAGCTCCACTAAAAGCCCCTCCCAGATGGAGGAGCTTCTCACCCTATTTCTACATTTAAATCAAATGAAGTTAAAACGTGAATACAGCCAGCAGGAGAGAGGAAACCTATGATTCCGTATCATCGCCATGCCATCTGTTGTAAATGTTGGCCTGTCCTTGTGCTGGTTTGTTTCCCCTTAAGACGAAATCAAGTCAAGTCCAGTGAGGTGTCTGTCTCCAAATCTGTCCATCCATCCCTGTTGCTTCCCTCCATGGAGAGCAGAGTAGAGCGGGTCTAGAACCCCCCTCCTAGTAGAGCGGGTCTACAGCCTCCCTCCTAGTAGAGTGGGTCTACAGCCTCCCTCCTAGTAGAGCGGGTCTAGAACCCCCTTCCTAGTAGAGCGGGTCTACAGCCTCCCTCCTAGTAGAGCGGGTCTACAGCCTCCCTCCTAGTAGAGGGTGTCTAGAACCCCCCTCCTAGTAGAGGGTGTCTAGAACCCCCCTCCTAGTAGAGCAGGTCTACAGCCTCCCTCCTAGTAGAGGGTGTCTAGAACCCCCCTCCTAGTAGAGGGTGTCTAGAACCCCCCTCCTAGTAGAGCGGGTCTACAGCCTCCCTCCTAGTAGAGCGGGTCTAGAACCCCCCTCCTAGTAGAGCGGGTCTACAGCCTCCCTCCTAGTAGAGCGGGTCTAGAACCTCCCTCCTAGTAGAGCGGGTCTACAGCCTCCCTCCTCGTAGAGCGGGTCTACAGCCTCCCTCCTCGTAGAGCGGGTGTAGAACCTCCCCCCTGGTGGAGCAGGTGTAATACCTCCACCCTAATGGAGCAGGTGGAGAACCTCCCTCCTTCTATGAACAAGAACATCTGAGACAGCAGAGATGAAAACCTTCCTTTCCCAGCAGGAAGGTGGAGCAGATCCAGGATCAGTGCTGACGGACCTGCTGGAGGGAGAGAGAGACAAAGATGGCGAAGAGACAGAGACAGAAAAGAGAGGACAGAGACGGGAAGAGAGAAAGAAGGGGGAGGGAGGGAGGGAGGGAGAGAGGAGGACAGAGACAGAGAAAGGCAGGAGAGATTGATGGACAGATGGGGATGTGAACAGGCTGGAAGGACAAAGACGGCAACAATAACAACTAACTACCTGTCACGTGACAAATCAGTCACATGTCATCACTTCGTCACCTGTCCAGTAACTTTGTTGTGAACAAATTGTGACTGGTGGCAGCCATCTTGCTCTCCATGCTCATCTCTGCATTCTTCTCTTTAAAACAAATGTCTGTCAGAGTAAATTCTATTAATTTCTCATTCAGAAATCAGCCCTATTTTCACTTAAATGTCAGACTTTTCACCTGCACTAAGGCGCCGGCAAAAACAAAAAAAATTGCAAGCAGCGTTGTTAGGGCCTGAGCCCCCGCGCGGCCTGCGGCAGCGTCCTTGACACCAGCCTGAATCCAAGGGTGTCTTGGTCCAGTGTGGAGGCCTTGTAGTTTAGGAGATAGAAGCCTGAGTCTGATCAGAGCTTGAGAGCAGAGCTGAGAGCTGGCCCTTTAAGAACCCCTCCCCCACTGCTCTGTCTTTGATCTGTGCTAGAGAGAGAGCAGAGCTGAGAGCTGGCCCTTTAAGAACCCCTCCCCCACTGCTCTGTCTTTGATCTGTGCTAGAGAGAGAGCAGAGCTGAGAGCTGGCCCTTTTAGAACCCCTCCCCCACTGCTCTGTCTTTGATCTGTGCTAGAGTGGAGAGCAGAGCTGAGAGCTGGCCCTTTAAGAACCCCTCCCCCACTGCTCTGTCTTTGATCTGTGCTAGAGTGAGAGCAGAGCTGAGAGCCGGCCCTTTAAGAACCCCTCCCCCACTGCTCTGTCTTTGATCTGTGCTAGAGTGAGAGCAGAGCTGAGAGCTGGCCCTTTAAGAACCCCTCCTCCACTGCTCTGTCTTTGATCTGTGCTAGAGTGAGAGCAGAGCTGAGAGCTGGCCCTTTAAGAACCCCTCCCCCACTGCTCTGTCTTTGATCTGTGCCAGAGAGAGAGCAGAGCTGAGAGCTGGCCCTTTAAGGACCCCTCCCCCACTGCTCTGTCTTTGATCTGTGCTAGAGTGAGAGCAGAGCTGAGAGCTGGCCCTTTAAGAACCCCTCCCCCACTGCTCTGTCTTTGATCTGTGCTAGAGAGAGAGCAGAGCTGAGAGCTGGCCCTTTTAGAACCCCTCCCCCACTGCTCTGTCTTTGATCTGTGCTAGAGTGGAGAGCAGAGCTGAGAGCTGGCCCTTTAAGAACCCCTCCCCCACTGCTCTGTCTTTGATCTGTGCTAGAGTGAGAGCAGAGCTGAGAGCTGGCCCTTTAAGAACCCCTCCCCCACTGCTCTGTCTTTGATCTGTGCTAGAGTGGAGAGAGAGGAGGAGCACCAGAATTGGAGTGTGGAAAAGCTGAATAAGTCGGCATACGTTGGTCAAAAGTAACACATAATACCATATTTTTGTCGGGATTTTTGTCAGGAATGTAGTGGTGTGTTTTTAAAAGCTGTGGGATGTATGGTGTAGACGTGAGAAGCATTAGTTTGACAGTATGTACCCTGAGAGGACGCGGTCTCCCCATAGACTTCCATTGTAAGCGTGAAACGTGTCTCCCCCACTTTGAGGGCTTATAAAATCCAAACCGAGCGATTCATATACAATTCTTTAGCAACTTGTAATCAGCACAGTTGGGAGAGTATTGTATGAAAATTTGGAAGTGATGCCATTAACGGCCTCGGAGGAGATAGATTTTGTTTGGGGAGTAAAAAAAGTCCTTTTTTGGACAGTTTTGTCCAATTTGTGGACATTCTGTTGTAGATAGGTGAGAGGTCAGAGCATATGAATTGTTGGTCTTGATAAGACGAGTCCAACGGTGTTGGTCCCATGTTTGTGGGACATTTGTGGGAGGAGTTATAGTGCTCCAAATTATAAAAAAATTATCTTGTAGTTGTGTGGCTCCCTAGGTGGCTCTATAGACTTTTGTGGTGTTTTTCTTTTTGATTAGTGAATGTTTAGCCAGACTGGACAGTTGTGCCGAATTTCAGCGAATTTCATGCATGTTCAGGGGGTGAAATTAGATTATGCGCGTTATGCTCATAATGCTCATATTATGCACGCTCATTGACAGCAAGAACAGTCCAGGACCAGGTTTTGAATGGGTGTGTATGTGAGAACCGGCTCCGGGCCGTCTGGCCCAGTTGCCTCATGGGTGTTGGGGGGGGGGGGGGCATGTGACACTGTTTAGTGTGTTTTTTAGTGCTGCTAATGTGTTGTTCTGCCGAGCAAACATAATAGGGTCTTCGCCTGAAGTACCTTCAGGCTCAGGCCCTAAGGCTCAGGCCCTAATAATGTTGTGGCAAGCCACAAATTGTCCCATATTTACATTTTTTTTTAAATTTCTAATGAATGTTGGAAGATTTGAAACCCTGACCCATCACGACCCTCAAAGTATTATCAAAGGAGATGTGAGAAGCCAGTGTAACAGGTGACATCATGGAAAACCTCCTGATTGTTGGCATGAATGTTGTGTCTGTTGTTGTCCATCCTGACTCACCGTCTCTGGTGATCCTCCTCCACGGAGGACATGTGACTGCAGAGACCTGGGTTGAAAAGTGTAATTATTGACTTGTATGGGGAAATCACATTCCAAGATGCATTTAAGTCCACCTGGTAGCTCAAGTTACTGCTGGTGTTGAAGCGAAACTCATCAGAACATCCACCTGTGACAGATTGAAGGCTCTAACCATTCGCCTGGCCACTGTCAAACCATGAACAAAGAAATGATCAACATCAAGTTTAGACCCTGGGGAGCTCCCTGTCTCCTGCACACCAGTCTCTGCAGGTGAATGTGTGACGTATCATTTTGGTGCTCTTTCATGATGACACGGAGCTGTGTGTGACCAAACAGGTCTCTTGCTACAGTTCACGAGATAATGTCATATCTCTGTGCACAAGCATCTGCTCGGCGTGACGGTGGAGTGATGGAGACACAGCCAGCCCAGATCTTGGTGGAATGAACTCGAGGCTCCTGATCACTAAGTGATCTGTCCCCTGCCATTCACTCTGTTGCTGTGTGTGTTTTCATTATATCATAAACAATCAAGCTGCAGTTGGGAGTGCAAATGTGTCGCTTGTGGGTTCAGTGTTCAGTAACTTATGGTAGAGGACAGGTGTGTACAGTATAGCAGTGTACAGTACCATACTGGTGTGTAGATTGGAGTGCAAGAGTGTACAGAAACATGCAGTAGCATACAGGTGAGTTAAGTTGCATTCAGGTGTGAAGAGTACAATAAATTACCCTACAGGTGTGTTTAGTAGTGTACAAGTGCGTTCAGTAGTGTACAGGTGTGTTCAATAGTGTACAGGTGCGGTCAGTAGTGTACAGGTGTGGAGAGTATGATACAGTAGTGTACAGGTGTGTTCAATAGTGTACAAGTGTGTTCAGTAGTGTACAGGTGCGGTCAGTAGTGTACAGGTGCGGTCAGTAGTGTACAGGTGTGTTCAATAGTGTACAGGTGCGGTTAGGAGTGTACAGGTGTGGTCAGTAGTGTACAGGTGCGGTCAGTAGTGTACAGGTGCCGTCAGTAGTGTACAGGTGCCGTCAGTAGTGTACAGGTGCAGTCAGTAGTGTACAGGTGTGTAGAGTACGATACAGTACTGAACAGGTGCGGTCAGTAGTGTACAGGTGAATAGCACAATACAGTAGTGTACAGGTGTATTCAGTGGTATTCAGGTGTGAAGAGTACAATACAGTAGTGTACAGGTGTGCTCAGTAGTGTACAAGTGTGTTCAATAGAGTACAGGTGTGTTCAATAGTGTACAGGTGCGGTCAGTAGTGTACAGGTGTGGAGAGTATGATACAGTAGTGTACAGGTGTGTTCGATAGTGTACAAGTGTGTTCAGTAGTGTACATGTGCGGTCAGTAGTGTACAGGTGTGGTCAGTAGTGTACAGGTGCTGTCAGTAGTGTACAGGTGCAGTCAGTAGTGCACAGGTACGGTCAGTAGTGTACAGGTGTGAAGAGTACGATACAGTACTGAACAGGTGCGGTCAGTAGTGTACAGGTGAATAGCACAATACAGTAGTGTACAGGTGTGTTCAGTGGTATTCAGGTGTGAAGAGTACAATACAGTAGTGTACAGGTGTGTTCAGTCGTGTACAAGTGTGTTCAATCGAGTACAAGTGTGTTCAATAGTGTACAGGTGCGGTCAGTAGTGTACAGGTGCGTTCAATAGTGTACAGGTGCGGTCAGTAGTGTACAGGTGTGAAGAGTACGATACAGTACTGAACAGGTGCGGTCAGCAGTGTACAGGTGAAGAGCACAATACAGTAGTGTACAGGTGTGTTCAGTGGTATTCAGGTGTGAAGAGTACTATACAGTAGTGTACAGGTGTGTTCAATAGTGTACAGGTGTGGTCAGTAGTGTACAGGTGTGTTCACTGTACCACCAATTATCTATAAGAGTTGATGACTTCACCATTATTCTCGTCAGAATAAGGAACCCCTTGTACTAGAAGGTGTGTCCATCAAAGATTTGAATATTACTGTGCAACCCTTGCAGTGTGTAGCAGTAGAAGTATTCTGATTTGACTTCTCTCCACTCAGAAGGTAGGAAGAAAAGTGCAGGTGAGCAGATATTTCCACCTGAGTGTTTCATCCATGTTGGTGTCTGGGACTTAAAGTCACTGCGCCAAGAGTTTATTAAAAGGTGGTGTTTCCATTTCCAGTCTGGCACCTTTGCTTTTTCCCCCCCAAAAAAGCACCTCAAACCACCATAAAACCTTTTTAGTGAAATTGTATGAGCTTGTGCCTTTAACCTTTTCTAATGTGTCTGAGCTACGTCGATGGAAACCAGCTCGACGAGCTGGGAGTCCAGCACGGAGTCTCAGGCTCAGAGTTCAGGTTCATCCTTTTTGTCTTGTTTCAGCGATACGGACCACGATAGACGAACTCCATCTCCAGACATCATCATCCTGTCGGACAACGAGGCATCCAGTCCCAGAACGACACCTCGCCCTGAGGAGCGCCTCCACCACGCCAACCTGGACATGTTCAAGGTACAACTATGTTCCCCCCCTCCACAGAGGACTCGCTGATTAACATGTTGGGAGTCCAGACTGTCAAAGACACCTCTTGATTGGATTAATCAAAGTAATTAATGCATTAGTAGACATTAGAGAGCTGCGCTACAGGAGAAGCTGAGTGATGCAGAATGATGAGTCATCAAAACTCATTTCTAAGATTTAACTTTTCCTTTCAATTAAACACTGAACTCAGTTGTGCACACTTGTCAACATTCTGCAAAATTCACTTTTTTGAATTCGAACTCGCTTGTTCCTGTGATTCGTGTTGATCCGATGATGTCATTTAAACTGGTAATTGGGTCAGTCTGTGAGGAGAGGTTCTGTTTTATGAATGCAAGCTGGTTGGAAAGAAGAAGAATTATAACCAAAGATGTCTTTCCATTTCACTTGGCCATTTTGTATGTTTTTGTTTTTGATGAATTTACTGTAGTTTTGGGGGCCGGGCTCTGCTCTTAGTTCTCTCCTGAACTGGTGTTCCTCTTACTGGATGACCCAAGGACCTCCAGGGGCCTCCAACGGCCTCCAACGGCCTCCAAGGGCCCCAGAGTCTGTTCATAGCACTGTCAGCTGTTTCACTTCTGAAGAGTTTGCAAACATCTGCTGTAATTTCTTTATCTTCTTTTTCAGCCTCTTATAGACACCAGTTAGCTTGAACATCATGTAACATTTAAATTTCCCAAATCAAGACTGTGTGTGTGTGTGTGTGTGTGTGTGTGTGTGTGTGTGTGTGTGTGTGTGTGTGTGTGTGTGTGTGTCTTCCAGGGTAAGACTGGTGAGGAGAGGCAGCAGATGATCAAAGCTCTGAGGGAGGAGCTTCGTCTGGAGGAGGCTCGTCTGGTGCTGCTGAAGAAGCTCCGGCAGAGTCAGATGCAGAAGGAGAATGTGGTGCAGAAGGTTATTACCCATCACACCCTGCCTCCACTCCTAAAACACACACACACACACACATACCTCTCTATGTCCTTCAATGTGACGCAGCACTCATATAAGGCGACAACCCTCATGCAAGCACCACTGATAGGAGCGCGAGCAGGTCATGCTGCAGCTGCAGAATTCGGTCCAGCAGGAGAAATCTACTCTGAACTTATAGGAACATCTACTTTGATCCTAGGCGGCACGGGTCCATCTGGTTCTATCTCTGGGTTCTCTGTCAATCACACTTCAATTCCAAGTTTACCTGTTGGTTGGTTAGATTTGTTGGTATTTAGCTGCATAGATGAAATATAGTGCACCAGTCACGTGACTGAACACGGTTAGTCCTACTGCATCCACTGGAGTAGAGGGCGACGGCGCAGGACCCCTGGCATGATTAGGTGCAAAGGGTCTGTTGAACTCTGGAATAAACGTGATTACCTTTGGCTGTCAAAGGTCAATGACCTCACAAAGGAGTTGTTTGTCTGTCACTCTAAATTTCAGGCACCATTTATGACTAAATGTCACACAGACTTTTATTTTGACAATTCAGCACCATGCTGGTAACACCAAAAGAGACGAATCACCATTTCTTTTTTAATAAGTCCCTCTTGTTGGTTGTATTTAAAGACTGCAGCACATGCAGTATGTGGACAAGCACTGATGTGCTGCTGCTGGACTGGCAGAGTTCGACAATCGTGAACCAGTCATTCTGGTTCTCCTTCATACTAGAACCCTGGCAAGACGACCACAAATGACCAGGACAAAGCACTACACCTCGCTGGACCAGAGGCAGTGCAGGGCCGTGATGTGGGGTTTATTAAAGTTGTAATTACACAGTAAGAACCCATTGGTAAGCACAGACGGAGTTGCTGCTGTGGGTGAACTGACCTGCTCCGCTGATGTGGCCTGTTCTATCCATCAGTCAGTATTTATTTATATCGCGCCAAATTACAACAAAGCCATCTCAAGGCCCTTTACACAGAGCAGGTCTAGAACCTCCCTCTTTAACTCAGGTCCAATGTTCCCACAGTAGCAGCCCTCGGCGACACTGGCGAGGAAAACTCCCTTTAACAGGAAGAAACCTCAGGCAGAACCGGGCTCAGAGTGGGCGGCCATCTGCCTCGACCGATTGGGGTTGAGAGGGAGAGGAGAGAAATGGAGTTTGGTGGAGGAGAGAGATGGAGAGGCAGAGAGAAACACAGGGCCAGGGCGAGTGAGTAGTTGGTCCAGACAGGAAGTGATCAACCCAGCGTCTACAGCCCCAGGTGACCTGGAGGGTGAGAGCAGACACCTCCAGGAAGAAGTTGAGGTTGATGGATGATTGACACATGAGGATGTTGTGGATAAAGATGGAGAGAAAAAGAGAGGAGGAGAGAGAAGCCCAGTGCATCATGGGAGATCCCCAGCAGTCTGAGCCTATAGCAGCAGATCTAAGGGCCAGCCTAAGCAGTCCTGACTATAAACCTGATCAACAAGGAGGTCTTAAGTCTGCTCTTAAACATGGGGGGGGGGGGGTTGGGTCCTGGACCGGAACTGGGAGACGGTTCCACAGGAGGGGAGCCTGATAGCTGAAGATTCTGCCTCCCATTCAGCTTTTAGAGACTCTGGAACCACAAGTAGACCTGCATGCTGGGGCATAGTGCTCTGGTGGGTTCATAAGGAACTAGGACCTCTTCCAGATATGATAAAGTCTGACCATTAAGAGCTTTAAAAGTGAGGAGCAGGATTTTAAACTCTGTTCTCTTTACTGGAAGCCAGTGTAGTGAAGCTAAGGGGTGATGTGGTCTTTGCTCCTGGTTCCTGTCAGGATGCCTGCAGCTGCGTTCTGGACCAGCTGGAGAGCCTTTAACCACTTGTTGGTGCAACCTGATAATAAAGAGTTACGATCGTCCAGCCTAGAAGTCACAGATGCACTGACTCATTTTCACCTGGAGACAGAATGTTTCTGATCTTAGAGAAACTGTGTTGATGGAAAAAGGCGGTCCTAGAAATTCCATTGATGTGTTTTGACTCTGCATTCTAAGAGCGATAAGTGTATCAAAGGTTTACAGGGACGCTGGGATCACTCAGGGCTCTTCTTCATAAACACACAATTGAGCCACTGTTGCTGCTTGTGTGTGCAGGTCCCCGTGGTCCAGAACGCTGCCTCCTCTGTGCAGCCCCCCCCCATCCACAGCTCCTCTGGCCTGGGGAAGCTGCCAGTGCGGCCCGGCCTGCACAACCCGGAACCCCAGAACCTCCGCACTGCACAGGTGTGTGTGTGTGTGTGTGTGTGTGTGTGGGTGTGCGTGGGTGTGTCTGAATTTGTGCGTCCGTGTGGGTGCGTCTGAGCCCTGCAACCTCATCTGGATCCCTTCCTATCAAAAACCACCATTAGAATTCTCTCTTCTTGGGCCAATAAGGATTTCCTTTATCCTCTCGGCAGCTGCTCCCAGTAATGTAGCTCCTGATTGGTGCTCATATTTAATGACGTCACGATTGCAGAATGAGCCTCAGTAGCAGTAATGAAACAGAACAAGAGGACGGACCACCAGAGTTTCTAGATGGAAATGATGTTCTTGCTCTTCTTCCCACTTGATTTGACACGTGATGGCATCCAGTGTTTTCACACACTGATCGGCTGAAGACCCTTGTCTCTTAAACTCTCTTGAGCTTCACACAGACACACAGATACACGCACACACCCACACGCACACACACACACACACATGCATACACACACTGGCATGCATACACACTGGCATGCACACACTCTGACATGCACACACACTGGCATGCACACACTCTGACATGCATACACACACTGGCATGCACACACACACTGACATGCACACACTCTGACATGCATACACACACTAGCATGCACACACACTGACATGCACACACACTCTGACATGCATACACTCTGACATGCATACACACACTAGCATGCACACATACTGGCATGCACACACACTCTGACATGCACACACACTCTGACATGCACACACTGGCATGCACACACACTGACATACACACACACACTCTGACATGAACACACCCTGACATCAAACACACAAGGGCATGCACACACACGGGCATGCACACGCACTGACATGCACACACTCTGACATGCATACACACTGGCATGCACACACACACCGGCATGCACACACACTGACATGCGTACACACACTGGCATGCACACACACTGATATCAAACACCCACACGCACACACCCACACACACATGCATACACACAATGGCATGCACACACTGGCATGCACACACTCTGACATCCATACACACACTGACATGCACACACACTGGCATGCTCACACTCTGACATGCATACACACACTGACATCAAACACACACTGGCATGCACACACACTGACATACACACACTCTGACATGCACACACACTGACATCAAACACACACTGACATGCACACACACGGGCATGCACACACTCTGACATGCATACACACACTGACATCAAACACACACTGGCATGCACACACACTGACATGCACACACACTGACATACACACACACTCTGACATGCACACACACTGGCATGCACACATACTGACATGCACACACACTGACATCAAACACACACCGGCATGCACACACACGCTGACATGCATACGCTCTGACATGCATACACACACTAGCATGCACACATACTGGCATGCACACACACTCTGACATGCACACACACTGACATCAAACACACACTGGCATGCACACACACTGACATCAAACACACACTGGCATGCACACACACGGGCATGCACACGTACTGACATGCACACACTCTGACATGCATACACACTGGCATGCACACACACACCGGCATGCACACACACTGGCATGCATACACACTGACATCAAACACCCACACGCACACACCCACACACACATGCATACACACACTGGCATGCACACACAGTGGCATGCACACACACTGGCATGCACACACTCTGACATGCATACACACACTGACATGCACACACCCTGACATCCATACACACACTGACATGCACACACACTGGCATGCTCACACTCTGACATGCATACACACACTGGCATGCACACACTCTGACATCCATACACACACTGACATGCACACACACTGGCATGCACACACTCTGACATCCATACACACACTGACATGCACACACACTGGCATGCTCACACTCTGACATCCATACACACACTGACATGCACACACACTGGCATGCTCACACTCTGACATGCATACACACACTGGCATGCACACACTCTGACATCCATACACACACTGACATGCACACACACTGGCATGCACACACTCTGACATCCATACACACACTGACATGCACACACACTGGCATGCTCACACTCTGACATCCATACACACGCTGACATGCACACACACTGGCATGCTCACTCTCTGACATGCATACACACACTGACATGCACACACCCTGACATCAAACACACACTGGCATGCACACACACTGGCATGCACACATACTGACATGCACACACACTGACATCAAACACACACTGGCATGCACACACTCTGACATGCACACACTCTGACATCAAACACACACTGGCATGCACACACACTGGCATGCACACATACGGACATGCACACACACACTGGCATGCACACACTGACATCAAGCACACACTGGCATGCACACACTGACATGCATACACACACTGGCATGCACACACACACTGACATGCATACACACACTGGCATGCACTCACACACTGACATGCACACACTCTGACATGCACACACACACACGTGCGCCTGGTTTGTGCAGGTAAACGAGTGAGAAAGTCGTTTCAGGGGTTGATCCCTGCGGCTCCCACAGCTCCGTGCAGTGGACCACAGATGTGGTCCTGGATCTGAAATGGTCTCTCCAGGGGTACGAACCCAAGACAAAGCTGGGACATCAATGTACTTGGGCGCATGTACATGTCTTACACGTTCCTGCGTCATGTTCTTCAAATGTTGGGTTCTCCAAATTAACCCTTCAAATATTTTCTTCAGACTTGATGCCAATGTGATGGATGTGTGCAGCATATGAGCTCAGGTTACAAATCAGCTGAGACTCTGTGTGTGTGTGTGTGTGTGTGTGTGTGTGTGTGTGTGTGTGTGTGTGTGTTGGATGCCTTTGTTCTTGCATTACGTCGCCCTGCTCCTCCATGATATGTTGAGATTGTATTAAATATTCATTTTATCTGCTGTGTGTGTGTGTGCGTGCACGTGTGCACACGCGCTGGGGGGCTGTCTGATGCGCTTCCTGCTTCAGCCAGCTGCTGCTGCCCTCTGCTGGCCACAATAGGCAGAATATCCCTGGAAAAATTCCCTTGTGTTGCTGGGCTCCCCTCAGGCGTTTCTGTCTGCTCACCTTAAATCTTAGTTTATAAATCAACATCAGCAGGATTTGTGACATCATAGCTGATTTCATCACTGCTACTGTTGAATGGATACTGAGTACATAACATACATGAATGACACTGTTCAATGGAAGGTGAAGAGCCAGATTTGCCTGCTTGACTCATCAGCCTCATAACTGCAGTGGTTGATTTTTCTGATGATGTTAAAGATTATTCATTAAAAATTGTTAATCCTTGCTCAAGACGTTTAAAACAACACCACTGCCATTCTTTTTATAACAAATATCTATTTGTGAGCGGCAGATAGAGAGAGTGGCACATGGAGACTTCAAACACTTGGAATGTCCTTTTTCTGCACGGCACTTGTTTCCATAGGAAATATTTGCAGTGAAATAATAGGAAATAGAAGTAAATATAGTTATGATTCAAATTTGAGTATTTAAGGTCTCATCAGCACACAAAGTGAATTGTTTTGACCTAGCTAGCTATGCTGGTCTCACACTTTCTTTCACATAAATTACTATATCTTCTGTCTGTCTGCAGGGTCACACGGTCATCAGGTCAGCAGCTAACGCCAGCCTGCCTCCCATGCTCATGTCCCAGCGGGTGATAGCCCCCAACCCCGCCCAGCTGCAGGGCCAGCGCCTCTCCTCCAAGCCGGGGATGTCCCGCTCCAGCGGCATGGCTAACCCCGTTAGTTACCAGCAGGTAGGGTCCCTCCCCCCCTCACAGCTACCAGCGGGCAGATCTCCACGCCCCCAGCTTGGTGTTGTGAGCTGTGGTGAGACATGGTGAGGGGAAGGTGTGAGAGAGGGAGTGAAGGTATCCTCTGTCTCAGTTGATTGTGTCTCTCTACAGGCCAGCCAGCAGGTGGCAGCGTCCCAGCGCTCAGGTTCCAGCGCCATGTACATGAACCTTGCCCACATGCAAGCGGCAGCAGCAGCAGGGGCCGGCAGCGTGGCGGGCAGCCTCGGTGGAGCTTCAGCTGTCAGCCCGTCCACCATGTCTGGCTCGGCCAGCGGGGGCGTGGGCTCCTTGGCCGACCAAGCCAGCAGCCAGGCAGCAGCCAAGCTGGCATTGAGGAAGCAACTGGAGAAAACCCTCTTGGAGATCCCCCCGCCCAAACCCCCCGCCCCACTCCTCCACTTCCTGCCCTCCGCCGCCAATAGCGAGTTCATCTACATGGTGGGGCTGGAGGAGGTGGTGCAAAGCGTCCTTGACAGTCAGGGTAAGCAGCCGGCACATTGCCCTCCAAGGGTGGAGGTCAGTTATTAAAGTAACCTTAATTGGAAAATAATGGACATTATTTTTCAAGTGGACAATTAACTACAGATGATTAGTACTAACTACTGCTAATGAGTTTTAACTACAGATGATGCGTATTAACTACTGTTACTGAGTATCAACTACAGATGATGAGTACTAACTACTGTTAATGAGTATTAACTACAGATGATGAGTACTAACTACTGTTAATGAGTAGTAACTACAGATGATGAGTACTAACTACTGTTAATGAGTATCAACTGCAGATGAGTACTAACTACTGCTAATTAGTATTAACTACGGATGATGAGTACTAACTACTGTTAATGAGTAGTTACTACAGATGATGAGTACTAACCACTGTTAATGAGTACTAACTACAGATTAGTACTAACCACTTTTAATGAGTAGTAACTACAGATGAGTACTAACTACTGTTAATTAGTAGTAACTACAGATGATTACTAACCACTGTTAATGAGTAGTAATTACAGATGAGTACTAACTACTGTTACTGAGTAGTAACTACAGATGAGTACTAACCACTTTTAGTGAGTAGTAACTACAGATGAGTACTAACTACTGTTAATGAGTAGTAACTACAGATGAGTACTAACTACTGTTAATTAGTAGTAACTACAGATGATTACTAACCACTGTTAATGAGTAGTAATTACAGATGAGTACTAACTACTGTTACTGAGTAGTAACTACAGATGAGTACTAACTACTGTTAATGAGTAGTAACTACAGATGATGAGTATTAATTACAGTTCATGAGTAATAATCACAGTTGATGAGTGTTCACCTCAGTTAATGTGTATTCACTGTAGTCAGGAGTAATGATCGTAGTACTTGGTGCTACTATGAGGTATTTCAGTAGGGACCTTTCTAAGGCTCATGGATCCTTGCTAGTGAGCACAAACACAAGGCTTTTCTGCTGCAGGTGATAAACACTCACATCACTATTGCACACTGATGACATCACTGCTCATATCCACGAGTGTGTGTGTGTGTGTGTGTGTGTGTGTGTGTGTGTGTTTGTTTTCCTTCACAAACCATCTGAAATTTCAGCACAGGAAATATTCAAACAAACGGTTCTGTTAAACAACCTCAAGATTAATAAGTCTGTCAGGTGCGAGTGAATGCACCGAGAGTTGGCTTGTCTGTCGTGGCTGGTGCCTCATGATCCAGTTACAACGTTGAAATATATGAGATTACAGTTGCAGCTATAAAGTGGAAGTAGTGCAGATGTGTGACGTGTCCAGCTGGCTGAAGGAGTGCAGCAGAGGGAGACCTAGTGGTGGTGCAGGTGTGTATCAGGTGTGTGTGGAGTGGAGGCGGAGCTTCCCCACCTGATGGATGTGGTCAGATACAACATTTACCTGCCGGCTGGCCAATTATCCTCCTACATCTATGCACCTCATTGGGCAGATGATCATTTGGGATCCTGCGTCCCTCAACCCTCTGCTCAGGGACCACGGGCCTGAGTGGAGCAGCTGGCCACTCTGAAAGTTACGAAGATATTGACGATAAAACTTGAGGTCATTCTTTTGGAGAATGTCATTGCTGGCACAGGGACATCCCTGTTCCTGTCGGGAGGCTGGGGGCTCAAGCCCAGTCAGTAACAGTCAGGGAAACCTGACCGCCAACTCCAAATGATGTGTTCAGGCCTCCTCGGATAAAACTAGGAGGATAGGAGTCGTATCGTTACTGTGTACTGTCCTGCATCAGACATGCTCCATGCTCACCTGGCAGGGGGTTCAACTGGACTTGTGTCTGCAGGTAAACTTCGAGGGACTCTTTCCCGCATGGAGCCCTTCTTCTGTGCCCAATGCAGAACTGACTTCACCCCCCACTGGAAGCAGGAGAAGAGTGGGCGGATCCTCTGTGAGCAGTGCATGATGTCCAATCAGAAGAAGGCTCTGAAGGCAGAGCACACCAACCGGCTGAAGAACGCCTTTGTGAAGGCCCTGCAGCAGGAGCAGGTCAGCACCCCTCACACTCATTCATCCAGAGAAATGTGTTTTTGCTGCAGTTTCAGCAGTTTCCTGGCTGTCTTGGGTGACTATTTGTGAGAACAGAGGCTTCCATGCTGCGGGGTCAGTGCACTGCTCTGAACGTGTGTGCTTCCATCTTAGGAGATTGAACAGAGGCTGCAACAGCAGGCGGCTCTGTCCCCCAGTTCGGCCCCTACTGGCCCCAACGCCTCCAAGACTGACTCCATGATCCGACATCACGCCCTGCGCCAGGTACACTGCAGCGCACTCTAACCTGCAGAAATCTCATTGCTGACACCATCTGCTTTCAAATTTAAGTTGTTTGATGTGTTTTTCCAGTAAGTAAAGAAAATTCTTTTAGACTCCCTCTGCCTCATGAAAACACTGCACCCCAAATATTGTTCATTTCTAAAGTTTTTCCTGGATATGTCCATCCTCCCAGTTTGTGTGCTCAAAGTTACAAGTTTCGGCATCACACCTACAAACAAGCTGTCACCACACATTTGACGTGCACATGCATGTATTCACTCCTAGTTCCTCTGAAACTATCCCTTTTAGTACCGTCCCTGTCAGTGGACGTGAGACTGCTCAGCGTTGGTGAGCAACCAAATTAAGCAACCATGAGCAGCAAAGGTTTGAGAGTGGAGGGGGTCCTGCAGTCACTGGCTGGATGGTGGGGTTCACTCCACTGCCCACAGACACAAGCAGAAGCATCCACACACTTGAGTCCAGAACCATTAGTCATGAATGTACCGATCCATGTAGTGTTTTTAGGAAAATCCTACATGTTCTGCCTTTAAGTTTGTGCACCTGTGTGTCTGTGTGATGTATTGTTACCTGTCAGTCACATGCAGGGAATAAAGGCATGTGAGTGGCACCGCATCAGTCAGAACACATCCATGAACTGTGTTAATGGTCCAAGCTGGTGTCTGTGTTATCTAACGGGATGTTCCTACCGTTCTCAGGCTCCCCAGCCTCAGGCCTCTCTGCAGAGGGGTCTGTCCAACTCTGCACGAGGCGTTCTGTCCAACTTCGCCCAGGCGTCCCAGCTGTCGGTGGCCAGCAGCCTCATGGGGATGACCAGTGCAAAGCACTGTGGTAGTGGTGGAGGCAGCAGCAGCAGCAGCAACCGACTGCAGCACGACAGCCGCCGCCAGATCTACAACATCCCAGGTACATGTAGTTCATGTGTACTGCGGACCTTGTCTCAGTCCTCACCTGACTGCATCTGTGTGTGGTGTGTCATGTGTCGATATCACATGACTGAAGGTCTGCCGGTCTGTGGACTGATACCGGTGCTGATACGTTCGACAAAGGATAGTGAAGGAATCCAAAACTACATTTGAGTTTACAGTTGTGCTTTTAGATGCAGTATTGCTCAGAACACACTCACGTAGAGTGATGCTGTCTGTCACGCTTAGTTGAAGTAATTCATTGCACAGTTTGCAGTGATTAATGTTAAAGAACGGTGCGGCTCCTCTGTCTTGTTGTGCGACCCGAGCTCTGACGTCGTTGAGTCAGAGGCGTCTGTCGCTTGCCCTCCATGAGCTCTCACCTTCAGTCACACTGGCCCTCCTCTGTCAGTCGCGAGTAGAAACCAGTTCACACCGGAGAGCCTCGCCATCATCTTGCTGCTCTGGTGTGATTCATCAAACCAGTTGCACAGGAGGAGTTGGCGTTGGTGATTGTGGCGGTTAAAGACAATCATCATGTGAAGACTACGCCCTCATAAATTTTCCATGCACAAGCCCCGCCCCTGGAGTTGAGACAGGGCCAATAATGATCGAGCTGAGAAGAGGAACTTCTCTGACCTTGATATTGCCGCCATCATGTCAGTCCATCAGCAGAACCAAATGCTTTTATGTGACAGACTTAAAAGTCAGAAAAATGTGGCTCAGAATAAATCGTTGCTGGTCAGTGGAAAGCTGCAGCGGTAGATCCAGAGCTGTGTCAGAGAGTCAACACTGAACTGCTCCCTCTGCTCCGGTTCTACAGCCCGTATCACACTCCTTATTCCCCTCACCTGAGAGCTGGACCTGAGAGACTTGCACTCCTTTACTGGGGGTCAGGACTCGCTCCCTACCTGAACTGGAAAATCCATCATTTTCCTGTGGAGAGCCGTGACCTTTCTGGACTCCTCCTCCATCCCACTAACCCTTCAATACAGTTATTATTTGACCTGAACAGCTGCGACTGTTGAGGGCTCGTTAAATATACACACAAGTACTGTAATACTGTGTTTTTGTCATGTGTACACCTGACAGTATTGTGTGTGTGTGTGTGTGTGTGTGTGTGTGTGTGTGTGTGTGTGTGTGTTTGTGTGTTTGTTCCCACAGGTTTAAATATTGCCTATCTGAACCCAGCGGCGGTGGGAGCCCACAAGAGCTCGAGCTTAGCGGACCGGCAGAGAGAGTACCTGTTGGACATGATCCCACCTCGGTCCATATCGCAGTCCATCACTGGACAGAAATGAGCCCTAACCCCCCCCCCCCCCCCCCCCCGGCCCCGGCCCTTCTGAAGCCACGCCCATACCATCCTCGTACCCCACACTGAAGCACTCCCAGATCAGCCCCCCCCCCCACCCATCGCATGCAGTGCCCATCAGTGTGCCTACCTTCAACCCACCCATCAAAACCTACCCAGTCACACAAAGACACTAAAATGTCAGTGCATCTCAAATTTTCTTATTCTAGCAAAGATTCTTCTTGGTCAGCATTGTTTGACAATTGTAATTCCCATTATTATCGCTGTTGGTAGCACTATTATTATAAACGCAACTACCTTTCTTGCTTCAGTTACTCTTACTCATTATGCTTTTTTATTTTAGAGTTCATGTTATGTTTTATGTAGGCAGGTGACAGCCAATCAGTGTAGGCTGGCTTTAGGCTCTGATCATAGAGGACTTTTTGTTTCTTCACTCAATTATGAAGCTTAGATGTGAGTATTGCTAGTAACAGAAGATCAACAGGGTGCATTCTGGTTGCTATGCAACATTAAGTTTCAAAACTTTAAAGCTTTGTAATAAGTGTTAGTTGGCTAACTTGAAGTAACAAAGTGAAAATATTGATAGGAACAATGCTCCGCTCTGCTTGCTCTTCTAAAGAGGACGAAGAGCTCGTTCTAAAAACGGAGGGTGGGGGGGCGACAGAGCACCCACAGCTCTATCATCTCATGCGAGGGACCATTTCAGCTCACATTCTTTCACCTGTGAGTTCAGGGCTGCTGCCCCCACCGAGGCCAATGAACCACAAACGACTGACAGACATCTTCAAAAGATCCCAAACCTTTTCCCTTCCGCTCCCGTCGCACCGTCATCAGTCTCCTCGTTTCTGATGTCAGCCTCTCCTGCGTCACGTCTCCATACCCGCTAGATGGTTTTCACGGAAATTCTCCTAGTTGTACCGAACAGCACTGATGGCCGTTGGCTAAAGTCAGCGCCGACGACGTCCCGGCGCCGACGACGTCCCAGCTGTATCTCCAGCAGAACAATATGGACTCCAGCCTGGAGACAGACAGGATGTCCTCACAGGGAGGATGCTGGTCTCACTCGGAGAGAAGTTGATTGCCCCCCCACAGCCCATCTCACTACCTGACCCCACCCCCCACCCCCTTCGGTTCTCCAGTATGCACAGACTGAACTCTTCTACCCAGCAGCTCCTCTTTGACATCACACGTTCTCTGGACTTGGCTGGCGGTGGTAGCACATCGAGTGCAAGCCAGCTGCAAATTCTGTACCTACAAACCTTGAAACCTGGCTTCATTTTCTCGTTACATTTGGGTTTTTAGACTTTCTGATGGTTGCCCCCACCCCCAACTCCCCCCCCCCCTTTTTTCTTCTTTTTGGTTTGTTTGTTTTTGCGGCGTCTCCTGATGAAATGATGGCATACCTGAGAGGTATTTGCCTAAGGAGACGATAATAATCAACATAGCTCAGAACTATTGACATACCTGTATGGATGATGTATAGATACCTAGCTTCAGAGAGAAGAAGGATGTGGATTATATCTTTTATGGGAGAGACATGGATCAATCATTGTGTGCACATTGCACACAGGTCACCTCACTCCAGAGGAGCACTTTGCATATTTCCAATTGGGGAAAAAAATTTAAAGAGGAAAAGAATGTTACAATTAAAAGTCCTTAAGGTGTGGATGCTGGCTGCCGGCCCACCAGAGTCGAGGGAGGTGTTCTTGAGCATTGTGGATTGCATCAACGTTTGTGTGACTGGCCGATGATCGGTTTCATTCTAATGTTCTTGGTCTCTGTTCGTGTTGGACCTCACGCGTCCGTGTCCACATCCTGCCGTCAATAAGTGATGCTAGCTTCAGGAAGGGTGCGAGCATCGGTGATGAAACAGTAACTCAACCTCGATGATCAAGCAAGTCATTCTCCATCCTACCTCACATCTTAACAGTCTGAACTCGAGGTCTTTGGACCAAATCAAGCCCAGAACAGAACCAACAGCAAGGCTCCACTTGAATACAGAAGCAGGACTAGATTTTCATATCTGGGGGGCCAAGACTGCTTGAGTTTGTGGCTGTTGCCAGAAAACCATAAACTATAAGGCCAAAACAACAATCACCACCTATCAGTCAGTAACCTGTGTATCTGCCTGATGCTCACTATTTCCAGCAAAATTCCAAGTTTTCATACCCAAATAGATGTAAACTCCCTACTCCAGAAACGGATGCCTGTGAAAGCATATGAATCTAAAGATCTGCACTCTTTCATCGAATGAGGAGCCGTTCACCATTTGGACCTCATAAGACTGAAAGCGGTTCTGGTCTGATCAGGTCCTGATGATCTCAACGGTGTAAATGAGCAAAAAACACTGGATCCTTGCTCGTATTCACATCGTCAGTGGCGTATTCCAGAGGAGCGAGCACCTCAAGGGAGCGGAAGTACTGCAGGGACGCCTGCCACAACGTGCAGGTGGCAGTGCTGTAGTCTACGAATGCCAAATATACCTGGAGATGTACATCAAATGCATCGCCCACCTCTGACAAACAGCTTACAAATGTATGGTGTGCGGTGATTAAGGGGCAAAACCAGAACATGGAACATGTCATTTACTCCAGAGGTGACTCCAGTCACACAACTTTTGATTGTAAAATCTTCCCAAAAAGCAATAGAAGTGCTCAATCAGGTGCTTCTGGTGCTGGATCAACAAGAAGCATCTCAATAGCTCAGTCAGTTTCTAATGTGAACCTTAACAAATATGCTTAACGTTAGCTCACCTGCAATAGCTGCACGTTAGCCTGCTGTTAGCATGACGCTAGCTTGATTGGACTGGTGTTTGTGGAATTTTCTTTAAGATGAGTGTTTTCCAGGACTGGTGTTGCCGTAGCGACATGTCACCACTGGCTGGTTAACCTTAGACCAAGAGAAAGTGGAAACGCATTTGGAGGACGGCACTTGGTCTCCACTTGGACTTGACCCCAAAAACTTGGTTTTGAAAGAAAAGGTGTGTCAGCATCTTTGTTTGATCCAGTAGCAATAATAGTGTCCATCTCCCTCCATCTCCTGTGAGCTTCTGAAGGAGGAAGATCAAGCAGAGTGGCACGATGACGAAGGTCAGGAACGATAGAGGTCAGTCGAGCATCTACGCAATCGTGTCAGTGAGTTTGAGACCTCCACTGCACTAGTTTTGCTTGCCCTTGTCAGCTTGGCTCAGGATTGGCCAATAGAGACGTATGTTATGTTAGTCCCGCCTACAAGATTCCGCTCTATAGAAAGAGAAGCTTTCTGGTGGGAGTCGATAATCTGTTTGTGTCTGATTGCACAATGAAGATAAAAAAGTTGCTCTGCAGGGCTGAGTCAACGTGCAGTTTTATCCCAGAAGGTTTGGTGGAAGCGGATCTGTCCCAGTTTAGAGGACAGAGCCTCGTCAGCTGTCACCCTGAAAGGCTCCTGAGTGACATCGAATGTGTTCAAGA
>NC_141341.1:19010000-19025000 GCF_037954235.1 Aulostomus chinensis | reverse complement strand
CTTCTGCAGATGCATCCACATACCTTCGTATTTGGACTGCCGATTCTTTTCAAAGGACAAATTTCTTTTTTTCTGATGTCAAAATTGAGTTCTGATTTCTTTCTATTGCAGTTAAAAAAGTAAACAAATGTATTGACTATGAAATAAATGACACGATATTTGCTAGGTTTGAAGTAATAATGACTTATTGTACATAAGCATTTTTTCCTCCCTTGTACTGAAAAAAGAAATTAAATGGTTGTATATTGTGTAGAAAAGCAAACAAAAAGCCATGAATATTGTGAAGCTTGTCATTTCGTTTTGTGATCACTGTGTATTATTGTGTAACAAATGTGCAAAATGTTTGGGATTCCTCTTTTTTCTTCCTCCGTTGCTCCCTGGATGCATTCGCTTTGGTTCTGGACCAGATGGAGTTTGCGGAAAGTGCTCGTTGGTTCAGACAGACGGGCTCAGCAGCGCTCTCTTACAACACATTTGGACTTTTCTTTTCTCATCTAAACTTGAAAGAACTCTTTCAAACAAATGCCATTTCTCGATGAAGATGGAATGTTGGATGTGAGAGCTATGGACGGACCAGGCTGGGCGACACCATGAATGGACTTGTGACGTTCGTGGACAGAACTCAGACATCGTCGGCACACCAACAGGTGGACTGAGAGAGAACCTGCGGCGCGTGACGACAGGGCGTCCCCAACCTTCCCCCAAAATACTCAAGACCCCAGAGACTCCCGAAGGTGGCAAACAGCCACATTTAAATGGCTACACCTCTGTAATTAAGGCCTTGAAAACATTTTCTCAATCGTTTGGACTTCTGGAAACCATCTCGTAACCCCAGGGCAGTAGCAGACTTGTTGCTGAACATGTACTTCAACATGTTCTTTGTCTGTCCAGCCTGTAATCCTGTTCTTGTAATGAAATGAATGGAAGCGTAAAAACATGATTTTTCTCTAATGGGCGGCACCACCCTGTTAGAATCCTTCGTGACTGGCTTGGATCTTGAAGCCGGTAGATCCCTGGACTGTAAGTCCATGTTCACTCTGACTGCCAACACCAGCATTCAAATGTTTGTCCTTGTTGCTGATGCAGGGAAGCTTGAACCTGGAGAGCCTGTTTACAGTGGTGCAGAGAAACATCTGGGGAAGCAGAAACTGAGCGGAGAATAATTTGCGTCCTTTTCATTTGCTTACATCAATCCTGACTTTTTGCACATACTTGATATTTAACGGTCTTCAAAAAAAGTCAATGAAAATAATGCTGTTTGAATACTGCCAGTTGATTGACAATTATGCATTGATCGAAAAAATAAGCTAATTTTGGAGGAAATAACTTTGTAATATTTATCTTGCAAGCTATGTTTAATAAAGGTTGAAACAATTTGCTTCCAAGTGTGTCTTAGCAGCAAACTGCAACTCCCAGCATTCCAAATGCTCGTATTCCATGACCATTCCCATGTGGCCTGTTTTTAATTATTAACATTATTCAGCAACTCAGAATCTTTACAAATCCACCTCAGACTAAGAACGGACTCGACAGATCAGTGCACCATGTATAATAAAGCTGATTTCTGTGGCATTCTCATGACAATCGAGTGATTCCTCCTTAAAATGAAGTTTACTCGAAGTACATAGTTCCTACATTAACCACTAGGTGGCGGGAGGAAGCTACAGTACATTCAGCTGGCTTGCTGTCTGATGAGCACCCCTCCAGGCCAGCGCTCTGTCCTCATGGCCACATGATTGATGGCTGACAAGGTCAGAGCCTCAGACATCATCACCCTTTTTCCTGGATCTCTCCCTGATGGTTGAGCCCCCCTTCTTGTCGGTGCCGTTCTCACACCCTGAGATATCTCAGTATATTGGGATTTCTATTCGTCTCCATTCAAATGTGTTCTCTTTACTATCGGTATAGAACATGCTGAGGGTGTATTGGTTATTGCCCACTAGATGGCGCACTGTAATCAGAGACTGCCTTGATTAGTTAACAGCTGGCACTACCATGTAAGGTAGACGCTGAGTATTTTACCCAGTTTCACTGGTAGTAATGGCGTCTGCTACCTGTGGCCTGTATGATGTATACTGCTTGAACTCTGCAAAGTAAAGAACACGAAACGGGAATGCTTGTGTGGACATTCGGTCATTTGGAGATGCAACACTTCCTCTGATAAAAGTGTCCTGGAGCAGAATCCCGAGCCCCCTACTGCTTCTGATGACAAGGTGGAACCCTTGCATGGCGTCCTCAACCAGCATAATGAGGTCATCAGCAGCAGTAGATGACATGCAACAACATATTCAAACTTTTCCAGGATTTTGATTCACTTCTGCCAAATATCAGAGGGATGTGTTTTTTCCTTGCAGTCATGACTTTGGACTTCATTGCTCATTTAATCATTTAATGGTCATGGATCTGTGCCCGGGCAGTCACAGAGAAGTGGGTTGTCACACCCAGGAGTAAACTAGTAGTGCTGAACATCTCTAAGTCCCCTGCTCTGAGGACCAGAGCTGTATAGACAGAGCCATTCACACTAGTCGAGTGGGTCTCCTTCCATCCATCCATTATCTTCCTCTTATTGGCGGGGGGGACAGCCTAGGCAGAGAGACCCAGACTTCCATCGCCCCAGCCACTTCGTCCAGCTTTTCACAGGGGATCCCCAGGTGTTCCCAGGTGACCTGACACAGTCTCTCCAGCGTGTCCTGGGTCCTCCCTGAGGCCTCCTATCGTTTGGATGGGCCCTGAAGACCTCCTGAAGGAGGCGTCCTCACCAGATGCCTGAACCACCTCCACTGACTCCTCTACATGGAGGAGCAGCAGCTCTGCTCTGAGTCCCTCCTGAAGGACTGAGCTTCTCACCTTGTCTCTTAGGGAGAGCCCAGCCTCCCTGAGGGGGAAACTCATTTCAGCCGCTTGGATTCAGGATCGGGCTGCACGGTGGTGCAGTGGTCAGCACTGTGGCCTCACAGCAAGAAGGTTCCGGGTTCAAGTCCCGGCTTGGGCGCGGGATCTTTCTGTGTGGAGTCTCCATGTTCTCCCTGTTCCTGTGTGGGTTCTCTCTGGTACTCCAGCTTCCTCCCACCATCCAAAGACATGCAATTTGGGGACGAGGCTGATTGATACTCTAAATTGACCGTAGGTGTGACTGTGAGTGTGAATGGTTGTTCGTCTCTCTATTTGTTGGCCCTGCGATGGACCCCGCCTCTCGCCCGTAGTCGCCCCCCCGCGACCCTTACTAGTAAGGAATAAGCGGAAGACGATGATGGACGATGGATTCAGGATCTTGTTCCTTCAGTCATTACCCAGAGCTCATGACCACAAGTGAAGGTTGGAACCTGGAGTGACAGGTAAATCAAGAGCTTTGCAATTTGTCTCAGCTCCCTCTTCACCATGACTGTCTACCTGTGTACCGAACCCAGACCAGAATAAACCTGCCCTTTTCTCTCCACTTGATTCTTTGCACAGGTGGATATATTTTCTATTATTTATGTTATGTTTATGTTTCTTCTGCTCATTCCATGAGTGACACCAACTGCCGGAGTCAAATTCCTTGTATGTTGTGAACATACTTGGCCAATAAAACTCATTCTGATTCTGATTTGTGTCCACCTGTTCTGTGCATGGTGTTCCTGACAGATACAGACGGAAGAGGACTGGTCGGAGCACAGACCCTTGTGGAACACCAGAACTGACTGTAGTGGTCTCAGAGGAACCATCATTAACTAGTACCAACTGAGATCGACCTAGTAAATATGACCTGAACCAGTTAAGTGTGGTTCCTTTAATACCAGTGTCAGGTTCCAGTCTCTGTAGAAGGATATGGTGGTCAATGGTATCAAAGCTGCACTGAGATCTAATCAGACCAGCACAGAGACCAGTCCCTCATCTGGTACCAGTAGGAGGTCACTGGTACCTTTGACTAGTTCTGTTTCTGTGCTAGGATGAACCTGGAACCTGACTGAATCCTCCAATCAGCTGTTGCTGTGGAGAAGTCACAGAGCTGTTTAGCTGCTGCTTTCTCCAGAACCTTGGAGAGAAAAGGAAGATGTGATGTTGGTCTGTAGTTGGTAGAACTTCTGGTTCCAGGCTTGTTTTTGAGGAGGGTTTAATTCCTGCTACTTTAAAGGACTGAGGGACGGAACCAGATACCAGCGCCACATTGATCATATCTAAGAGGGAGGGGCTAACGAGGGGAGAGAGTCTTGGAGCAGCTTCGTTGGGATGGGGTCTAGGAGACAGGTGGAGGTTTAGAGGAGGACATTGTTGTATTGAGTTGCTGAAGGTCAATCGAGGCAAAGCAGTTCAGGTGTGTGTTTGGCCTACAAGTAGAAGCGGGTGGACTCGGACTAACTCAGATCTTTCACTAAGACTCTTTAACTAACCCGGGATTGGCGCGTCTGTCGTCTCCGTTCACCTGGATCTTTTTTGTCCTTCACCTGCTGCTGCCACTAGGCTACATTAACAAATGGCGTCAGTAACTTTCCTTATAACCTGTCCGTTCTCGTTATAGTAGATCTACCATCTGTCCAGCTTTTAGCGAGTAGCCTAGCTGCCAGTTTTTGCAAGTCCAGAAACAGCTGTCACTCACAGATCCAGATTCGTCCTGCACCTAGCACTTCCGTAATAGCAGGCTTGGACTCAAAAACCCAAGTGGGTCAGTGGCACTTCCTCTATGGATGACCCAGACCCACTGATCCAAGGGGATCCGTCACACCTCCGCCGTAGAAGACTCGGACTCACAAACCCAAATGGGTCAGAGGAACTTCCTAAACAGCAGACTCGGACTCAAAAAACCTGAGTGGATCAGTGGAATTTCCTTGAATAGCAAGAAAAAACAGATTTGATTGAGCAGCAGAACTTTCAGCAGCACAAAACACGGCTCAGTTGTGTTGATGATGGGAGGGTGGGTTGGACCTGGTGAGAAACTCTAGAATTCCGACTGTCGCTACAAATTCAGCAGCTTTTCACCTCCAGATGAACGCAGGAAGACTGTGTGGTCACGTCAGTGTCATGAAATGAATCGATTGCGCTGCCCTCCTTTCTTGGCATGCAGCCAATGAGGTATTTTTCCGTTGGCATGTAAATTGTGTGTTATCTGTATGCATGTTGTGCATGTATATACTGGCTGCTTTACTGTGTGCTCATTGTGTTGTTTGTGTGTAGTTTTCACGGTGTCAATGGAGAAATGAAGGCTTCATTAAATCAGTGGAACAAAACCACTGGTGTTTGTGGATGCCTGGGAGGGCATGACAGTGGTACTGACTCAAATGACTCAAATGAAGACTCGTTATCCCAGATCCGTTAAGTGAGTGACACAGAAGGACTGGAATCATAAAAGGAACCAAATTTTCCACCTCTTCCTACAAGTTTATTGGCACTAGCACTCATGCAGGCGCGCATAAAGTGAACAAATGTGGTCTCAGAAAAAATATTACAAGCCACAAATTATTGGGAATAACTATTCATTTTAAATATTTTTATTCACAAGTATTCAATTTTTTGACAGAATTTGATTTTACATGATTTTGACAGGTGGCCCGGTGGAGAGGTCATCACTGCAGCACTCTTCTGCTCTAATATTTGCTCTGAGCCACTCAGGTGTTACAGCCACAGAACTGAGAGTTATTTCTCTACAATGTCATTGAGCTGACATTTTCTGGAAGCACCTACAGTCATCAATACAACACACAGAATATCAATGAAAGAGTGGAAAACATCATGATATTAAATTTAGTTCATAGGCGGCCCGGTGGAGCAGTGGTCCTCACTGTGGCCCCCCAGCAAGAAGGTTGTGGGTGGAGCCCCGGCTGGAGCACAGGGTCTTTCTGGGTGAGTCTCCATGTTCTCCCTGTTCCTGCGTGGGTTCTCTCTGGTACTCCAGCTTCCTCCACAGTCCAAAGACATCAAGAGGGACCAGGTTAATCCAGACTCTAAATTGACCGTAGGCGTGGCTGGGAGAGCCAATGGTTGTCTGTCTCTATGTGTTGGCCCTGCCATGGACTGGTGACCTGTCCAGGGGGAAGGCTGCTGGGATAGGCTCCACCCCCACCACCCTGAACAGGAGAAGATGGAGAAGATGGAGGGATGGATGGAGGGAGGGATGATGGATGGATGGATGGGTGGATGGATGGACGGGTGGAGGGATGGATGGTGGGGTGGATGGATGGATGGAGGGGTGGATGGATGGATGGAGGAATGGATGGATGGATGGAGGGGTGGATGGATGGATGGATGGATGATGGATGGATGGATGGATGATGGATGGATAGATGGGTGGATGGATGATGGATGGATAGATGGGTGGATGGATGGGTGGATGGATGGATGGATGGGTGGATGGATGGATGGATGAATGATGGATGGATGGATAGATGGGTGGATGGATGGATGGATGGGTGGACAGATGAAAAACACATCATACCAAAGTTGTTCCAGACTCTCCTCATCAAGACCTTGAGTGTGTGTGTACTTCCACTTGTCATGCAAACAACAGCCCTGAACAGAAACTTTCAATCAGACCTTGGACTGGACCGTGTGTGTTTTTGGGAGGGCAGCAGAGAGGACTTGGCATGTGATCACGTGACCTGGAGATTGGACAGTGTCTGAGCGCTGGCGCAGCGATTCTCCAACTGTGGCAAAAAGGTCCAGCCATCCATTTTCTTCCACTTATCCTGTTTAGGCTTGGGGGGGGGGGGGGGGGGGCACAATATGGATAAATTATGTGATTTATGTGTTTGATATAAGAAATAAAGTTTACTTTTCCAAACTCACAATGCTTACTTGGGTTTGTCAGTAAACGTATTCAGTGGTTCAGACTTCAAACAGGTTGGCTCAGAATCACACAGGTCAAACATGAGCATCATGTGTTGCTAACGGGACAATGAACCGCCCTCTGTAAACAGACGCCAGCTCATTGTTGTTCATGTCTGTTTTTAACAAAGATGCATTCCAGAGGAACTTCTTCTTAGGTGTTGTGAATCTACTTTTTGAACCCATCACATAAAAAGGTTTTATACATCTCAAACATCGCTAGATATTTTTGTTTTAACATCTGAAAAAGGAAACAAGCATGAACCAGATCTTGGTTTGATTATCTGGATGCACTCAGCGTTCATGACAGAACGCGTCAGAGAATAACATTGCTCTCACCCTCCAACGGAGGAACTGGATTGATGTGTGGTATTGGGCCAAAGTTCATCATGTGACCAGTAAACAGTTTAACATTGAAAACCATTTCATGACAACTCCCTGTTTTGTTCATTTGGACTTTTGAAGTCTTCAGTTGAGTTTTGTTTTTAGGGTTCTGATCAAACACACTTGTTTGAGCATGCAGATACACAACCAGCGGCAGAGGGAAAACACGCTATATAACACGTGTGAAGCCAGCACGCCTGTAAACAACACATCTGACCTTTCCACAGAACAGTGTGTGACGGGGCGGGGCCTGGAACCTGAGTCTCCACCTCAAGGACACAAGACAAGGAAGATGGTGCATATTTTAAGACGTGCAGGGTGACGTGGATAGAAAACAACATTTATGCAGCAAATGAACACGAAGCTGAAAAGTCACAGCGAGCACAGGAACGGAGTTGTCTGACAAGGACAAGCCAGCATTCTAATGGTCTTTTACAGTGTCACTAGAACGAAAAACTCCACCACATAACTTGGCTCTGAGAGCACTCAGTCAGAGCATCCCAGCACTTCTAGGGTTCACTCTTTTATTCAAATCCTGAAAGAAACCCTTTACATAATTGTGAGAAATAAAGTTTAGATCAGCGTAAATATATGAACACATTAGTTACCTTCAGGTACCGGTTCCTCTACTATGGAACCAGCATCTCTCCATGGGTCAGAGAGGCAGACACTCTGACTAATTTTAAGTCCAGGGTTAAGACTTTCCTGTATGACAGAGCCTTCAGTTAGGACTGGTTCAGGTACTCTGAACCATTGATAGCTATGCTGCTACAGGCTTAGACTGCTGGGGGACACATCAGGTTACATGGAGCCCTTCCCTCCTCTCCTCTCCTCTCCTCTCCTCTCCTCTCCTCTCCTCCTTGGTGTCTCTCAGTCTCTCTGTGTTTCCACAGATCCACCAGAGCTCCATCTCTCTCCACCAACCGCTGCATGCATCGTCCCCCCACCCCCCCTTTCTTATCCCATCCAGTCCCCCATCAAGCTGGCTCGCTCTCCCTGCCTCCCCTCCCATGAACCAGTCTACCATCCAGTCCCCCATCAAGCTGGCTTGCTCTCCCTGCCTCCCCTCCCATGAACCAGTCTACCATCCAGTCCCCCATCAAGCTGGCTCGCTCTCCCTGCCTCCCCTCCCATGAACCAGTCTACCATCCAGTCCCCCATCAAGCTGGCTTGCTCTCCCTGCCTCCCCTCCCATGAACCAGTCTACCATCCAGTCCCCCATCAAGCTGGCTCGCTCTCCCTGCCTCCCCTTCCATGAACCAGTCTACCATCCAGTCCCCCATCAAGCTGGCTCGCTCTCCCTGCCTCCCCTCCCATGAACCAGTCTACCATCCAGTCCCCCATCAAGCTGGCTTGCTCTCCCTGCCTCCCCTTCCATGAACCAGTCTACCATCCAGTCCCCCATCAAGCTGGCTTGCTCTCCCTGCCTCCCCTTCCATGAACCAGTCTACCATCCAGTCCCCCATCAAGCTGGCTTGCTCTCCCTGCCTCCCCTTCCAGAAGCTTCCTTCTTCAACTGTTATTAACAGAAAGTCTGGCTTCATTTTAATTTGAAGAGGACGAAGTCGCACAGAGCAACATCTGAAAAAACAACTTCTGCCAAAGGAGGATCGCCTCAAACATGACGAACACCTCGGCCTGCCTGGTGTAACAATTAGCGAGTGGACTGAGTTCAACTGGTGGGTCGCTCTCCTGCTCCCGCCACTTCTTCCACTTCGGATGGTCAACCTTCACCATCAGCCAGCAGCTCCTCGTTGCTGCCAGAATCCGGTTGGTGACAATGATGGTTGTCTCCTTCTGAACAAACCAGCTTCAGTCATAGACGACCAGCTCTTCAGACTGGGTCTGTTTACAGTCGGTGAACGCTCGCTAATTGATGCTAACCTTAGTAGTCACAACCTGCTGCTGCTACGTGAAGCAGCCACGCCCCCAGCCAGCAGAGTCCACCTCCATCATATCCATGTACATCCGTCAGGGCTGCAGAGCTTTGATTGGCTAAACTGGCCGTGTGGAGGAATAACCTGGCCTGTGTGAAGGCTTTTTCCATCCATCCATCATCCCTCCATCCATCCCTCCATGTTCTCCGTCTTCTCCTGATGAGGTTGGTGGGGGTGGAGCCTATCCCAGCAGCCTTCCCCCTGGACAGGTCACCAGTTCATGGCAGGGCCAACACATAGAGACAGACAACCATTGGCTCTCCCAGCCACGCCTACGGTCAATTTAGAGTCTGGATTAACCTGGTCCCCTCTTGATGTCTTTGGACTGTGGGAGGAACCAGGAGTACCAGAGAGAACCCAGCAGGAACAGGGAGAACATGGAGACTCACCCAGAAAGACCCTGTGCTCCAGCCGGGGCTCCACCCACAACCTTCTTGCTGGGGGGCCACCGTGAGGACCCCTGCTCCACCGGGCTAGCCTGAAGGCTTTTCAAACAAAAAAAATTCTCCTGATGAAGAGGCGGTGACCTGCTGACTTCCATCTCAAAGAATCAGAATCCAGAATCATTTAGAACAGGAATCGATATTGAGAATGGGACTCGTACTGGACCCTAGTTCTGAGCCCCCTGTTCTATACCTTACTAACGCATGATTGACTCACCCTAGCAATCATGGAACTGATCTCCCACAATGATGAGTCTAAGTACAGGCAGGAGGTGGTGCTGTTTGAGGAATGGTGCAGAGCAAACAATCTTTTCCTCAACACTGAAAAAACAAAGGAAATTGAAGCTGCAAGCAGCGTTGTAAGGACCAGAGCCCCTGGCCTGAATCCAAGGGTGTCTTGGTCCAGTGTGGAGGCCTTGTAGTTTAGGAGTTAGAAGCCTGAGTCTGATCAGAGAGTGAGAGCAGAGCTGAGAGCTGGCCCTTTAAGAACCCCTCCCCCACTGCTCTGTCTTTGATCTGTGCTAGAGTGGAGAGCAGAGCTGAGAGCTGGCCCTTTAAGAACCCCTCCCCCACTGCTCTGTCTTTGATCTGTGCTAGAGCAGAGCTGAGAGCTGGCCCTTTAAGAACCCCTCCCCCACTGCTCTGTCTTCGATCTGTGCTAGAGAGAGAGCAGAGCTGAGAGCTGGCCCTTTAAGAACCCCTCCCCCACTGCTCTGTCTTTGATCTGTGATAGAGTGGAGAGCAGAGCTGAGAGCTGGCCCTTTAAGAACCCCTCCCCACTGCTCTGGCCCTTTAAGAACCCCTCCCCCACTGCTCTGTCTTTGATCTGTGCTAGAGTGAGAGCAGAGCTGAGAGCTGGCCCTTTAAGAACCCCTCCCCACTGCTCTGGCCCTTTAAGAACCCGTCCCCCACTGCTCTGTCTTTGATCTGTGCTAGAGTGAGAGCAGAGCTGAGAGCTGTCCCTTTAAGAACCCCTCCCCCACTGCTCTGTCTTTGATCTGTGCTAGAGTGGAGAGCAGAGCTGAGAGCTGGCCCTTTAAGAACCCCTCCCCCACTGCTCTGTCTTTGATCTGTGCTAGAGTGAGAGCAGAGCTGAGAGCTGGCCCTTTAAGAACCCCTCCCCCACTGCTCTGTCTTTGATCTGTGCTAGAGTGAGAGCAGAGCTGAGAGCTGGCCCTTTAAGAACCCCTCCCCACTGCTCTGGCCCTTTAAGAACCCGTCCCCCACTGCTCTGTCTTTGATCTGTGCTAGAGTGAGAGCAGAGCTGAGAGCTGTCCCTTTAAGAACCCCTCCCCCACTGCTCTGTCTTTGATCTGTGCTAGAGTGGAGAGCAGAGCTGAGAGCTGGCCCTTCAAGAACCCCTCCCCCACTGCTCTGTCTTTGATCTGTGCTAAAGTGGAGAGCAGAGCTGAGAGCTGGCCCTTTAAGAACCCCTCCCCCACTGCTCTGTCTTTGATCTGTGCTAGAGTGGAGAGCAGAGCTGAGAGCTGGCCCTTTAAGAACCCCTCCCCCACTGCTCTGTCTTTGATCTGTGCTAGAGTGGAGAGCAGAGCTGAGAGCTGGCCCTTTAAGAAACCCTCCCCCACTGCTCTGTCTTTGATCTGTGCTAGAGTGAGAGCAGAGCTGAGAGCTGGCCCTTTAAGAACCCCTCCCCCACTGCTCTGTCTTTGATCTGTGCTAGAGTGGAGAGGGTGGAGGAGCACCAGAATTGGAGTGTGGAAAAGCTGAATAAGTCGGCATACGTTGGTCAAAAGTGAGTCATAATACCATATTTTTGTAGGGGTTTTTGTCAGGAATGCAGTGGTGTGTTTGTTAAAGCTGTGGGATGGATGGTGTAGACGTGAGAAGCGTTTGTTTGACAGTATGTACCCTGAGAGGACACCGTCTTCCCATAGACTTCAATTGTAAGTTGAAACGTGTAAAAAGTGTCTCCCCCACTTTGAGGGCTTATAAAATCCAAACCAAATAATTCAGATAAAAACTTTTAATAACTTTTAATCAGCACAGTTGGGAGAGTAATGTGTGAAAGTTTGGAAGTGATAGCATTAATGCCCTAGGAGGAGATAGATTTTGTTGGGGAGTAAAAAAAGTCCTGATTTGGACAGTTTTGTCCAATTTGTGGACATTCTGTTGTAGACATGTGAGGGGTCAGCGTGTAGGAATTGTTGGTCTTGATAAGACGAGTCCAACGGTGTTGGTCCCATGTTTGTGGGACATTCGTGGGAGGAGTTATAGCGCTCCAAATGATCAAAAATGATCTTGTAGTTGTGTGGCTCCCTAGGTGGCGCTATAGACTTTTGTGTTGTTTTTTTTTATAGATTAGTGAATGTTTAGCCAGACTGGACAGGTGTGGTGAATTACAGGGAATTTCATGCATGTTCAGGGGGTGAAATTAGATGATGCTCATATTGACAGCAAGAACAGTCCAGGACCAGGTTTTGAATGGGTGTGTATGTGAGAACCGGCTCCAGGCCGTCTGGTCCAGCTGCCTCATGGGTGTTGGGGGGGGGGGGGGGGGGGCTGGAACACTGTTTAGAGGGTGTTTGTAGTGTTTTTAATGTTTTTAATGATTTTAATGTTTTTAGTGTTTTTAGTGGCTTCTCAGCCTCCTGCTTGAACAACAAGGCTGAAACTCAGCTTCTTCCCTGAGGCGGTGAGGCTGATGAACTCCCTACCCTCCGACCTCCAACAAACCACTGACTGTTACACTGTGGCACTTCTAACACTTTGAACGGGACTGAATTAAGCCCTACATGCACTTTGTGAGACACAATGCACTGCACTTTTCTGTCATTTATTCACCGCCATCTTGTGGACACTAGTCTGGACCGCCCAACTGCACTGTGTTGCAGGTTTTTTGGCTTGTTCCTAACCTCTTTTTAATTGCCTTTGTACTTGCATTGGACCTGAGTACAAATTTCATTCTGTAATGTGCCTGCGTGACAATAAATGAACTTTTGACCTTTGACCTTTTGACAACCTCCACATGTCGTTACCTATCTGGATCTGGCCACAGAGGTGGCCCACGTCATAGGCCACGAGGGAAGAATTGGCTGAAGCGGGGATCTGGTCACAGGTCTCTGATGCAGTTGAGCTTGTCGGTCATCACATCAGGGATCTGTCTAATTTAGGGAGGTGTTCTGTTTTGCAAATGTGTGAAAATCTCGCCATGAACTGGACTGTGTGTTATTTCAACTGAAGAACAAAAACGGAGTTTGCAAAAACTGAGAACAAGCAGACGGCCTGAAACAATCTTTGCTGATGACTGTTAGTTGGACTTGGAGGTGCACTTATGAGAGACGAAGAGTTCGGATCTCTCAGAAATGTTAGAAGTTAAATCCAGCAGATGAGAGTTCCTCATCTCCTCTCAGCTGCTCACTCAAAAACTGGAGGCTGCCATGACTCGCCTGCATGGCCCGGGCATGCTCAGACACCTCAGCCAATCACAGGAGGTGGCAGCATCTTTCAGCCAATCACAGGAGGTGGCAGCATCCTTCAGCCAATCACAGGAAGCAGTGTCCTTCATCCAACTGGTGTTTTGTTTGTGATCCAGGTAACATGAATTTCATCAGGAGAGAATTTGTTTTTCTGGATGAATGTTTCAGCACAGGCAGGCTGAAAACCAATTCAGCTTCTGAGAAGAAAACACACAGTCAGTGTCCAGGGATTATTGTTCTGTTTGAATGGTTCCGTAAACTCTTAAAATCCAGTACCACCTCAGAGAAAACAGGCTCTGTAAGTACTGCCACAATGACAAAAGCCCTGTTTGGGTCAAAGGTTCCATCTGAGGTCCTGAGGTCCACTGCTGAGAACTTGACCACACCCACACACCGGGGCCTGGCTCTCCCTCAGCCACCTGAGCCCAGACTGGAGACCCTGGAGTCACAGCTCCTCCCCGTCTGATGGGGTGGGTTGCTAACATTGGAAGCTAA
This sequence comes from Aulostomus chinensis, assembly GCF_037954235.1. Lineage (NCBI taxonomy): Eukaryota > Metazoa > Chordata > Actinopteri > Syngnathiformes > Aulostomidae > Aulostomus > Aulostomus chinensis. Next base: position 19,011,506 of record NC_141341.1, on the reverse strand, counting down.
CATTGGAACTAATTGTGCATAAAAATCAATTGAAATGTTTTTTATTCCACAGTATTTCTGTTATGCTAGTATTCTTTATCCTTTTTGTTTAATTTTCAAAAAGATCTTTTTTGGGATTCCTCCATGTACCTCTAGAGGGCGCTCACATACCAGCACAGTTTAAGAAACTTTGTTCTGCTTTCATAAGCGAGGAGACATTCCTGAACTTGTCTCTTTTGGCCATTTTGGCCTGACTGCAGAAACATGGAACTTTTGATGTTATTCACAATTTGACGTCAGTGACAATTATGCAGAAACAACCCAGACCAAAATACCAAAGCTGAGAAGAGTTTAGACCAGGTGTTTTGGTGAGTTTAGCAGTGAAACTTGGATCTGACAGGATGGGAGGGGTGATTCAGTTCCTGCAACGTTCTTCATATCACAGCTAACAAGAGCAGACTTGCTGTGTCAGCAGCGTGTAGGAGGAGCAGAGGGAGGAGGAACACGCCTGAAGGAAACCAGCTCCCAGTCTGTGGGTGTGTGAGAGGAACACGCAGTTCTCGAATGGAACCCACGTGAACAGCTGCATCAGCCACAGAGACAGCAAGCGCCCGGCAGCTTCAGCCAATCACAGAGCGGATAGCAGGCGGGCATGCTGGTATCATGATGGGACGGTAGTAACATGTTGTTCTCAAACCTGAACACCGATGAGTCACAGTAGAAAGTGAAGTGTGACACACAACACTGGTCGACCTCTGACCTACTGACCTGGGATCAGACCACAGGAAGGAAATCCGAGGAATTTATATGACACATAGACGAAGTGCCGAATATGATATGACACTGCAGACTGCTGGGTGAGCTCTCGTCACACTTGAACACACCGATAATAAGTAAGAATATCACTAAAACTAGAAAAAGACCGGGATCATGTACTTCTGTAATATTGGTGAGGGAACAAGTACATGTTTTGAGGACGCCATCCTTGATGAGGTCATGTGTCACGCATTTGAGGGTTTTCTCTGTTTATGGAGTAACTGTTCTAGGATGAACGGGTTCTCCAGATCTCGCAATTCCACAACTCTTAAAGGTGCGTGAGGATCAGGTGTTCCTCTCTGTTTCCCATCATTCCACCTCATGCTTCACTGCAACGTCACCACTGTTTCATGTCCATGCATTCTGGCTCTCTGCTGTTTGTCCCCCTTTCTGTTTTGTCCTTTTCTCAGATTTCTTGTCTCATTTTCCTTGTTTTGTAATATCCCTCCATCCATCCCTCCATCATCCCTCCCTCCATCCATCCCTCCATCATCCCTCCATCCATCCCTACATCATCCCTCCCTCCATCCATCCATCCATCCATCCCTCCATCCATCCATCATCCATCTATCCATCCATCCATCCATCCATCCATCCCTCCATCCATCCATCATCCATCCATCCATCCATCCATCCATCCATCCATCATCCCTCCCTCCATCCATCCATCATCCCTCCCTCCATCCATCCATCCATCCATCCATCATCCAT
>NC_141341.1:19000000-19007500 GCF_037954235.1 Aulostomus chinensis | reverse complement strand
ACATGCTATATACTATATGCTATATACTACATGCTATATACTATATGCTATATACTATATACTACATACTATATACTACATGCTATATACTATATACTACATACTATATACTATATACTACATGCTATATACTATATACTACATGCTATATACTATGCTTTATACTATATGCTACATACTACATACTATTCAGATTCAGATTCAGATTCAGTTTCAGATTCAGATTCAGATGACTTTATTTATCCCCGAGGGACCATTAAAGTACGGTACAACTGAGCAGCATGACATTAAAAAACAATAGAAAAAAAAGGGACATGACTATACTATATACTATACTGCTCTCTACGAGTGGGTTTGTCCCATGAATCCAGCCTGACAGCAGTGTTCATGAAACCTTCTGATCTCCGTCTGTGTGAGGGACATCTTTTACTTGGTAGCACCTCTCTGAAACACTTAGCAATGAGGGCAGAGGTCCCGCCTCCAAAGCGGAGAGACAAGCAGAGAACAACCTTCTTCAACCTAGAAGAGCTGCATGAAGCATTGCGATGTTTGGAGCTTTACTGGAGCCGTCTCATCTTCCTGGCTGGATTTTGTTCCAACCTGATGAGATGAGATTTCAAATTTGCAGATTAGTGAAGGGAAGAGTGGTTCTGCTCGATGGTCAAACCATCAGTCAGTTTTGCTCTGGTTGCTACGATTGAAACGTGAAGGTTCTCATTTCAGATGAAAAACTTGGGTAAATGAGGGCAGAAGGACACTGATGCGATCGTGAAGAGAGGTGGTGAGGAGGAGGATGCCTGAACATCACCTTCACATGCAGCAGATCTCAGGCCAACGCTCTCCTCCAAGACTGTGGGATCAAAAGGCCAGGATGAAGAAGACAAGAGGTTGGACATGTGAAGGTCACCAGCACCTGCAAGTCTCCAGTACTCATTAACTTTGTTGTGCTGAAATACACATCGATGGATTTCACACCACCTCCCAGTCGGTCCGCTGAGGCATCGTGGGATCCGGTTTCAGCAGCAGCAGCAGCCGGTCTAAATATGTCAGCCTCTTTAGACCTGGATGTCTTTATAAGGATGGGACGCGTTCTCACCGAGAGGGAGGGGCCACAGCCGGATCTCACTCAAACTGAATTTTAGCTTTGTGTTTTTGGGAAGAATAAATATTTTTGTCTGTAAGTTAACAGCCTATCTGTTATTTATTGATTAGTCAGTTTGTCTCTTGCACTACAAAGAAGAATGTGATCATTTCCCACATCTCAGTAAAGCAGGAGATGGCAGCTGCTGTTTCTACTGCGCTCACTTGCTCTCCACACCGACCTATTTGTGCTTTACTTTACCTGACTCACCGGTTCTTCCGTGTCTGGGACTGTCATGTGCCTGAAGTCACCTTCAGTTCATATTGTGTTGGTTATGTAACCTTGTTTTGCAACCATAAAAACAACTGAGGGGAAAGAGTTTCTCCTCTGTTTGTCTTTCTTGGAAAGCAGATGGAAGAATTCACGTGGACGAGTCCAGACACTGAACATTCCACCCATCAACTCTGGCTCTATATTTGACTGAACACACACACACACACACACACACACACACACACACACACACACACACACAGATGACACTTTGACCCCTTCTAGCAAACTTTGACCAAGGGCTTCCACCTGCTGGTGAAGGGGCTTAATTTGCTGAATTTAGCTGAAGTATCCATTGAGATGTATATATACACACACATATACATATGTGTGTGTATATATAGAGATGTGTGTGTACATATATATATATATATATATATATATATATATATACATATATACACACACACATACACACTCATCTCTATATATCGATATATAAAGATGTATATATATATACATCTCTCTATATATACATATATACATCTCTATATATATATAGATATATAGAGATGTATATATGTATATAAATTTATAGATCTTTATATATACACACATACACACACATATGTGTTTGTGTATATATATGTATATGTGTGTATATATATATATATATATTTATATATAATATTTATAGATATATATCTATGCAAAGGTCTTTTTGTGCCTCAAAGCACAAAGTTATTGTTAGCAGTAGGCTAACTTAGCTCAGCATACAGAGAGCTACAAGTCATCGGCCATTCATGTTCTTCATTAGCAGCCAAAGTTCTAGAGACCCGACAGGGTAAACGGGGCGGTTCATCCACTGTGGAGCAGGACTGTGCCTCAGGAACATGGTTCCTCCTGGCGAAGCGTACTCACCCACTGAGGCCTCAGAGACAAACAGCTTTCTTATCTGTCAACACAGAGAAGCCACAGACGTCACCAAAAAAACAGGTGCGCACCACATAGACTGAGGGATGCTGCGGGGATCCTGAAGTACTTTTTAACTTTAGTAAAAATGTCCCTCAATAACAAGGAAGTTCACAGGGGCGGCAGCACACACCGATTTTCTTTACTTCTTCTAAAACTGAAAAATGTATAATTTATTGCTTCAAGTTGACAAATGTAATTTTATGATGAGAGATTTTCCATGATGCTTTGGGAAACCTATTTTCCTTGAAGTAAACGTGCATATGTAACAAAGACATCTTGACATACAGTACATCTTTGTTACCATGCACGACTGAGTGGCTGATACACATCTTAGTTTGATTCAAGCTACAACACGAGGATTCCTGGCTCTGCGGGGTTCCTCTTGTGACCACCCACAAGCTGCTGCTCGCCACCGTCCAGGGTTTGTAGCTGATGGCGGTCCTGCAGAGATCCTGGGCGCTCGCACCACTAGCAAGTCAAGTGTGTTCAGCGTAACTCACTTTCTTTGAAATCAATTCAAACAGGGATTAGAAACATACAAAGAGGACATGTACATGTTGGTGTATGCACAACGTAAAATCCCCAGCAGTCAGACTTCCAGTTGTTAAGAACTGTAACAAGAACAGTTCCACCTTTTCCTTGTCCTTTAAATTAGTCCTCATAGAAAATACGTTCACAGGACAGTGGCGGGTCACATGACCCCAGCACGTGAAGGTGCAATTCAGATGGACATCAGAGGCAGAGTAGTCTTCATCATCTTTATTATAAAAACAACCCACAGGGTTTCATACAAAAATACTTCTACAAGTTTCAACATACTTTATCAAAATCAGTCTTACAAGAAGTTGGGAAACCACCACAGCACAATGATGATCCTCAGACGGAGCCCATCACGCACATTTGTTCGAAAACTTTGGCAGCCAGGAAGCCTGGTTCTGGAGATCTCAGTGGGCGGTTCTGAGAAGTCCGGAGTGTTTTAGCTACAGAAGCGTCACTGCACATCAACAACACAGTAACATGCGGATGCAACGCTGCAGAAAAATGCATCAATCAGAAAGTGCAAACAAATAGAACCACATCTTTGTCAAACACTGAAAACAGGAAGCAGATATTACAAGGTTCTCCTACACGTTCTAGTTCTCCAAGGCAAACCTCAGCTTCTCATCTATTACAGGATGGCTGCTCTAGTGACGACCCCCAAGTCTCATTGGAATGACGAACACAAAGTGATGAAGCCCCAAAGCTAAAATGTCACAGCAGGCTGGGGGCTAACACACACACACACACACGCACGCACGCACGCACGCACGCACGCAACTGTGTCACACTTGGCCCCTGTAATGACATCATAAAGTGGCTGAACTGAAAGTGAGACCCTGACCAGGCCTCTAGAAGGGACAGCTTGTTCAGACCTGGAGTGCTCAGCCAGCTCGGCCCGGGTCCAGGACCTGCTGAGCCCCACCAGGCCAGGAAGACTCCAGACAGATGCAGGTAACGAAGCACAGTGAAGGCAGCTGGCAGAACCCCTCCTGTCCTGACTGTCGCTCCAAGTTCCATGTTCTCCATGTTCTCCTGAGAGCTGGACCACAGTGGTAGAACCGCTACTGCTCTCTAGCAGACTGGCAGCATGTGGGCGTTGCCATTGAACTGCTCCTCAGACTGGGAGAGAATGACCAGTTAGTCACACGTTCATTCAGCTCATTTCATAACACACACCGAAGCCACACCTACCTCAGTGTACGATGGTGGCGGTGGGAACTGGAATGAAGGTGCGGTCATGAAAATGGGACTGTCATCCCCATCAAAGTCATCAAGGAGTGGCGTGAGGGGCTGGTCCAAGCTGCAGTTGCGCGTGATGTCACAGTAGCTGGGGGGTTCAGAGGGCATCCGAAGGGACACCCAACTCTGGGAGGCGTTGCTGACCGAACCCTCCTGGCTGCTGACGCTGTTGGTGCGGCTTCCCAGACCAGCAGTCCCGATGACCAGGGGCAGCTCCAGGATCAGCTTCTCGCTGCCAGGGATGTGGACGTAGATCTAGAAGACAGACATTCGGAGAGACCGCTGTGATTCTCTCACCAGCTCTCACGAACACACTGGGGCAGAAGAGAAGATGGAGGCTCACCATCAGCGCATACTCCACACGGATGATGTTGCAGCCTAGGATGGAGGGCTTGATCTTGGGCACCCTGATGGTCTTCCCCTGCCAGGCGTCACACATGCCAGAGATGATGTGATTTCCACGGACAGAGGACAGCTTCTGGCGGAAGACCTTGGTCCGGCCGTTGGCCTGGTATATGTGCTTGGCGATGATGGCCGCCTTGGGAACCACAATGCGAGAACAAGTGTTCTCGAATTTTGCATTGATGCAGATGTCTTCTCCTTCGCAAAAACCACGGCGATCGATCTTAGCATTGAGTGACACCTGACCGTCTGGTATGAACATGCAGGTGACCTTCTTCTCCTTCATGCCACCTGTGGGAGACTGTGGGGACACAGGAGGGTTAGGATTCACATGCTCCTTTCATATCCAGCTGCTACCCGGCTGCCAGTGAACTCACCAGAAGGTCTGGCGTGTTGACGTCCAGAGGTTCCTCCACCTCAAAGCCTTTCTTGCACTCCAGGGTGGGCTGCTGCGGCCTCTCCAGCTGGGCCTTCACGTAGTACTGGACATAGCCGAACTTGCCTTTATAAGATGACACCAGCTGCCTGGAACAACATCAGCAAGCAGCGTGAGAACCAAACCGTCTCTGTTCTCCAGAGCTCAGGTCAGAGCCACACACTCATTGGATGAAAATCTTACCCTTGCTGGGGGAGCTCAAACCCGAAAGGGTACTCATATTTATTGCCAGGCCTCAGAACAACGGATCCATCAGAATCTGGAAACAGAACATGAAATACCTGTTACTACTACAACTACTAGTAGTACTACTACTTCCCATCAACCGTGTAAACGGTCCAGTATAAACCTGGCAGCACTGTACCGGTGGCAGTACAGCGCATAAACAACGTCGGAATTCAACGGATTTCAGCGGCATACAACAACGTATCCGATCATGTTACACCTCATTCAAAACCTGGTGGTCTTACAATGAAGAAACACCCAATCACGATGAATACAGTTACTTGTAGCCAGAGTTAGAATGTTGCAACCAGCAAGTGAAGTTTTAAAACCCTCATGATGGCCAGGAAGGGATTTTTCGGCAGAGGAAGAGGCTGAAATGGTGCTTCAGCTGTCCACTTCGGACACTTGGACACCTGAGGTCCACCGGGCAGACATCCAGCAGTGTTTGCAGGAGTGGACCCAGACTTGGAGCTATGAGGCCATAACCAGTTGTTCCAGATGTGTGTTCATGGACAAACAATCAATAGTAGGCTGTGCTGTGTTTGAAATGCTGTTGTTTACTTGTCTTGTGTGAAGTAGCGTGAAGTAGCTGCGTCAGAGGGGGGAGGGGCGCGGTCATCTAAAGTGGGTCCGACTGTATGAGTGGGGGAGAGCGGCTGGAACTGGCGGTTAGTGAAATAGTGGGTATTATTGTCAGTCTTATTCAATTTCAATTAATAATACATGACAATTTATTTTAACTTTTACAGTTTTATAGTTGTTTGACGCTGTTGATGATTTGAGCTGTTTTTCTCTATTTCTTCATCCCCAAATGACCAAAAACATCCAAATCCCATATAAAGCTGCATCCTGCCAGTGTTGGTTGTCAGTAGAGACCAAGAACCTGTTAGGATCCGACATTTTAGTGTTTGGTATCCAGATGTCATTTTGGAGTCTCCAAATGGGATCAATGGATGAATTATAGGACTTGTAGAGTGCCAAACAATATATACACGTCATTGTTTGACATTTTGACTTCAGATTTGGACTGAAGTAGGTCAGGACCTGAGTCTGTGGACTAGTAAAGTCTGTTCAGTCCTAGCCATTCATGGACCTAGTTTTTACTGGTCAACAATCAGACAGAGTGATGGGCAGAACTAAAAACTCTTCATTCTAACCACTGTATCTCTTTGTCAGCAACTCCCAGAATCAAATGGACACTTCTGCAAGATACCTGAGAACGTTACCTTTCCAAAGAGACCAAGAACACATCTGAGTCTTGAACTCTGTGGCAGCTGTGCTGCTTACATGTTGGTATGGCGTTTTAATAAAAACACTGAAAACAGCAGTGCTGCTTCAGGGTGTAAGACTGGAGCAGTAACCAGAGGAGTTTCTACCAGCCAGCCTGCCATCATGACAGCTATGCTACGTCACATATATCGACTCCATTGCCGACTGGACTTCTACCGGTGAACACAGGTGACCCTACCTGTGGGCTGGTCGCTGAGCCGCAGCACCTCCTCGTGTCGCAGGTATTCCGCCTCCTGCCGGCACCGCTGCTTGCCTTTGGCGTACTCCACTTTGGCGCAGCCCAGGCCGAACACCTTCACCGCGGACACACGCACCACCTCGTTCACCTCCACCTCCACCCGGCCGGACACGCGGTCCCCGCCGCAGTAGAAAGTCTTGCTGGGATCCGTTAAGACAATCTGGAAAGTTTTCACGCGCTTCATCATCGCCACCATGACTGTGTGTATCAGATCAGAGGAGGAGCTGTGGTTCTAGAACCGCCGGGCTGCGTATCGGTCTCCTCTTGTATCCGGTATCCGGTCTCAGGTCTACAGTGTCGGGTCTCTAGTCTGTAGTCTCTGCTGTAAACAAAGCCGATCCTGCAGGTTTTATATGAGCAGCCTCGTGAACAGCATGGCTCAGCGCGTGCACAGCGCTCTGATTGGTGGGGAAGTCTTGTTTGTGTCGGCTGCAGCCAATCAGAGCCCGAGATGGACGCGTGGACACCGCGTGGTTCGGAGAATGTAGAGCGTGTTCAGCAGATGGAGCAGGAAGTGAAAGAAGGACTGAAAAGAACATTTGTAGTAAACAAGAGGAGAAGTGGGGATGTGAGGTAGTGAGTCACCGACAGGTGAGGTCACCTATGACACCAGTCCAGCCTCTCCCTCCAGACAGCTTGGGTCGGTTCCTGTCGGTACCGGGACCCAAACGCCCCTCGGTAATAGCTGAAGTAGATCAGTACCAGACAGCCTGGGTCGGTTTCTGCCGGTACCGGGACCCAAACGCCCCTCGAAAATAGCTGAAGTAGATCAGTACCAGACAGCCTGGGTCAGTTTCTGCC